>NC_057730.1:13197246-13295230 GCF_004010195.1 Chiloscyllium plagiosum
TAACTTAGCATGGCCAATCCACCCTAACCTGCACACTGTGGGTAACTTAGCATGGCCAATCCACCCTAACCTGCACACTGTGGGTAACTTAGCATGGCCAATCCACCCTAACCTGCACACTGTGGGTAACTTAGCATGGCCAATCCACCCTAACCTGCACACTGTGGGTAACTTAGCATGGCCAATCCACCCTAACCTGCACACTGTGGGTAACTTAGCATGGCCAATCCACCCTAACCTGCACACTGTGGGTAACTTAGCATGGCCAATCCACCCTAACCTGCACACTGTGGGTAACTTAGCATGGCCAATCCACCCTAACCTGCACACTGTGGGTAACTTAGCATGGCCAATCCACCCTAACCTGCACACTGTGGGTAACTTAGCATGGCCAATCCACCCTAACCTGCACACTGTGGGTAACTTAGCATGGCCAATCCACCCTAACCTGCACACTGTGGGTAACTTAGCATGGCCAATCCACCCTAACCTGCACACTGTGGGTAACTTAGCATGGCCAATCCACCCTAACCTGCACACTGTGGGTAACTTAGCATGGCCAATCCACCCTAACCTGCACACTGTAGGTAACTTAGCATGGCCAATCCACCCTAACCTGCACACTGTAGATAACTTAGCATGGCCAATCCATCCTAACCTGCACACTGTAGGTAACTTAGCATGGCCAATCCACCCTAACCTGCACACTGTAGATAACTTAGCATGGCCAATCCACCCTAATCTGCACACTGTAGGTAACTTAGCATGGCCAATCCACCCTAACCTGCACATTTTTGGACTGTGTCAGGGAACCAGAGGAACTCCACCACAGACATGAGGAGAATGTGAAAACTTCACACATTCGGGTGGAATTGAACCCCGGTCTCTGGTGCTGTGAGGCAGCAGTGCTAACCACTGAGCTACTGTGTCACCCCAGCAAGCCCACCACATCATTGATCCATCGTTATTGGAAAGGCAAGGCAGTCAGCAGACGTCTGACCTTATACTTCAAGTTCATGCCTATAAACCTAGACAATATTCATGTGTTCAGTTTGATCTTCCATTGACCCACAACTCTGTCCCTTTGGCAGCTATGCTGGTTGGCAAGCAGCACATAGCAGCTGTGGATGTCTCCTCCAACCACTGGTAACTCACTCATTGAGATAGCGGCACATGTTACAGTGTTAAAAGCACAGCATTAACACAAATCTATCTCCTTTAAAAGTTACTTTTAAGGGGATATAAATGAAAGGGAAGAGAACGGAAAATAAGTAAAACTATACTAATGAAATCTCTGCTGACTGATGCACAGGAGATTCCTTCAGTATCGAATTGTCAGAAGTAATTCAGTTTGAAAACCGCATCTCCAATGAAAATCTATCTTTATATGTATTGAGACTAACTATCAAACCGCACTGAGGGTTGACTCCAAGCAGCTCTTTGTTAACATTTAGTGATCTCACACCATTAGGTTGCTCAGGATTAATTCGCAATGTGGATGAATATTCCAATGGTGATGACTAATGCTCAGTACAAGAAATGATGAAAAGGAAACTAGGTCTGGGAACCAGATTCTGGAAGGATGCTGTGTGGAGTAGCCAGCAGCAAGCAGTGGGACATTAAAAAGATTGCTAATGATCTAGCCACAGCAATCAACAGCTGCTCTCAACTAGGGGAAGGAATTCGCTTTGAATTGTTATTCTTTCTGAGTAGATGAAATGAAAATTATTAATATGAATTAAATATTGCAGTCATGTTCACTGTACTGTACCTTGTTTGGAAATGCAAATCTGATCGGAAACACAGAATAAATCAGATCATTCAGGTTCCTGTGTGTAAGAATTGCAAATTCAATCCAGTCAGAATAAACACGATATTTTTCACTAACGTTGTTTGTTCCAAATATTCGGGCTGCAAAGCTACTGTCAGTGAAGGTTATGCTAAATCAGCAATGCTAGGCAATGACCGTGCCCAATAATGTTTAACTGTCTGGCATTACCATGATCTGACTTAACTGAATTTGCACTTCAGCACTGACATGGAGAATCATGTAGCAGAGAAGAGGCCATTCTACCCACTGTTCCTGTACTGGCTCTTTGAAGCAGCTCCTTATCCCATCTCCCTTTGTTCAACCCAGAGCCTGACAATAATTACCTTTTACAAGTACTTGTCCAGTTTCCTTTTGAAGGTGACAATTATTTCAAAAATATACCTTATTCATAAAAATATCTTTATATACATTGTCACTGAAGCAGTTCAGTTCTGTACAATAACATATGAATAAACAAACAAACATTGGAGATTGACTCTATGCAGCAAACAAACCCAAGGCATTTGTTACTTGTACAAGATTATATTTACATAAATTTGAGGAACTGGGAGGGTCTAATAACTGAACCGACCTCCATTGACCTTCAGCAGGAAGGCCTCAGACACTGGTCTTTCCCCACTGAGCCTTGGCAGCAGCTGCCCCTTTAGTGCGTCTCTCTGCACGTAGCCCTAGACCTTGGAATGTACCAGTCTACAATACCTGGTGGAGGTCAACTGCTTCCTCTGGAAGGCCAACAAGTTTTGAACAGATCAAAAAGCATCTTTCACCACGTTGAAGGCCCTCTGAGTTTTCAATCGATGTTCGCCATGGTGTGTATTCCGGGAGTCAGAGCACAGAGTCCCGCAACATGAAGCGACTTGGAACAAACCATGACGAAAACCACTGCACCTCTCTCCAGACTTGATTTGCAATGGCAACTTCCAGAAGGAGCTGTGCGAAAGTCGTTACCCTCCTGCAGGCACTTTGAGGGGAATGGTGCGGTGGCGCAGAGAGTCCAGATATACATGAAGGATCTACCATTGGATTGGCTTCTGCCACACTTTCAGGCAGTGCATTACAAATTGTACTTACTAACTGTGTAGCAGGAATTTTCCTTATCTCCTTCCATCACAACAGATTTTCCTGTAAGCATATGCTTCTCCCAGTTGCACAGTGTGTTTGGAGTGAGCCAGCAAGGGCTTATTGGCAAGGTTTCGTGTCCAATTCCTGGTCTGCATCGAGTTCTTTAATCTTAGTTGGGCTGGTGGAACAGCCGGTGTCATTGACAGTGTTTTACAAGAATGGTTCCAGGAATGAGGCACTTCGGTTATCAAGGAAGATTGGAGAGGTTGGGATTCTACTCGTGGAGAAGAGATTCGACAGAAATCCTCAAAATTGTGAGAGGTCTGGATAGAGTGGATAAGGAGAAATTGTTCCTCATTGTGAAGGAATCAAGAATCAGAGGGGATACTTTTAAAGTGTTTTGCAAATGTGTAGAGTGAGAAAAAATCTTTTTTTCATGCACAGTCGAGTTAGGATCTGGAATGCATTGTTTGAAAGTTTGATGGAGACAGCTTCAATTGAGGTGTTCATGAAGGTGTTTGGATACAAATAATGTGTAGGCTTACGTGGAAAAGGCAGGAGATTGGCATTAAATTAACATGCTCAGAGAGCTATTGCAGATATTCTGCACCATAACAATTCTGTGATCTGCTGGCCTACATTTAAGAAAAGAAATTGCAGGCAAGCAACGAAGTTAAAGACCCGATGCCTCACATACACATGGTTGCCAGTGCGGTGAATGCAAATTACTTCAGCAAAACCTGTGGACACCCACCAAAATCTAACTACAACACAATTTTGTAAAAGGTTCATCTTTTATTTCCAAATCCCTCCAAGGTCTTCTGTTTACCTAGCTGTGTAGCCTCCTCCAGTCCTATAATATACAGAGATCTCTGCCTTTCTCCAGTTCTGCCTCCTACACGCTCCTGATTTCTGATTTCTTCGGAGGATCAGTGTGGCTTGATAGGCAGAATGCCTTGCTTCCACACTGTCTATGATTCTATAACCAAACTGTCAGCAGCCGTTCAGCTGATTCCAACCCTCATTTCTGGGATTTTATCCCTTAACCTGCCTTCCTCTCACCTCTCTTTCAAGTCTCTCCTTCCAATTGCTTTCTCTGGTTAAGCTTTCAGTTGACTCTCCTAATGACATTGTGTAAATTTCTGCTGTTATGCCTCTGTGCAGCGCCATGGACATTACTGACATGATGTATCGTTGCAGCTTGCTGTTGTTACTGAGCAAGTTGCAGCAAAAAGGAGACACTGTGAGTCCACTGGATGTGGTTACATGGTGCACTAAGCCATTATTGTTCCTTGCAACATTTCAGCCTGGTTTTACATTCAATGTAAATCCTTTTAAAGACCTTTGGAAAAGGCAAATGCCTGCCATCTCCAAATCCCTCCTCAACAACTCGGCAGAATGAAGAGGGCACCACCCATGAAAACTTTTGATTCAGACCCGCTTTGAGAGGGAACATGAACAGTTAGAAATTGTGATCCATATTGGGACCAATGACGTTGATAGAAAGGTCCTGAAGACAGGACTTAACAAGTTAAGAAGGAGACTAACAGATAAGGCCTCAAGCTAGGATTAGTCTGGACATCATGTTTATTGAGTGTTGAAATAGGAGGAAGAGCAGATGGATGGAGAGAGGTTGCAGGAGGGAGGGTTTTAGATTTCTCAGAGATCAGGACTAATTCTGGACAAGGTGGGACCTGGACAGCTCGAAATAGGTGGTACCACAAAAGAGTCAGAACAGGGCAGCATGGTGGCTCAGTGGATAGCATTGCTGCCTCATGGCACCAGGGACCCGGCCTCGATTCCTACCTTGGGTGACTGTGTGGAGTTTGCACGTTCTCCCCGTGTCTGCGTGGGTTTCTTCTGGGTGCTCCAGTTTCCTCCCATGGTCTAAAGATGCGCAGGTTAGGGTGGATTTGCCATGCTAAATTGCCTGTAGTGTTAGATGCATTAGTCAGAGGGAAATGAGTCTGGGTCGGTGACTCTTCGAAGGGTTGATGTGGACTTATTGGCCAAATGGCCTGTTTCTTCACTGTGGGGAGTCTAATTGAATCTAATCTAAAATGCTTTTGCCTAGCTACTGCTGTTGGAAAGGGCTTACACTAATTTGACATTGGCTTCAGAACCAGGAAATAGCACTGGAAAGGAAAGACATGGCAAATACGGATTGGAAGATGAAATCAGAAAATGCTGGACAAACTCAACAGGTCTGCCAATATCTGAGAAGAGACAGAAACAAAGTTAACGCTTGCAGTTCAGTTCTGAACAAATGCCATACCGGATCCGAAGTGCCTAATCTGTTTCTCTCCCCACTGATGTTGCCAGACCTGCTGGGTTTCTCCAGCACTTACTGTTTTTATTTCAGATTTCCGAACATCCACAGAACTTTGCTTTTCTTAAAAGATTGGGAGAACCAGATAAAACTGAAGTAAGAAATCGAAAGGGCTAACTGGGTGCCATGCTAAAAGGGATTGCAGTAAGGTCGAAATTATGTTTGTAATGTGAATGCATGAAGTGTGCTAAGTAAGGTTGCTGATACATAGCCAAATAGAAATATGACGTGGTGGTATTAAGAGACCTGGCTTGCAAAGGGGTTAGACTGAGGATTAAATATTCCCGGATCGAAGGTGTTCTGCAGATGTTGTGGGCAATCATAATATTCCTAACTTTGGATCAAAAGCTCTGGGATTGAGTCCCATGACAAGGTTGGTTGGCCACAGAAAGTGCATATGTAATGTTGTTAAGCCTGTAAATCCTTCCAATGTGCCTGACAGCAGGCAGTAACAGTGGGAAAGCTTCCTGGTCAGCAATCTTGCAGAAAGCAAATGCAAACCACTCAGTACTTTGCCAATAACTATGGACCAATGCATTAGAAATCCTTAGTCCAACCCTTGGAAATCAGAACAGAAGAAAAGACAGATTGACAAGGTGTACAGGAAAGATAGGGAAGGAAAATAAAAAGGAAGGTTATCGGTGTTGATAAAAAAAAAGAATATTACAGTGCTGGAGAGGACATCCTTGAGAGATAAAGGATACTTGGTTAGTACGAAGACACAATAGTAATGCCATCATTACAATACCGAGTACATTCTTTTGGCCATCAGCCAGCAGGAAAATTGTAGAGGAAGGTATTTGCAAAGACATTACAGAAAAGTGAAAAAGTTAGACAGTACTAGGTAGTATACAGGATTGGAGAGTTGTGAGTATTACACGTTTGTTCAAAAAATGGTGTAAGAATGATGGTGTCAATGTTGAAAAAATTAGGGAGATGATAGCCTAGTCATGTCATTGCTAGACTACTAATTCAGAGACTCAGGGTAATGCCCTGGGAAGCCAGGTTCAAATCCCACCATAGCCGTTGGTGGAACTTGACTTCAATAGAAAATCTGGATTTGAGAGTCTAATGGTGATCATGAAACATTGCCAATTGTTAGGAAAAACCCATCTGGCGTATTAATGTCCTTTAGGGAAGGAAACTGCTGTCATTACCTGAGACAAAAACAGAAATTGCTGGAAAAACTCAGCAGGTCCAGCAGCATTTATGGAGAGAGAGATCAGAGCTAACATTTCAGATCAAGTGACCCTTCCTCAGAACTGTCCTTACCTGACCTGGCCAAGATGTGACTCCAGACCCAAAGCATTGTGGCTGGCTTCCAACTGTCCTCTGGATAATAAGGGATAGGCAACCAAAGTTGGCCTGACCAGTGCCATCCACATCCCCTGGACTGAATAAAAAAACCTCAGGCCAGTCAGTTTAATCTTGGTGTGAGGAAAACCTTAAGAAACTATGATATTAATGGTCACTTGAACAAGCGTGAATTCATGAATGGAAGACAAATCATCTTCAATTAACTTCATTGAATTTTTTTTTAATGAGGTAAGAGAGAGAGGTTTATGAGGTTGATGTGGTGAATGGACTTCCAAAGATGTTTGATAAAGTGCACATAATAGACTTACAACCAAACGTGAAGCAAATAAGATAAAAGGGAAAGTAGCACCCTAGCTACAAAGTTGGCTGGGTGGCAGGAAATGTTGTAGTGATGCACAATTGTCTTTCAAAACAGTGGTACAAGGCCAGAAGTCACATGACATCAGGTTATCGTCCAACAGGTTTATAATGATTCATCATCATTTCTTATACATTTATATCTCTTCCTAAAACCTAGGATCGATTATGAGGCACTGATGAAGGAGCAATGCTCTGAAAGCTTGTGATTCCAAATAAACCCGTTGGACTATAACCTGGTGTTGTCTGACTTCTGACCTTGTCCACCCCTGTCCAATCAAAACCAGAGAGATTAATGTGGAGGAGCCGGTGTCGGACTGGGGTGGACAAAGTTAAAAATCACACAACACCAACAGGTTTATTTGGAAGCACTAGCTTTCGAGGCACTGCCTCTTCATCAGGTGTTCATTTATCATTCAACTGAGATCAAAATTCTTGGTTCTTAACCCTTGCACCAAGAGGAACAGCAGTAGTTTTCTGTCTAAACTGTCCAGATCCCTCACAATTTTGAACATCTCTGTCAAATCTTCTCTCCTTTTCTCTGAGAACAGTCCCACAATCTCTAATCCCTCCACATAACTGAAGTCGCTCATCCCTGGAACCAGTCTTAACTGTCTTATCTGCAAAACATAGAGAGGTAGACAGAGGTTGGTACTAGGACCATGACTTTTCATGATCTATATTAAGAACATAGACTTGCGTGTATAGGATTTAATTTCAAAGTCGGCAGTTGGCACAAAACATTGAAATATTGCGAACTGTGAGGACAGTGTTAGATTTCAAAAGGACATAGACAGACTGATGGAAAAGGCAGCAGGCAGGGTTGAGAAAGTGGTTAATGGGACATAGTGATCCTAGGTTTTAGGAAGAGATATAAATGTATAAGAAATGATGATGAATCATTATAAAACTAGAATTCAATATTGTCTCCAATTCTGGGCACTGCACATTAGGTAGGGTCTACAGGGCATGCAGATAAAACAAACAAAAATGGTTCCAGGGATGAGTGGCTTCAGTTATGTGGAACGTTTGGAGATTGTGGGACTGTGCTCAGAGAAAGGGAGAGAAGATTTTACAGAGGTGTTTAAAATTGTAAGGGATCTAGACAGATTAGATGAAAAAATACTGCTGTTCCTATTAGTGCAAGGGTTAAGAACCAAGAATTTTGATCTCAGTTGAATGATAAATGAGAAAGTTAGAGAAACTAATATTGCCCTTTTGGCTTAAAAATGGAAATCAGCACATCGTAGTTGAATTCTTCCCTTCAAAGTAGGAATGAATTAGCAAGTTATCATATAATTCTTTTAGTTCTTGAACCTGGCTTTCAATCCAACAAGGAAAAACAATGTTTGCATTTATATAGCGACTTTCCCAACTTCATGATATTCCATATTGTGGACTTTGCAGCCTCAGCCAAGACAATATTGTTTTGAAGTCCAGTCAGGAAGTCCAGAGGAAATTCTGCAAACAATGTTCACTCAGCAAGGTTCCACAGCAATGTGGTAATGACCACAGAATCTGTTCCAGTGATATTGCTGGAGAGATAAATAATGGCCAGGGCAACGGAGGGAACTCCCTCGCTTTCTTTTCATAATGTACCATGGGACTCTTTAAGATCACCTTACCTCAGAAGGTAGACAAGCATGCATCCTGTAAAACTAAAATAAAAACAGAAAATATTGAACGTCTGGCAGACTTGCCAGATTAACAGGCAGAACTTAGCAGCCTCTCCAGGTTTGTGGTGTAGCGGAGGAGAGGTGGGGGTGGAAGATAGCAGGTGAAGATCCCATCACCTACCCACATCTACACTGATTAAGGCTGGGTTATGAAGAATAGTGGATGGCTTTTTTTTTATTTGCCTGATTTTCTAATCATCCTGTTCAGAGATGTTATTACATACCTCTGGAGCAGGTGGGACTTAGAATCATAATCATAGAGTCATAGAGATGTACAGCACGGAAACAGACTCTTCGGTCCAACCCGTCCATGCCGACCAGATATCCCAACCCAATCTAGTCCCACCTGCCAGCACCCGGCCCATATTCCTCCAAACCCTTCCTATTCATTTACCCATCCAGATGCCTTTTACATGTTGCAACTGTACTAGCCTCCACCACTTCCTCTGACAGCTAATTCCACATTTGTACCACCCTACTTGAACCTGGGTCTCTCGGTCCAGGGATAAGGACACTTCCACTGTACAACAGAGGGCCCTATGAATGGGCTTCTCACCCTAGCATCAACTAAGACCATAAGTGGCACATTAAGGGCTTCGTGCCCCTGTGGATTAACACAGTGACATGCAAGTGGCTTCATCCTGTGGGAACACCACAACAAAACCCCGCTGAGAGTCAATGGAGCTGCCAAACACTGATTTACCAGGAACTGTCAGTGGGTGGGGATTATGTACACTCACCCCCCACCCCATCATGCCTGAGGGGCACTTAATTTGGAGCAGTTTCCCTTAAAGGGTTGACACTGGGCTCAATTCAGCTGTCCCCTCCACAGTGAAAGAGACCCCCTTCACCTCCATTAAGTCCAGTCCTCTCATTCTCTCTCTCTCTCCCTTTGTCTCTGTCTCCAACAGATGCTGTCAGATCTGCTGAATTATGTCCAGCATTTTCTGTTTCATTATTAAGGCACATGTCTTCTTTGTTTAACATCTTGTCGAAAAGTCACTTCAATACGACTGATGTCGTCCCATTTCCATGCTGTTGTAAATCTGAAATAAAAGTGGCTCCACAGCACCAAGATTTATACAATCGGAAATCAGCACTGTCCTCTCGATTATTGGACTTTCCCCAAAACAAGGACTGGAAGATCTGAGTGCTGTCATGCATCAATAATACGTCAACTTTATGATAGGAGCAAGCCATGAACATTCTTCCTCAATTACTTTGAGATGAAGGCACTGGCCATTAAATTGGCCATGACTAGGTTTGTATTCCTTCGAGTACTGAAGATTAAAGGATGATTTGAGCTATTTAAGATGATTAAAGGGGTTGATAGGTTTGATATTTCCTCTGGAGAGGGCGGCTCAGAACAAACGGCTGCAACCTTAAAATTAGCCCTTTCATGGGGGGATGGCAAGAAGCACTTCTTTGTAAAACAGGGGAAATCGGGAACTGTCTTGCTCCAAACACCGATGAGGCTGGAGGCTGATGGAAAATTTCAAAACTAAGATTGATAGATTTTTGTTGAGTTAAGGGTGAATCAGAATTTGAATCCAGTGTGGGCAAATCGAGTGAAAATATTACCCAGCTACCATCGAACCGAATGACAGAATAGACTCAAGGGACTGAATGGCTATCTCCCTATGTTTTTGCTTTCTTAAATTCCTTGCAGACGCTCTGACACCATCAGAATTGCTTCATATAGGAACTGGCTAAGAGCCAAGTCGACTCCAGTGGTTTTGGGCTGCTATTTGATCTCGTCGGGTCACAGTGCAGAAAGAGGACACTTTCTGAGATTCCTATTCCTGCTCATTATTCAGCAGCACCTGCTAAAGGTGATAGTGCATTGACACTGAGTGACAGTCAGAGGCAGACGTACCTGTGATAACTTCTATCATCCAAAACAGATTGCCAACATGCTCCGTCACAACCTGTCTTAGAATAACACTGACTTGCTCAAGGTACTGGTGGTGATTATTACCCACTGTATCATATTCCAGCACTGGGCTACTGAGGAGGATGAAATATAAGGAAAATAAAACTTTGACCTAACCTGATATTCCTGTCAATCTAACTATTGGTCCATGTCTGACCGCTGTCGGAATAGTCACTTGGTTGCAACTTTGATGCCTGGATGAAGTGAACTACATGGATTGAGAGTTCCAGTGTCACTCTGCATACACAGGTGTGCGTGCATATAGTGTGGAGGTGCTTTGGGTGTCAGAGGTTACTGGAACTGGAGGTAAATGGAAACCACCAGGCTTAAATAATATGATAGTTTTAATGCCACTTCATTCACACACTGTAAAGAAAGAAAGGTAGAAAACCTCACATTTATGTATCAGGTGTCACAGAATGTTTGAAAATGCTTTAGAGCCCATTTAATATGAGGGAAGTGCAGTCACTGTTATAATGTGGGAAAAATGGCAGCCAATTTCAACACAGTACAACCAGATAATCTGTTTTAATGACAGTGGTTGATGGGAAAACATTAGTCAAGGCACCAAGTGAAGTTTACGCTATGTGCCAGGAATCCTTTACATATAACTGTGAGTTAGTTTACTATCTCATCCGAAAGTCAGCACCTTGCTACCAACACTACAGCACCCCCTCAGCACTGCACTGAAGTGTCAAACTCAATTACTTGCTCAAACCATTGGAGTGGAACTTTAACACACAAGCAATTGGCCCAGGTACAAGAGTGTTGTCAGGAACACACACATAAAATTACTTTAGTGATATAACTCATTCTCCAATTCCTTAATCATTGTGACTTTGAACTATCTACACCCAGTATGGGATATCCCCAGTTTGACCACAAGAAGCCATTTTAATAAACCACAAATTGCCTGATATGGCAAATATCACATTTGTGCTGTTCTGAAATGCATTTGAAGAGTGGTTGGTAAAGGGGAACTTTATGCTCTATAAAAGCCATGCAATTTCTGCATTGCATGTATTTGACAACAGTGTGTCCAAAAAATTTCAAAATATACTATTCGTTAGTATTCACCTATCTCATCTTAATGTGCTCAGGAATTTATTCAAGACAAATTTGATATGATTCTGCAACTGATGGCTTTGTCCCTGTTACTGCCAATTGTAGGATTCCATCCAACGTGCTTACAAGGAGTTGTCTTAATCTTCAACAATCAAGGGACCTACTTTGCACTTCAGGAATTGATAGAAGGAATACCAGAGGCCCCTTCTTGCCCCTCACCCACCCCACCACCAGTTGCCTGGTCTTTTGTTCAACAATGAATGGAGCCTGAGTAGCATGACCTGCTGTACCATCATCCAAGACTGATGACAGACGCATAGTACAGTGACAGGCCATAAGGAAAACAAAGAGAGAGATAAAAATGTAAATATAAACATTATGAATTTGGGTTCCACCTTATTCCTGTCTGAAGTGCTGTATGTGAAAAGCCCTTCAGGATGTTTTGACTCACTGCCACGGAGTCTTCAACCCTCTGCTAAGTCAGCAAAAAACTGAAGCAGATTCAAGGCGAGGAGTCAACACGTCTTGAGGGAATTCTGCCCTCAGTGCTTTAAACAGAAGTGTGTGCTTCCCCCAGTGCTCTTAAACAATGGGAGTTGAATTCTCCCCACTTTCCCCTTTGTAACACTCATTCTCCACATTGGTTTTATCTCTGTGTGTGGGTGTGGATTTTCTTTCCCCACTTTTATCTTGGGCACAGCACAAAGTGATTAAGTAGTCAATCCTGAATTCCCACCAACATGTCGATGCTTACAGCTCAGAAGCAAACCACTCGGCCCATCGCATCCACACCAGTCAACGTTGATTTGACTGCACTAATCCCATTTTCCAGCTCTTGGCCCATTGCCCTGAAGGCTATGGTAATACAAGTGAATACCTAAGTACAGCTATTGCTTTTCCTCATTCAAAAGCACATCCCTTTGTGGTAGCTGCTATGAATTGTACCATGGTGATCAACTCTGTGTTAAATAAAATACTTGGAATTCGTAACCTTTCAGAGGTAATTAGTTGTACTACCATCTTGATATTTGTTGAACTTGAGTGTTGGTAACAGGATATAGTTTTAAAATACATCTGTTAATGGTCTATTAAAAACTACTTGAGTGGTATTAAGCAAACACTTTTTAATATATATTTCTGTCTTGATTACCCTGTCTTTCCAGTAGCAGAAATATTTCTGGCAGAATTTCACTACAACCAATTTACTTTAAGAGATCCTGCTGTATTTAAATATCAACAGGATGTATTTCCTTTTTTTAAATGATTGTTTTGTTAAGACAGTGTGGACCCCCTGGTCCTGTCTAAAAGCTTCCACCACAAATCATTGAATTTTCAAAACTAAGAACAGGGAGATGACCCCTTCCCGAACAAAATGTGATTCAGATTTAATTTCTTCCCTTTAGTGCTAACATCGTGGGTTTGGGGAGTAGAGATGAGAAGATTACCAGCAATATATTTTATGATTGCGCGGACAATTCAAAGGCTGTAATTTTTAAAGAGGATAATTTTTAAAGAATGTGCTCTGGTCATGGTCCCCACTGAGTGTTTTTCTTTGAAGGCCAGGAAACTAGAAATGAACCGATCGAGTGAAATGCCCATTTGCCCATTAGTGCACGTACCAGAGTGCAAAGCTGCCTGTAATAAAACACAGACATGGAATCTCCTTGTAATCAACTGTAGATTATTTCTCTGCAAAGCTGCCGTAAATATGTCACAAACACCTTTAATATCCTTCTGTGGCCGTCATACGGCAAGGCAGCCATCTGCTCGCTTGACTAAACAGAACCAAACTCTCAAAAAGTCGTCAGATTATCACATCCCAACTTGACTTAGCCTGACAGTGCCAAAAAAAGGTAGTGAGGCACCTGGCCGTTTTACATCTCTCTTGGTTTCTTTTCACTGTCAGCTATCAGTCAGTTTATAGCATAAGGTTCAAGTACCACTCCATGTGGACAGGACTACTCCAGTGCAGTACTGCAGGGGTGCTGTGCTGTTAAGGGTGCAGTCTTTCAGATGCCAGTTTCAAAGCAAGACCTGCTCACATTCTCAAGGAGATGCACTATGTATGTCCAATATTTATCCTTTAATTAACATCGTAAAAATAGATGACCTAGCCATTATCACAATTGTTGATTGTGGGAGCTCACTGTATACAGATTGCTTGCTGCATTACATCAGTGAGTGCAGTTCAGAAGCATTTCAATAAAGCATTTTGCGTATCTACTGGTCTTGAAATATGGACAATGATATGTAAATCTTTCCTTTATTTCCTCAGAGTGTAGAAAGGGGACTAGAGGCCAGAGTTTCTCCATTACCGAGTGCTCTTTCCTGGAAGGTGGATGCCTGTGGACAGATTTACATTTACCCCACACCATTCATAGGCTTAGCACATAGCAAAGCATTTAACAGCTAATAAAATAAGAGTGAAGTGTAGTTACTGTTGTTACACAGAAAATCTAACAGTCAATTTATAGACATCAATGTCCAGCAAACAGCATCTGACAATGGCCAGATAATGTGTTTTCAGGTGCTGGCTGAGTGGTAGATATTGGCAGAGCCCTCACCACTGCTCCTCATCAACATTATGCCACAAGGTGTTCTCACATCCACCTGATAGGGCAAATTGAGTCTCAGGTTAATCTCTCATCTGAAAGACAGCCCTTCTGATAATTCAGCACTCACCTCAATATCGGAAGGTGTGCTTTCATTTATCTTTGAATATGATAGGAATCCCCAGGCTTGTGACATGGTTCTGAGGAAGGGTCACTGGACCCAATACATTAATTCTGATTTCTCTGCATGCAGTTGCTGCTGGACCTGCTGAGCTTTTCCAGCAATTTCTGATTTCCAGCATCCGCAGTTCTTCGGGCTTTTCTTATGACTCAGAGGTAGCATTCCCTTCCCATGCCTCTAACCCACTCACCTATGACTGATAAGACCCACAGTTAAATATTCTACCAAAGTCACAGTTTGAGTTCATACTGGTATTACTCAGGCAGTGCAGGATGGGATCTCAATCCAGAAAATAACAGCATTTTTGACAATGACGGTCAATAAAGGAACTAAGACTGGCAAAAAAGAGTAGGATTTTTAACAATAACACTTCATCATTTTTCCCACAATTATTGAGGGATGGACAGTAATCTTTATCCACCCACACTAAAAATCATACATTGACACAACAAGTACCTATACAAAGCATGCCCAGAGATTATTTACCACATGCAACCTCACTAATAACGGACTCTGACTGAAAACAGTAGAGCTGGAAAGCTGGTATATTTTATGCTACAAATGTATAAAATTAGCCATCCTGCTTGATAAATAATCAATTGATTTTGGGTCTGTAATCAGACTTATTTTCCAACATTGACAAACTGCTCAAGTTTTCCTCTCAAACTTCATGACATCATCCGAATCATGCAACAATATCAATTACTGTATATATTACCCTGCAATTTTATATGACAATTGGCTTGACATCACAGGATTTGAAAACCCCAGTCTATTTCCTAATCATTGATTCAACAAAAATGCATCTTATCAGGTGTCAACCTTAGCTCAGTGGCAATGTTCTTGCCACTGAGTCAGAAGGTCATGGATTTAACCCACACTCCAGAGACTTAACCATGTAATTTAGACTGAGACTTCAGTTCAATAATGGGAGAATGTTGCTCTACCAAAAGTTCTGCCTTTTGGACAAGACATCAAATCAAGGCCTCTCTCACTCAATGAAGGTTGCAGTATGGTACTGGAATGGTTATGTTACTGTTCTGGTAATCCACAAGTTTTGATTTATAATCCAGAGCTCAAATTCCACCAGGGAAATTTTGGAATTTAAATGGAGTTTTAAAAAAAAATCTGGAAAGCAAAAGGAACTGGTCTTATTAGAAATGGTCACAAAGGTGATGGATTATCATCAAAACCAAACTGCTTTACTATTGTCCTGACCCAGTCTGGCTTGAATGAGACAACAGTCCCACACAGTATAACTCTTTACTTGATTAAACTGACAGCTCATGAATAAGATTGCTCAGGGATACCCACATTCTGACAATGAATTTTTTTAATTTAAATCTGAAGATTCCAATGGCACTATTCCAGCAGATGAGTAATATTTGTGTCCTGGCCAATACTTATCCCTAAACCACTTACCGACAGTAGATAATTGTGTCGTTTGTCATATTGCTGCTTGGGTGAGCTTGCTATGTGTAAATTGGTTGCCACCTTTCCTACACTGCGATGGTATTAACTGCACTTAAAGAAATCTGAGGTGCTGAAAGGTACTGCAATTTTTATGTCACATTTTTCAGTTTTAAAGCATAATCTTACAGTTTATGAGGTCAAAGAATGCCAAGTATACTTTACTGAATTTTTATTGTGCTGTTGTTAAACTTATTTTCTTAGTGACGGCTACTACGACTCCAAACTTTGAATGTAGATCCATCAGCTTTGGTCTTTACTTGTGCTGGCAGGATTAAAATTTCCACAAGGTGGTGGCCTCAGGTGGATTAAAGCTGTGTCAGCTTTTGTCTTAAACATGGAACTAAAACAATGAAGCAGAAACCTCTGTACACTGCAAGATTACAAGAGAACTATGACATCTTACCCCATTATATTTACTTGTGCAATTTACCAGTCTTTGGGTCAACCCTGACATAAACCTCTGCTCTGTGTGGCTCAACTGCCCTGCTGCTCCTGAAACTCTGGTGCAGGCATGATACATAGTCTCAGGGCATTCTATGTTCTGTACACTCAAAACTTCTTTAAGTGTTTGACATGCTTCATGTGGATTCCAATGTGGGGCAGGTTGGAGGGGGGTGTCAATTGAATCAAACCAAGGGGCAAAACATAGGGACTTTTAAAAATCGACGGTAACAATGGCTGCTGGGAAGCAATGATTAGTCAGGAATTAATTCCATTAAACATACGGTCTCTATGTAGCATGAAGTATCAATAGCCATCACATAAAATAAGCAACATTTTTTTCTCATTACCCAACAGTTTTAGAATTGCAGTTAATAAATACTGACAGGAAAAAGGGGTGTGATTGCATAATTGCTTTTTATTTTTAAAACGTTCAAACAATTCACTCTAATTTTACATTCTTGTTGCATTTCATTTCGATCCCATTTTCCTTTGCTGCTTTTCTTTCCCTGTGAAGAAGCATTTGCAAAGTTTCTGTTGTCCTCACCTTTGCTTAATAGGCGTTTGATGATTAAATCATTCAAATAGCGTGTGTAACCCCGTATAATATTTTCTTTATATCAAAGTTTGCCTCTTAGTTTCGTAATTTAACTTCCTAATAATCAGTGTGAGAACTTTATAGAAAATCAATTTGGCTGATGTAGTATGATTGCAAACGCGATTTTTTTTTTGCTGTTAACTGCAAATGACTTTCTATGCAGTATGGGTTAATTTGGTCCAAATAACCCTCAGTGCGTGCAAAACCTCCTTCGAGCTAAGACAGAACTACAATCAAACCATCCACGCACATAGCAGGGTTGGCTGGTATTGTACACAGACCCCGCTTTCATAAGCTAAATCCCATTTGGATGCTGAAGTATTTGCTCATATTAAATTTCACGTAAGTGATATTGCAAGATCCTATGACATTCACATCCCTCGGGGGACCCCTTCAATCACCTCCCCCCAGCCTGTTCAACACAACCATTTTGTTTATACATGACTGCCCTTGCATAAAAAATGCTGAATGGAGCTTTTTTCCCCCTCTCCTTTTATTGACTGCTTCGCTTATTTGCATAAATGCAATTAAATCATTTCCACTGTCCCCTTTCTGAGCAGAATGCAGCATTTATTGAAACGTGAAAGTAAGGGAAAAAAAACAAACCAAGCTTTTAACGTGCATTTGATGTGCTTTAGAAAACTCATTTAGGCTGGAGCGGCAGCTTCTGTGATTAGCATTAACCTTACTGTGGTGACGGTTATTACCAAAGGAGGTTAGAGAGGGTGTCGTGGGTTAAGTTGTGTTCACACCGACAGTGTCATACTGGCGACTTAACTTGGGCTTCAATCACTTTGGCTGAGAGGAGGTCGAGAACTCGATTATCTTTTAACTGTTCGTGACTTTTCTGATCCGGCTGCTATCTATGGGTATCTGAGTTTATGTGTGTATGTGTCAGTGAGTGTGTGCTTGTATGTGTTTGTGAATCTGTGTTGAGACCGTGTGCGTGTGTGGATAGATGTGTGTGTGTGGGTGAATGGATCTGTATGTGAATGTCTATCTGTGTGTGGGGGTCTGTGTATAGTGGGTGGATATGTATGTGTGTGGGTATGGGTGTGCGTCTGTGTGTGATTGGGACTGTATCTGTGAGTGTGTGTGGTTGCGCTTGTGGCTATGGGTGTGTATGTGTATATCTGTGTGGGGGGGGTCTGTGAATCTGTGTGTGATTGGGAGTGTATCTGAGTCTGTGTGCACACTTACTCAGGTGATCTTGGAGTTACTTAAGTGAAGCCACCAATTTTGGGGACCCAGATATCCCCATCACCTCCTCCAGTAATTTTGTTCCTTGCTGAAGTTCTGTCGGGTTCTCTCTCTAGCCTCAACCCTCGTCCCGTTGCGTCTCGTGTTAAGGCCAGTTTTGTTCATTCAGATCAAAAATCGATAGAGCTCGGAGGCCAGGTAAAAAAGCAAAAGGACATCGATACCTGGGCAGTGGAGTGAGACTTACAACCAGAAGCCAAATGATTAGGATGATATACAAGCCGGACAATCAATAGTATGTACCATTATTTCGACTTGTATCCATTATATTTTACGCCTGTGCTGTAGTGTTTACCTGGTGCGTATATTTCTTACAGAAGTTAAATACATTATAGGCTGGGGCCAAGCGATAGTGCCTGAAGTTGAAAATACACAAGGGGTAAATGTCCCAAGGGCTCATTCGGGCTCCTGAGAGAGTACCCCCCCACCCAGTGTCAGTGCAGTAACCCCGTCACCCAGTGGCACTAACCAGGCAAACACTGCCCGCTCACCTTGAACCGGGCTCTGTGCCACCTGCGCTACTGGACCAGGGTCTCCAGAGACCTTGAGACCTTTACAGACAGATGTCGCCGCTGGATGTTTTAGGTCTTGCTTGAAGGAACTGAGAAAGTCCCAGGGCTCGCACCTGCAAGGCATTTATCCAATCCGCCCTCTGCGGCTGAGTCACAATCAAAATCGCTTCGAAAATTGATGTGAATCCCAGATTCTATTTCAGGGAGCAGTCGAACAAAACACACGGGGATTGTTTTGTCTACTTTTATGCCAAGTTTTAAAATTAACGAAGAAGTTACGGACGTTTCAAGGGAAGACACTCAGACAACAGTGAGGTCCCCCTGTCCTCACTTTAGGATGACTTTTCACTGAATTGCTTGTATTGGATCCCAGGGAGCTCCGTGTAATGACACACACACACACACACTTCACTCCGTTTTTCTTGCCCTGAAATTGGGCTGCAGTTAATAATCTTAACGAGGCACATTTCCACTGAACCGACGTGTTTTGTTTCAATGCCTTATTGCAGATTGTATTGTGCGGCACTTTCTTCCTCGTCCCTTTTCTGTTGGTAACAATAAAAATGTGCGACTTCCTCCCCAACACTCCTCCCTCCCCACCCCCACCCCCCCCCCCCCCCCCCCCCCCCCCCAACGCGCACACACTTCTTCCCAGCTATTCCACATTCAGCCCACAATAGTAACTGTGTTCAGCTTAGGGATTCCGGGACTGACATTAGCAAGCCGCAGATAGACCCTCCTCGTTTAAGGGAGCAATTCGTAAAAAAAAAGGGCAAAACTGCAGCGTTTCCAGAACTGCAAACACTGCTGATGCTGGAAATGTAGAATAGAAGCTTTTTTTTGGGGGGGGGGGGGAGAAAATGCAAGCATACTAAACAGATCCGATAGTTACAAATAGAGAAATTGCTATTTTTGCCCCCCCCCCCTTTCACTAGGTAGCTGACCTTGGGTCAGAACTGGTTATTGCACTGGTCAGATGTGCACCTCTAACTGAGTTTATTTGTATTACCATTCGTAGTTTTTACAAACTAGTGCAGCCCGAATAAGCCCACGAAATGTCTTTGCGTTACAAGGAAATGCAAACTGAGTGCTGGAGAAACCCAGCAGATCTGGCAGCACCGGGAGGAGAGAAACAGAGACTAACACTAACTCAATTTCCTGCTGAATTGCTCTGTTTTTTTTTTAAATTTCAGATTCCCCTGCATCTGCAGTTATTTTGCTTTCAGTTCAAATGATTTAGTTATGTCGGGGTATCATTAATTGCAGTTTCCAACTCCTGCCGCTCTTCACAATTCACCCTCCCCCAGAAAACTAGCACCAACAGCCCCGCCCGTGTCAGCCGGGAGAGGGGGGGGGGGGTGATTTCGGAGATTACCGCGGGTCGGGCAGTATCCACGGACAGAGAGCAAGCTAACATTTCGAGCCCAGATGATTCTTCATCCCGCTCTCCCCATGGATGCTGCCTGATCCGCTGCGAACTCTGGCGTGGGTTGTTTTTCAGTACAGATTCCAGCATCTGCAGCAAATTGCTCCTAAATAATTTCGGGGATTTTCCTTTGTAAGGACTGATTCAGTATATGCTTTAGTTTGATCGAGGATTTTACAGGTGGCGATGGGGAGGGCAGAAATTCGCTTAAACCAGATCTCTGCGGGACTGAAAAACAAGGCTTTATTTTGCAAGTGTCTTG
The DNA here is from genome assembly GCF_004010195.1 of Chiloscyllium plagiosum. Taxonomy (NCBI): domain Eukaryota; kingdom Metazoa; phylum Chordata; class Chondrichthyes; order Orectolobiformes; family Hemiscylliidae; genus Chiloscyllium; species Chiloscyllium plagiosum. The sequence continues at coordinate 13,217,522 of NC_057730.1, forward strand.
TTGGACGATTAGGATATTTTATATTAAGAAAAAGCTCTTGGCGTTTCTGAGTATCTGAGGCGGTGTACGAAAACATTTAGTTTCTAACTGGTGATGATCTGTAAAGCTGTCTTTTAAAGTGACTGTCAGAACCAGCCGTTTTGTGGCGAGGATTGGTTACAAACAAGGGTCCGGCTTCAGCCGTCGAAGTGATCATGAGGGGGTAGCCAGAATTTATATCATTTTGTTGCATTTGGCTTTGTTCTTTCCAGACTGAATGGGAAAGTAGGGGAGTGGAACATTTCAGGCTAAACTCCCCAAAAAAAGACCAATTCACTGATTATTCTTCAGAAACCTTTAACAATTCCTATTTTTTAAAGGCTCAATTTGCTTTTCACCCGACGTGTCTAAGCTCTTTACAGTTAATGAAGTACTCGCGAGGTGTACTTACTGTCATAGTGTAGTTTAGCTGCTTAAAACTGACAGGCAGTCAATAGCATTGATGCAAAAGTGCAGCGCTCCCTCAGTATTGACCCTTCGACAGTGCAGCGCTCCCTCAGCACTGACACTCCGACAGTGCAACACTCCCTCAGTATTGACCCTCCGATAGTGCGGCACTCCCTCAGCACTGACCCTCCGATAGTGCGGAGCTCCCTCAGTATTGACCCTCCGACAGTGCAGCACACCCTCAGCACTGACCCTCCGACAGTGCAGCACAACGTCAGTACTGACCCTCCGATAGTGCGGCACTCCCTCAGCACTGACCGTCCGACAGTGCGGAGCTCCCTCAGCATTGACCCTCCTCCCGCTGCACTGACCCTCCGACAGTGCAGCACACCCTCAGTACTGACCGTCCGACGGTGCAACATTCCCTCAGCACTGACCCTCCGATAGTGCGGCACTCCCTCAGCACTGACCCTCCGACAGTGCTGAGCTCCCTCAGTAGTGACCCTGACAGTGCAGCACTTCCTCAGTACTGACCCTTTTTGGTTATCAAACTACCTTTGAACATCGCGGTGAGACACATGAGATGGCTGAAAGCTGTTTTGAGGCGCCAATCCCTGTATCATGTCCATTTATTTCGTGCTTAAAATATTGCCGTTTTCCCTGGGTCCATTTGGCTGGTGTAGGGTAACCCTAGATGCTGCTGATAAAAATCGATGCACGATTGGAGGTGTCTTTAAAATTTAGGGCAGATTTGCATCTCGAACCTTTCTGCTTGTCTTACAGAAGATTTTGCTTGATTCGGTTTTTGCAATGTGGCACGGAGGCGGTGCATGCAGACAGGGCACTGAGAGTTTACAGATGTTTATACAGCTGCCATTGTAGTGAGTTTCCTGTAACAGACTGAGGCACTCACCGCTCTGGTTTATTTCTTGCAAAAATGGAAACAAAAACACAAATACAGAAACAAATAAATGTTGATTCACTTTTTATTTATGTTGTGGGGAGGGGGATGACATCTGAGAATACATAAGTACACAGATTAATCTACCGCCATTGTATCACAGTCAGTCGTGATGTCCGCTATTCTCCCTCCCTGGTTGCTGCTTTCTGTAACAAGATCTTCGTTGCAAAATCACTCATTTGTGATTTTGCGTGGGATTCGCTAAATAAAAAGCTGCAACCTTCCATCACTTTCCACAGTCCAGAGCAAACTATCAACACACAATTCGCACAAAATCTTTGGGTCCATACTTGCTGTTCTTTTATATTTGTAGACAAAACATTCAGTCCTGTCCTTCTGCCCGCCAAACCGGTTTTCATTCAGAATCAGCCAACTGGTCCCTGGGCTGTCTAGGCCGAATGACACCTAGCTTAGTAAAAGCAGAATTGTTACAATGTGTAAATAATTTTAATGGATAATGCTAGGTTTGTAAGTAGAACGATCTGTGATCATACTAAAGACATCTGCTAGACAAATGAATTAATGGTTTTGAAATACTACATCATTTTAAGTGTCAAAATGTATTTTGTTCAATATTTCCTGTTTTTTTTTGCTCTCGTTTATTTGAAAAGCGGGTGGCATTTGCCCAAACAGTCAGTGATGAAACAACCAGTTCTGTGCTGGGATTCCTCCTCCAGCTTCTGCCTGTCCTATATTGCCTAGGATCCCCTGTGGAGCCAGCGAATAGCTCCTCCGGGAAACAGTCAATTATTTAATTATACAAGGCTGCATTCATTAAGGGCGCGGGTCTGTTCGGCGGAGTCCGGACAGGAACGCTAGGGTTCAGCATCAGCTCCTGGGCCGACTGTGTGAGCTGAAGCACTGTCTCTGATAACAAAGGGCTTGGGTTTGCCTTGAACTTCCTCCCCACACGCTTGAGGAGCCACCAGGGAGATGAAATCCCCCGGCTATGTTAATACTGTTTCTACCATTCTGCTTCATCCGCGCTTTCTGCAACTCACCCTGTCACATACACAATGCATTCATTTCTTAACTCCAAGTTTTGGTCGTTTTGTCATCCCACTTATATCTGTTACCGGGAATATTCATCAATCTAGTATATATCTCTATATGAGTACACTACCGTATATAACAAGGTATATATGATCGGTCCTTATACACACTATACCATATTTTAACTTTGCTACAGTTGACATTTGTGAAGGGCCCCATTTCCAGTTTCACTATCTGCGCTATATAAATTTGATATCTGGGTGTCAAACATTAATGCGTCGAAGATTTTAAATCTAGATATCGCAATATCACCTTTCTACCAGTGCTAGTGTTTCCCTCTGTCCCTTCACGTTAACACATAAATCCAAGCATTCAATTAAATGACAATAAAATCTAATTCTTAGCATTCGTATTCATTGTCTCAATCGAAACTACGTATATATTTTGTCAGTTCCTATAACGTGAGCTCGGTTATTTGGGGTCTTAATGTACATTTGCTGTTGGAGAGAGCGGGACACTCCACGATGCCAACCATAAGTTTTCTGTTTCAGTAGAAATAGCGCAGCCGCCAGTATTTGTGTGTTTAATTGGAGTTGGTCAGGAGAGTATTCCGCTTCTACCACGGCGACTCTCACAATTTCCCGGTTCTGTATTTTTTTGAAGCTGATACAAGTGAAAGCCATATTTTTTGTTTTGTTTGGAGCTCTGAGAAATGGACTGCTGGTATCCCTAACGATATTGCAAGCTAGCGTTTTTCTTCTTGTTGCAAAACGCTGAGTGGAAACATGACGGGTCAGCGGAGTTTAGCATTAGCTGTCTGGTGAAACACTATGTCACCAATTGGTCTTTCTTGGGTGTGGATCGGGAAAGGCTGGAATTACAGCGGAACAGAAAGAATGAGACACTAACAGTGACAAGCATAGATTACCACACGGTAATAAAACCGAAATGGGTGCAAAGGTTTCCAGATGACCCAATACATGGGTATTCCCACAGAAAATGTACATTTCCTGCAACATAGAAACGGGACTGTCTCTGCCTTTACATTTGGTGGTAGATAAAGCCCTACAAAATACATACGGTCTCAAGGCGCTCATTTTGTCCATGGGCTACTCTTCAAATTAATAACAATCAGATCTGATTTAAAACTAGATTTGATGTGCTTTTCTCATGCACTTCAGGAGGTAGATGTTAATAACTGGAAGTCTGCTAGTTGCAGCCAATGTTTGGTAATGTCTAATAATTGAAGATAGGTAATGGGACATGTAGCAAGAAGTTTGTCGCGGGCGTTGGATGGGGAGAAGGAAGTCAATGTAAATGGACGATGTAGAAGTTTTTTTCTCTCCGAAGGGAAGCAATGACTGAGGGTTGTTGCTACCGTCAGTGCTTCCCACACCCGGGATAATCCACTCCGTACTTATTGTATTACTCCATATGCCTGAAACATTACTGCTGACACAGGGCGACCGTCCCTGTCCTCCTCCCAAGGCACCAACATCCCAGCGAACTGTGTCCCCTCCTGCTTTGCAAGTGTAGTGCCGAATATATCTGGTTTTAAATCTGGTTTGATAAGCAGGGAATATCCACAGCACCGATTCTGTGGTCACTAATCATTTGTGTTTCAGTCGGGTGGTAAAGGGTCATTCCTTTAAGTATTTCGAAAGGGATTTGAATCTAAATATCATATTGCAAGTCTACCTTGCAAACTCGCTTCATGCCTATTTCTTATTATCTAAAGTTACAGATCTAGATCTCAGCTGGTCACCCCCTTGGCTCTTTTCATTTTTACTTTCGGTTTATTTACGTCGTCCCCTTACACAAACACACCAGTCAATACAGACAGTGCTTGTATTCTCCAATGCTCGTTTATAGCGCCTACCTTTTGCTGAGACGAACCCCCATTAACTGCGCTCCTGAGGAAACCACTTACGCGCTCAAACCGCCTCTTCAGCTCCCAGTCGGGAAACTAAACTTCACCATTTTATTTCGGCCGACGCTGAAGGTACCGCCGCCGCCGTTGGTGGTGTTGCCTACAGTAAGTGAAAGAGAGATGCTTTTAACTGTGCGATTGCGGTCGCCTCACTTCAAGTGTGTTCAAACAGTAACAGCCACATTTAGTGATCATTACTGGAGAGGAATGACGGCGTCAATCTAGTTCATTCAGCTCATTCCCTGACAGTTGGCCACAAAAAAAAATGCTTTTAATCACATATTCTGCAAATGATCCTGATTTCTGAATGATCTGAAGGAAATCTGCAGCGATTTCAAGGCTCCCTTGCTCCAGCAGACCTGCCCGTGATTTTTATGGAAAATGAACACATTAATTCTTACAAACGCTACAATGATTTACTGAAATCCGATTCTGATTTTGGGCGCTTGTGTCATCGTGAAATTCCTCTCCCGAACTGTTTTATTTGGCGAGATGAACGTGTGCGAAATAAGCGCGGGTCCTAAAGTGGCCTTTGCTTTTCATTTAGTATTGAATTCCCAACCACTGCTGGTTTAAGGGACTCGCAATCTGTGCTGTGAGGGTGGGGGTATATACGTCGGATCCTGAATCCCCGCTTCCCCGCCTTTCCTCACACAGCCTCCCTGAAGCCGAGTCAACTCTGCCTCGGCGTCCTCCCAGTTCTGCCCGCACCCTTCAGTTGATTAACAAAACGCCCGAACTGCAACTCTATTCTTAATTCCCCAGACGTCGGTGTCAAATCAGCTTTGAGATATATATTTTACATATATAATACATATTATATATATATATATATACCGCTGCGGTCGACCTCTGCCTCCAGTAAATCCGCAGGGGAGGGGGAAGAGAACAGAGAACTCGGGGTTTGAGAAACAGAAAAAATGTCCTGGTGACATTCTCTCAAGTTGCATTGGGCTAAAGGCAATCTAAAGATATCTATCAATGTGTCTGAACCAGAAAGTAGCTCAGCGCTGAGACAGTATAAAACATCAAACTAGTCCCGTATGTATATAGACAGGATATACAGACAGGCGATCGATTTGATGACGGAGATTATAAAAGAACGCATAGACTGTCTGCTCAAAAGCATATTAAAGCTGTTTAATTAGCTTCGACGTCCCCCGCTTTAGACGAAAAAGTCAGAAAAAAATCCTTTTTCCTTTCCAGTTTATGAAGAAAGTCGGTACTTACCTTTTCTCCCCACCAAAAAAAAAGAGCGGGGAACGAGAGGGGCTGGGAGGAAATTAGCTTGATCTGTCTTGCTCGTGTGTTCATGTTGAGATTGAAAAATAAATCTCCACGATGCCCTTGAGAAACGTCTCAGCAAATTCTCCATTGCAACGATTCGCTCAAGCTGAAAAACAACAAGCTAGTAACATTGAAGGAATTTGCTTATACAGTACTGCGTAGCCGGCCTATTGAAAGGAGAGGTCATATTTAATCTGACCAGAACACGTTTGATGGCTACAGACAATAGCAGCAAAGCCCCCCTCCCCACAACATTTTCCTTCTCTCTCCGCCCTTCCCCCTCCCTACCTTTCACTGCCAATAAACAAAAGACCACGATATCTTTGTTGAGACAAATAAGATTTCCCAGATGTATTTATATGTATATATATTAAAGAAAAATCTCTCCTTTTGCTAAGTAGGAATCCGGGAAATCTAAATTCTTCGAATCGGTTAATCTAAAATAAAGGATAGAAATATATGACGGTGCAAATCATGTCCTCGACCCTCCTGATCCCTGCTTTCGGGAGGGAGGATATGGAGACAGCTGAACAGCACTCAGAAACATTCACACAATAACACACAGAGTCTCAAGCAATCGCCTCCCACTCTTAAAGCGGGGACGCACAACTCAATCGGGGAGGCCACTCCGCTACACTTATGATTCCAGCCCCCCCGCCCCCCCCCCCCCCCCCCCCACAAAACACACCAACTCCTTGCGTAAGTTGATGATGTGTCCATTCGCTATTAGATTTGATGTTGGGCTGCCATCTTCCCCCGTTCAGAAATAAATGTTGTGCAACCGAAAATAAACTCATGCTGGTTTCTGGCAAGGCAGGCGGTGGGGGTGGTGAGGGGAGGGGGAGTGGGGTTTATCCCACCGGGCGCTCTGAGATTAAATCTTTACTTCTTGAGCTGTTTTAACGGCAAGTTGTCGGCGGCGTTATTCCCGCACAATGGGGTGGGTGGAGTGGCAGTGGGACTTTAAGCAATTGAACCCTCGGGGCTGAATCGGGAGAGAAGCGTTGTGAGGATCGCAATTGCCCGAAGAGACCGGTCCCAGCGAGTAATTGATGTAAAAACCATGGAGACCTGCAGTGCCCAGGGGCCGGGTAAAATGTAAGGAGACATTCCGAGAAGGGATCACTCACCATGTTTGACGATTAAAAGTCTGAAGAAGAATTTAGGTCTTACTGGTTCCTCTCAGTAACGCGGGGGTTGACAGGACAGCTTTAATAAACCAAGGACAAAGGAAGGCCGCTCCACTCGGGACCTTTCTCCCCACGCCTCACTCAAGTTATGTTGATTTAGCAACAAACCCGTCCGCCAATGATTCCAAACAGCCTTGATAGAACCGATGATCATCATAATTCTACATTACTATGCAACTGGGGGCCTCCAGCCACGGTGAGGGGTAGGGACCTGTGTTTGCAAATCATGTCATTTTTCAGCTTGTAGCGGGGAGGCGGACAATGGAGGATCTGCCGAGTTACCAGCCTCTTGACAGATTGCCGTCTCTATTCGTGTTTGCTTTTCGGTTTTGTAGTGTCGGTTTGATGGAAGCAAGGACACTCGTCAAAGGCAGATATCATTCCACATTGCAGACGAAATAAAAACTCGTTTGGAGCTAGTCTGCTCGCGTTTGAACGAAGCGCGGGGCGAATGGACCACTTGATTCCATTTTTAAAAAAATCCAAACTACCACAGTTACAAAGTAACTGCTTTTAAAAAATATACATCTATATCCCCGTCAGATAGAAATCTGACCCATGTATCATCCATTCACCTCTTTGGCAACACCAGCCCTCGTTTGACAATATTAGGCTCTGAAAGCTAGTGCTTCCAATTAAACCTGTTGGACTATTACCTGGTGTTATGTGATTTTTAACTTCGTACACCCCAGTTTGTCACCTCCAAGTCATATTAAGGCAGAGTCCAGTCAGAGGTTTAATAAGTCACTAGGAAGCAGATCATTTTGTATTTTTTTAGATTCATATTAAACGGGACTGGTCTAGAAGTCAAATTGCAAAAGAGTTTGAAGATTGAAAGAGAGGGAGTGTGTGTGTCTCTGTGTGTGTAAGAATAAGCGCCGCTTGTTGTTTTGTTAGTGGATTTGCGAAGCCGCCCTGCCCCCAGGAGTTGGGGGGGGGGGGGGGGGGGGGTGGAGGTGGGGACAGGCGACACCATTGATTGGGGTGTAGCGGTACTCCAGAGCCGGCTGGGAGTGACACTGAAGGCTCCCGGGGGGAGGGAGAGGCAGCAGACCCTCACCCAGCTCCATTACTACCGCAGATCGCACTGCTCTGAGATCCAGAGCTTTGTGTAGGGAAAGCCAAACCAAAAACAGGAGAGGGGAATTTTTCAAACAAGAAAAAAAAAGCCCTCATCGAGTTATTACTTTTAAACCGCGGTTGCGTTTTGCTGTTAGACTTTCCCTCTTATCTGTTTATGTGCGCCTCGAATTTACAGCGCTCGCGTCCCCGTAAGTAACTCGCTGTGTGTTTTACGGTGCTATTTGCTATGTTTCGGAAGCCTGCAGAGAATTGCAACCAGATAGCTGATAGTGTACAGACTCCACTCGGCTCGGCTGATCATTGCGGCAGCCTTTATAAACTCGGCTCAAGACTTTCCAGTTCACGGGAAACAAAGAGGCTTCTCTTAAAGAGGGAGAGAAAAAAAAACAAGAAAGCGTTATTTGTGTCTGTCGAAAATATTGCGTGTAAATCTCCCTCACGCGAAACTTACACGCGTTGTGCAAGCGTTCCCAGTCCATTGCAAGTCCCTTTTTTTTAAAGGAAAGAAAACTCTTGGCACAGATCGCTTTCTTCGACGTGAGAGTTGGTCTGCCTATTTCTAACAGTTATGCTTCGCCCTCCCCTCCCCCTGGCTAGCTTTTGCTGCGTTTGGAGCTGAGCCAATGATCACTGAAGCTTGGCTGAGCGTTGGGAAAGTCGGACAGTTTTGAGACGGATGGGTGGGGAGGGGTGGGGGGGCGAGGTGAAGCATGTATTTTGCAGGTCGATGCTGACCTAGATCCCCGCGATCTGTAATAAAGATTGACACGGCCGAGTTGGGGGTGAGCTATAATCTTGGGTAGTGCTCCCTCAGAAAAGTAGTGTATCTGCGCCTTACAGTGTCTCTGCCCAGCTCGGGGTTTAACCCTCTCCCCACGGCACGATGAAGTCTGAATGCAGGGAGCAGGAACTAGCGAGGCAAAAGCTTAGTTGATTTTCAAAATACAGTAAAGTGGATAATGACGCTTTATTTCCTTCAAATGCTTTTGCAGTCACTATCCTCTTATGACCAGGGCTTTGCGAATGCACAATCGCCACGCTATGTGTGTCTGCTCTTTATCTGCATTTACAGGGAAAGAGAGATTTGTTTCCCAAATGTAGGCTGTCAAATTTCAGGTCAGTTTGACAAATTTAAATCGGCCAATCTTCATGGTCGATCCCTCTGCTATTAGAATGCTGAGAACTCAAGTTAAAACAGCAGAAAGTTAAAGGCTTTGGTCAGGTCACTTGGAGCAAAGCGGAGCCGGGCACAATGTGCTTATTAAGAGTTCGGCATTAACCTATCAAAGATAGTTGGAATGAATAGAAAGCACATTCGCGTAGAACAGCATTAATATACTCAATGCTTAATTGTTCAGGTCTAAACTACTGGAAATCGGTCAGGAATTCTACCAGTTGACTTTTTAAAAATTAAATAAAGAATCAAGTTGACGAAACTTACTGGAAGTTTGTGTTAGACGTTTCTACCCGTCCCCTCAGAGCTCAGGGAAACAAGTGGTGTACGCACGGCCCCATTTTCTGATCACTCACACAGCCCTCCTTCCCCTTTACTCTTGTCAAATATTCTCCAAGGAGGTTCAAATGGAAAACTCGGCCACTTGCGTCCTTTGCCTCTGTCCTTCTGTAATATGGGTCACTGGGTTTGATTCGCGCTGTGGGACAGTCTAAAAGAAATGTTCTGAACGCGGAGTTGAAGGATACGCAGGCGATCTAGATCTTTACCAAGTCCCAGAACGCTTTAAAAATCAATTTTCTATCTGTCTGACGACTTCATAATCATTAAATTATTCAAAATGCACCTTTTTTCTCACCAGAATTTGGCATGATTAAAGCATTAAGCAGAAACTCTGCATTCATTCTGTCCAATATCAAATTGCGTCCTAACTACTGTCAGTTTTTCCATTATAGTGGAACACTGCTACCGTCTAATCAGTATTAGTCTGTACTTGTTGTATGATCAGTATTAGCATTTTCATACTATACAGTCAGACTCTGATCATCGTCGACCACCAGACATCTTTAAATCCTATTATATCAGAGGTAGTTCTAATAAGGTCCCCAGTCTCGACTAATTATGGAAAGCCTCAATTCTAGCGTCGGTGTTAGAGTAGGAAAATTCTGTTTATTTCCACTTTCTGTTGATGAGCAGAGAGAGTTTTATGACGACACTGTAGGATTGATATTCCAAAACAAAGGCCGTTGCAAACGATGCACAGTGGTATTTAACGGTTTGCCCTGAAATCTGAAGTCACCAGGTTGCAGGTCAAGACTAATCCCTTTTTTGTGCATATTTTTGCATTAAGTTATTCAGATGAAAGTAGTGTACTGAAATATTAAGCCGATTTACCTTCGAACTTATGCGTCGAAATCAGATTAGATGTTTCATATAAGCATTAACGGCATCAATTTCTATTATTTACATAGCAACTGTCAACTCAATTCTTATTTTACTAGGAGTGCTATAGACTTTATGCCCTCCAATTTAGGGTAGAGGCTAAATGTATCAGCATCTTCCATAGAAAGTGTTTATTTTGTCTTCCGCCTCCCTCCGTCTGATTGCTTTTGCTGTCTAAATAAATTAGTTATCGACTTGACAAAAAAAATCTGAATGTAGAAAATAGAAGATATTATGGTCAAAATTGCAACGTGTTACTTAGAGGAGATTTAATAAATGGAATAATGGGAAAACAGCGACTGGGCGACAATATGTAGAGCTAATCTAACAATGACAGGCAGCAATGCTGGCCTCTTTTTGCAAAATATCTGGAGCTGAATGTACAGACCTTCTCTAATATTAAAAAAAAGATATATTGACTCCCGAATGTGTATTTTTTTCTTGCCCTGAATATTTGTTCAGCTGCAAACCAGTTCAAATAGTAATTACACATGCTCAGTAAAATAAGTCAGGAATCTATATTTACTGGAACTACGTGGTATCCTTTTCTTTAAATCGAGGGGAAAATATGCAACCATTTAAAACAAAATCAAAAGATGAGTTAATTACTCAAACCCACAAGAAACAAAAATATACGCGTTCCACATACTTGCGTGGTGACTTGAATTCTCTACACATTCAATTTTCCTTTTATGGGATTAATTTAAATATAGATCGATTTCCGTGACATCAAAAGAGCTAGGATCACCTCGGGTCATAGATGTCAGTGCCACACTGGCCTTGACTATGTGTGGATATTAAGTACAATTAAATGGATCACCAGGTAACCGGGCTTAATGTAGGTAAATTGTAGTGGCGCTGGAGGGGTCGAGGAATAAGTACAGCATTGTAATGTTTGCTTGAGCCAATGTCATCGTGTCGTAAATACTGGCCACATTTGTCTGCAAAGTGAGTTGTGGGCTATATATTAAGAATCACACTCTCCCCTTTATATATTGTATACATCAAAGAATGGCATACTGCATGTTCGAGTGTCCTTCTGCAGACATCCAGCAGGACTGGGGTGGGGGGAGGGGGCGGGGGGAGACATACCAGGCATAGATGTACTTCAGGAAACGCTACTCGGTTTCGAACAAAAATGCTGAACTGGTTCTCCCGGAAAGCCGCGATTTTTTGAAAAACTAGATATAAAAAGAGGCGCCAGTTGGTGATTTGGAGGCTGGACAAAGCGATTCCTAATACGAATAAAGCGAGCAAATAAAACAGATAATGGTGGTTAAAACCACCTCTCCTGCTTCTGTGCCGTATGGCCGAACGTGCTCTCTTGCCTTATTCTCATTTTTTAAAACATTTACCATGCCGTTCAATTAATCTCTGTCTTCCCGCTCCCTTTTAATTCTCCCACTCGGTGAAATCCCCAGAGCTGCTTGAAGCTGTCCCCTGTCTCGTCATTTCTCTCTCTCTCTCTCTCTGGCTCGCTCTCTCCCTCCTTCCATTCTCTCCTCACACCGTTTTGACTAACCCGGCATGATTCATTCTCAGGGACAGCTGATATCGGGCAGTCATTACTAAACAGATGAGGCACAGTTTTTTTTTACCAGCATGCAAAGTTCCTTTTATTCCCGATAATAAATCATAGGCTTAGAGACAGACAGCGTGGAGAAAATAAATACTCTAGAAAATGGGTTTGCCTTTTTTTTTGTCACCTTGAAACTTTACCACTCCGTTTCAAACTCCTATCATTGGCCTTGGATCACAATTTTGTTTAAGGTTTTTTTTTGGGGGAGTGCATTGATTTTAAGCAAAGATTTTCTGCTAAAGTTGTTCTTCAGCGGCCTGTCATTAGCTGTTTAATATAAACTGCCTGAGTCGGTTCTTCTCTTTATTCTATGAGGCCATTCCTTCCTCTGCTTGGCTTCAAGTCTGTGGGTGAGTCTGGAGTTTAAGCAAGGTACCCTGACGCCTTGGGGAGTACTTTGTGGCAGCTGTCATTGCCAAACGAGACTGAGTTGCGCCCATTTGCCGCCAACGAGGGACTCTTGTTAATTTCAGCAGTTTCTCTCAGGGAACCGGTAGGTAGCAACCCCCCCCCCCCCCCCAAAGAAACGGAGCAATGTTCTGTCAGCCCCATAGCTGGTGCGGTAAGGTGCACAAAAACACACAAACACCAAGTCTGAATGAAATGATCACAGGGACTCGAATCCACAAAGGGTCAATCTGCTGTTTGTTATATTTCGAGGTGGAACTCTGGGGAGTTTTACAGTAACAAGGACACAAAGAGTTTTTTTTTCAAATCTAAAGGGAGGCATCGCAGAGATCCTGTGGCTCTAAATGCAAAATGCTTACAGTGGGTGAATGAGGATTTCCCCAGCATGTTCTAACAAGCCCTATAACTCAAGTCAGGATTTGCACTCGGGGCAGGCACTGTAAAAAGCTGGTGTTGTCCAGCACTCGCTGTCAATTAACAATGATAGGAAGCCGGGGGATTCTGAGGGAGCTTGCTGGCTTTCCCATTTCAGAGGCAGGCTCGCGTTTCCCATGATGGAGCGTAGCATGTGGCGCGAAATCTGCTTTTAGCCAGATCCCCTGGTCGCCTTGATGAGGGTACACACTGCAGACCCCTGGGCGCTTGTGTTCAACATTAGAGAGCCCACACCCGCCCCCACCCCGTCCCCTTCCCGAATCACCTCAACTTTTTTTGTTTTTTTAAAAAAAGATTGTTTCTGAATCAGTCGTTCCCCGGCAGTCGGAGAGTGATGCTGGTCTGAGTCCAAGTTGATTTATGATCCTGGAGTAGAGAGAGAGGGGGGTGGGGTGGGGAGGGGGGAAAGGTGCACTCGGTATACGACAGCTGCTTCGTCGCTATTTCAACTCAGTGAATGCAGAGGAAGCAAAGTCAACGTGTAGGCGAGAGGTGGAGGCTTCGGACCCCAGCACCGGTAACTTACAACATCCTGATCTCACTCTTTTAGACTATCATTACAGAATGTGTTGGGGCTGTGTTTCATTGTATGGTGGGGCATATGATGGAATTGACTTACTTATCTCACGGTGGGGGGGTTGTTGGGTTGAGCTGTGTCCGCGATAGACGGCCAGGATTGCTGCAACCAGTCTAGCAATAATGCATTAGCGGGCCCTGGGAGTCATGAGGGTTGAGTCTGGAGAAGCCTGTTGCTTATATCCCAGGCTTCCTCTCTGACTATTGCCGCAGCCCGTTTCTTTGCGTTCGAATGTGTTACTGAGGCATTCAAATATTTAACCCTCCTTCCCTCTCCACCCCCACCCCCCTCGGAGAGATTGGGGTGGGGGATGGGGGGGGGGGGCGCTAGGGTGGAATTTCGCCTTGATCTCCATTCGCTCTCAGCTTGTCTTTCTTACGAAATGAAATGTGGACGCTAAACTGTTCCTGTGTTTCTATGGACATTGAATTCTGTAAAGGGCTTCAGTCAGTCTCGGGAAATGTCATTCAAAGTTGGAGGAGAAGGGAAAATTTCGTGAGAGCTGTACCACGCGGAGAAACTAACGATATATTGGCACTGTTTGGGGTTAAATGGGACACACAGTTCAAGTTATTGGCAATCACAGTCCGACAGCTCTGGTAACGTGCTGTACAGCAAATGGGACAGTTGGTATAATTTGTGCTGAGGGTGTTTTAAGAAACTTTGTATAAACTCAGACTTGTATAAACGCGTTTGTGAAAATACAGGGGCAATGTGTTTCGACAGTCAGTTTAAGAAATTATTATTTTTTGGTCACATTGCTGGCTTGGAAAACCCATGGGCTAGTTTCTTACCATGGCCAGTGAATCTTCAAAACATGAGTGCGGACTTGCAGTGAATCACATACTGATCCCGGGCTGTTGCCCAGTTTAATCTCATTGCGGAAATGAACGTTTCATCCCGAAATGCCTGCTCCCGAATCCTCGTTTTGCTTTATTCTCCTGATTCCGCCTCCCCCCTTTTTTTTCGCACAAGAGAAAGGTTCTGCAAATCCGGATTTAAAGTGGAATTATGCAAATAATTGTCTGTTTTATGCCAAAGACAACTCGTTGCACAAACATAGAAAGTGGCCTACATGTAGCTATCAGCGAGGCATTTTTTAAACGGAAGGACTGGCTAAGTATTCGCTCGCCCCTGACTTTCACGTCAGTGGTTCTCAGGCAACACAGGGATATAAAGCAGCATGCATTTTTCTGGTTTATTGTTTATCTGACTTCACTAGCATGGCTCAAAACACGAAGGTAATCCAACAAAGCACATTAGCAGCCTCGACTCTATGCTTTTTTTTGGAAATGACTGATGAATTCGGTCTTCCCAGTGCTACCATAAGGTAGAGGAGACACTGCTCTTTATTCCCAGAATTGTGGTGCTATTGACTAAAGATCAATGCTACTGTAATCCCATTGTTGATGCCTGCGGCCCCTTTACAAAACTAAACCAAATTTGGTCAGAAATTCCGTGGAGACACCATTACAACCGCGGACCTTTTTTGAGGTCTACCTGTCTTTATAATGAATGCATTATGTCATTGTAACCAGAGAGGAATGTTCCCCATGTTGACATTTCCCTTCCAATATAGTTCACCATCTTTTTATTAAACGGTTGAAAATGGAAAATAAATTCTCATTGCATGACCAACCTTGCAAGGAAGATCCTTAATGCAATTCTGTTTTATTTTAAAGGTACTATGAGATAAGAAGAGCATATGTCAGCAAAGTTCTCCCTATTAAGTGTTTCTGACTTGCCAAGCGCAATTTTTGTTTGAAATAAACAACACAGAGCATACTGGAGAAACTCAGCAGGTCTGGCAGCATCTGTGGAGAGAGAGAGAGAGAAACAGAGTAAATGTTTGGAGTCCCGTTCAACCTCTTCAGTTCTGGTTCTGAAACACTTATATCAGACTGGAAACATGAACTCTCTCTCTCCGCAGATGCTGCCAGATCTGCTGAGTTTCTCCAGCATTCGCTGTGTTTATTTCAGATTTCCAGCAATCCGCAGTGTTTTGTGTTTGATTCTCTGTAGCTTCATTATAGAAAAAAAAGTGTTCTGTTCAGAGCTTCTTTCGGGAGAAGAGGGGATCTGCTACTATGACGAGGACAACCTGTTAGATGGGGAAGTCTGCCACTTTTACTGTGATCAGGGGAGACGCTATCTTGTTGCCCATGCTGAATCAGAACAGACAGAATACGGCAGGGGGGACACAGCCTCGTGTATCTTGTGCAGTTTCAAAGAGCCAAGTCCCGGAAAACTTAGTGGGGAATGTTAGCGCAGATTTCTGTGAACAGAGAAGCGGGTTAAGGTGTAGTCGTCTGCGCCTGGTGTGTAGCCCAGAGCTGTAACCGGCTTGAGTCGGGGAAAGTTTGTTGAGTCTGCCTTGCTCAGCCTGGTCACCTCTTCCGAGGTTACAGGTAAACGCCTACACCGAGAGAATTATGTCAACGGTTGATTGTTGACCGCTGGTTGATTTCATTAACCCCGAGGTTACTGATTTAAAACAAACCAGGACGGCAGAAAACACGCCTCGTTTTGTCAATCCCCTCCCCGAGTAATTAAATGTGAAAAGCTATACAGTATACAATAGCATCCATATTTGCAGATACCAAAACCAGTTCTCTCCGGTCGCTGAGCAGACATAGGAGATTTTGGGGGGGGGAATCTCCCCGACTGGGCATAAGCATATTTACAAGCTCCCTCAGCAAGTTGGCCAAAAGTGCAAAAACAGACTGGACTGTTCTGCCAGTCCCTGGCTACCACATTGCAAGTAATGCGGAGCTTGGTGATGAATGGGCCACGACATTAATTCGCGTCGGGTTAGATTTATCTTAGCAACCAAACACGCACGTTCTATTTATAATTCGTGTTTTTTTTTATTTAGTCGCCCGCGTTTCTCTCCCCCCACCCCCAAAAAAAATGCTGAAAGACGCAAGGAGGCGGTCAGTGTGTTAATTCAGATCGATTGTATAGGACCCAGACGGTGATAAATAGATGACTTAAAAAGAAACAGCAACGCCCTGATATAATTTACTGTGGTCAGCCCAGTGAGATTTATTGTCACAGGCGCAGCTCCGATCGCGGGCTTTGTGATGAACTGTTTGCATTGCAAATATCCGGGAAAATTAACTGATGGAAATCAATGAGCGGGCGCACACAAAGAGAAAACATTACGTTTACCTCAGCCAATATTAACGGTGCAGAGCAGTCATTATCAACTGCATCCCAAGGTTCCTGAATGTATGTCCACAGAGATTCTACCCTCTTGCCCAGCTCTCTCTCTCACACACACACATACAGATAGGTAGACAGACACACACACTCTCATATACACACACACGTGCAGATACACTCACATACACACGGACACATATTCACATACACACACACTGACACACACAGTGTCACATACACAGGCACACATGCAGACAGACACACTCTCACATACACAGACACACACAATTGCAGTGCATCTTGGTGCAAAGTTCATATGGATTCTGCTTCTGAACGACCGCCATCCCAACAATTAAAGCAAACGGCTGCATTTTGCAAGCAATACTGGGTACTACACTGGCAGTGTGTGCCGACTGCCGATCCCTATACTAACCCGTTCCTTTGACAGACCTGGCCAACTCTGTAGTCGCTGAAGATTACAATGAGAGACATTAGCAAACGCTATGCTGATTGACACATGGGGGACCTTTTGTTGAACACTAAGGACGGTGAGCTTCTTTGAAATACCCTTTGATCTTTGAAAATCTAACCACATCCATTTTCAGGCTGAAATACGGAGTGTGTTGCAGGAACAGATTGCACTCACTGTATCAACCCCCCCCCCCCCCCCCCCCCGTTCTCCCCCGGGTGACACGGCTTATTTTTTTAGGAGCTGATTAAATGAATGACTCCGATTCAGATTCTAGGGAGACGATTGAATGAAATGACTGGACAAAAAAACTGCACTGCAGTTGTGAACTTGTCCTTCAGAACCACCGCATTTTCTGCGAATTATTGACGTTTTGAGCAGCGAAAAAAAAACCGCGAGGGAGGTTTCGTGAGGCAATCTTTTTGAACAAACCAAGTGTCTTCGGTGCAAGAAAACTACAAGGCAGGTCCCCCCCGGCAAACTGCTGCAAAAATTCAACTCGACATTCCTATCATCCGCTCCCCCCCCCATGAAAACATAGGACAAGGTAATAAACAGACTGACTCCAGTCAAATGTTATCCATGATTCTTTATGTCCTAATTCACCTTGTAGCCATTCCCTTTGGACAATATATTGAGAGTTATCGGTTATTTGCACATGGCTTTATTTCACCCCCAAATCACACGCCCATAAGACCTTCACATTAGATTGCAAGTCCATATTACCTCTTCTGAACATTTGCCCTGTCTCACTGGCAAGGACTCCAGTAAAGTTTAAAAATCACTTTTTTTTTAACGGAGGAGGGAGGGAGTGGAGCAGTAGTGTTTCGCGCCGTGATTAAAGTGTTATCTACTTTGTGACCGGCTGCAATGCTGGTTTTTACATCGACGTTTTGATGTGAATTGGGAGGTGGGGTGAGAATCAGTCCAATTATTATGGGACGACACCGGGGAAACTGCCACACTGCCAACTCAAAGGGACCCCCAGTCAACACTGCTGCTTTTAATACCCACTTTGTCCGTGAGAATCTTACTGATAGTAAGCCGACTGGCAGTTACACACAAATAGTCAGGGCTTCGAGTGACAGGGTAAAATCAACCCCCCCCCCCCCACCACCACCACAGGAACAATGGAGGCTTCAGCTTTTCATAGTGGGAAGCAGACCGTGCCGTCCAGGGAGACCCAGTAAAGGCCTTCAGGAAGGAGGAAGCCGGCTGGGTCTGGTCGCTTCCCTCGCCCTGGAGCTGACACACCTTTTGGAACCGCACTTTGTAGGGACCGGGGGTGGGGGGTGGGGGTGAAGGGGAAAGAGAGCCCCTTTCCTATGTAACTGCTGACCCCTTCACTCGCTTCCTCCCACGCTTCAAAACATAATCTGAAAATATACAAAATCCCCTCAAACGTTTATCGAACGGCGTTAATCTCCTAAAAAAAAGTCTCCCCCCCCCCCCGAGTAAATCATCAAATTTTGACTTTGGGCGCAGCCTGTTTTCCAGCACTTTCTATCCTCTCAACTTTATGTTGTGCGGAATCATTGCCAAGCAACGATTTGAATTTACATGCTGGGCGTGTTTTTTTTTCTTGGGGGGGGGGGGGGGGCACACACACACACAAAGTCTATATATAAAAGTGAAAGCTATTTGTGGTATGCGACACGTAGGGAAAAGGAATGTATTGTGTAAACTAGGGGGGTGGGGGAAAAAAGTCCACGAGTTGGGATTTTTCCACATCCATTCCCCACCCCCCACACTCACAAAGATGTGAGGCGATTGTAAACTCCAGCTCCCTGCCACGTGTGGTTAATATCAGTCAGGGAATGCATTTGGTGGCGAACTGTAACTCGCTGGTAAATGCTACACGGACACGGCGTTTTGCAAATAGTATATTTTTAAAAACGAAAATAGCCTTTAACTCAAGGGCGAACTCCAAACTAAATGGCTGCCTGATAAACACACGGGACAATAAATATAGTGAAGTAACCTTGCAGTTTGCCCTTCATTCCTCAACATGGCTCCCAGATCAATGACCAAATAATCTCACTGTATTAAATCAGACGGCTCCAGTACTCCTTGCTAGCTGCACACAGGACACACTGAAGTTTCCAAATAATACATTCCCAACCGAATTTCTCGTCGACTGAAAGCAATCGCTGTCCTCAAAGACACATGCACGTTACTAACCAGGCGATTTATGATTGTACATACCTAATCAGATTACAGCTTCGGTTGCATCCGAGTGTTTAAAACAATGAGTCACACAGACTGTGGAAAAAAAACAGGAAAAAGAGGGTGGGGTGGTGGTGGGGGAAGAGAGAGAAATCACACGGCGTGCTAAACGTAACCAATTGCTTTTAGTATCCTTGGTACACGCACACAGACACACACACACACAGAAACTGCATTTAATTACAAGCAGTTTTCTAGTATTTAAAACAAACAATAGCAACTTTTCTCTCCCTATTAGGAGAGGGGAAGGGAGGGGGAAATAATTTGGAAAGAAGCTGTCACTCAATCCTGTTGCATTGATCATTCACAATCTTCTGCTGCCGCCAGTCACCCCGCATTAATTATCCCTCCCTGCCCCCTAATCTCTCTCTCTCTCTCCCTATGTTGTTCCCCCTCTCGCTTCTATCTCGGTCCTGTCGCCAATTTGAGACAAACACAATGTTGACAAGGCGTCCAGAAGTTGTTTTTCTCTCTCTCTCTGGCGAGGCGCGATCGTGCCTGGGAGATATTCAGATAAGCTCCTTACACACACACACACATTCAGTCGGCGATTCCCCTGGCGCTGGGGGAGCTCATTACTATTTTAGTCCCTCTCCTAGTGTTGGGGAACGGGAGCAACTTGAAACCGCTCGAGGAAGGCGGGGTGGGGGTGGGGTGGGGCTGGTAGTGAGCATGGAACAACACACACGGCCCAGGCATTGTGGATGGGGGGAGCTTGAAACCTCTCGCCAGCTTCTGATTACTATTTTGATCATTCACCAGAGGAGTGCGGGGAGCCTGGAAACGGTGCCACTCGGAGCCCTATTGTAACCGTTCACTGGCGGACAAAGGATCGCCTTGAAACCTCCCGCACTCTCTAATTGGTTTTTCAGGGACGTCGCGAGAGGGGGGGAAGCTGGCCCCAAGCCAATCAGAGGCGTGTTTACATGGGTTGATGGACAGGCGTGCCAGCCAATAGCCGGCGTATTGACACGGAGTGATTGACAAGGGGGCAGGCGCAGGGCAAACAATGTGGATTTCATTGCAAAAAGAGAGTTTGGGAGACTGGCAGGAACTGAAAGAGGATTTTTTTTGTGTTATGTTGTGTATTTTGTTTTCTGCATGGCGATCCCACAAACTCCTTTCACCTAAAACTTGGACTTAAAACAAAACTGGTGGGGGGAGGGGGTGTGTGATGGGCGAGTTCTGCTTAGCAGTCTGCATCGTCCAAAGACGTGAGTAAAGTTTTGCGTCTCCGCTTCCCCTCCTTTCTCTAAACTATTGCACAGTCAAGCGTGTTTGTAACGATGTGAAGTAATGGGAAGGCGCGCAAACCATTATTCCGGGCGCATTCGCTCAAGTTTTGATTGGGAAGTCAGATTCACTTGGACACTAGACGTTCCTGGAACAGAGGTTGGATTGTTTGTTTGATGTCTGGCGTTAAACTCGTGCTGTATTCCTCTCCGCTTAAGTAACGCCGAGTGAGACTATCGGAGCAAATGGGCGACTCTTTTAGAAATAAGTCGGACTTTTTCGCTGAAGGCAAGTGAAAAATAGCCAAATGTGGAGGCGTAGCAAGGTTTGGAGTTATCTGAAAGTAAAATAAGTTCCATTTTATCAAACGTAAAGGGGGGGGGGGGCGGTTGCAGTCAATGTTAGACTTTGATCAACTGACTGTTTTTAATTAAAATCAGGATTTAAACCATGCCACGAAATACTGACCGAAACTAGGAAATTCAAGGATTCAGTTGGCCAAGCCTATTCGATATTTTGTTTTTGAAAATTCATATCCAAGGATGGTTTTAGTTAATGTCTCTGCTTCTAGTTTATTTTTCCGCGGGGTAGGGAGAGGAATAACTTTCGCGGTGAACCGACGAGAATTTTAGTGGCTCGGATACCTTCGTGTTTCTGCACCGTGTATCGGGCTACATCAGTCATTTGTAAATGAACTTGGGATTTTTTTTTTAGAAACTCGCATTGGAAACGCAGTAATATGCGCTTTCAGAAGGAAACACAGTCAACCGGGGACGAGATGTGGGAATTGGAGTTGTTGAGCTAAATGACGAGGGGATAAACATTATTTATTTTTAAAATAAGCTTTCTTACCAGCAACTGCAGTGAGCAGATACATAGAGTTACTCTGTGTCTGCATTTACCTCTTGGTGACATTTTTGAAATTGAACATGTGAAGGCTAAATTGGTTTAAAATGTTTTAAAAACACGTGGAAAATTATCATTTTGAATGATTGCCTTTAGCTGTTGAATGTAATAACTTTTGTTTTTGTGTGTGGAAAGGGACTGGTATTTATTCTTCGTTGTTTTTTTAACACGATCATCAATAGCAGACAGATGTACCAACACTCGGAGCATTTAGTCGGGGGCTATAAATTTAAATAAAGGCGGGAGGATTAGTTGCAGCTAAAAGAAATCCCCTTTCTCAGTTTTGTTTTAATGCTGGGGGATACATTCCCCATTGAAGCGTTTTAAAAGCAATTCATGTTGGGGTTATTCAATGAAAGGTGAGGCAGGGTTTAATTTCGAGAATTAAATAAACTTTTGTATAAATAAAGAGGAGTTTTTTGACAGACCTGGCAGCAGCAGCGTTAGGCTGAATTGAAATTTCTTCTTAAGAAAGAAGATCAAAAGAGGGGCGATGTTTTGAGTTAATTTATGTCCTTAGACTAATAATGTTTTCTTATGAACCGGAGTCCGCATGGTTGAGTAGCCGTTCGCGATGAAGAGATAATATTATTTTTTAAAGTAATATTTCGGCTCTCTTTCTGTACAGATGCCGTTCAAAATGTCTCGGAGGAACCCTGACCATACCTTTGGAAAGCCAGGCGCTGTAGCCTGAATTTGAACATTTTGGGGAAGGGTGGGGTGG
Organism: Chiloscyllium plagiosum; assembly: GCF_004010195.1. NCBI lineage: Eukaryota > Metazoa > Chordata > Chondrichthyes > Orectolobiformes > Hemiscylliidae > Chiloscyllium > Chiloscyllium plagiosum. The sequence continues at coordinate 13,239,509 of NC_057730.1, forward strand.
GACGGTTTGTTCCGGATTCCGATTATGGATGGCAGAGACTTCGGCCACCACCGGGCAGTCCACGTCCCGTCGCCCTTGCTTACCGGCCTGGGCATGGAGGCGCACAGGGTAGCCGCTCAGGCCAGCAGAATCGCCCCGTCCGCCGGCCACATGAGCTCGGCGCTCGGCACTCACCTGCCGCCGGCCAAGTACCTCTCGTCCCCGGTGTCGGTGCACGGCCATTCGGGTAAGTCAGCCCTTTTCGATTCTCTCTCGTCATTCTGCTCGACTTTATTTGTTTTTATTTCTTTTCCCTGTCCTGTGTTAGCGCTGTTGGAAGTCTGTTTTTAAACCAATGATTTTTCAAAACCACGAGAGTTTGCGAAGTGCATGAGATGGTCTATCTTAACCCGGGGCACTGGTTAGAGTAGAGGATTGTGCGGGTCTTAAAAGTTTAGCAAACGACACGTTTTTACACACAATGAGCCCAGTTAGGTGTGTAGACTGTGCTAACACTGAAACCAAATGATTGTGAACAGGCAAACTCAGAGTCGGTCAAAGATCCATTATCTTGTCGGGTGTAGTCCGCTGTTTCTGATTCTCTCTGTCTCAAATGTTAAGGACATTCCAAGTTGAATTACCCCCCATTCCCCTGCCAGCAAAGACTGGGAGTTTCTGATGGTTATGTAGAAGCAACACCCCGCTCCCTCGCTCTTTTTTTCCCTCTGTTGGTAGGAGCAGAGAGCTTTTCAGATAGCTTTGAGGTTGTCGCTAGTGGGAAGGTTTCAGGTTAAAGCAGAGCGCTGCGGTGAAGTTTAGCTCCATCTCGGGAGAAGATGTACAGACACACGGCGCGAGTTGTGGACAGTTTTTGGGAACAGTTGGGAATTTTTTAAAAAAAATCCTCTCTCTTAACATGTAGCAGGCGAGGAGTGTTCCCCTGTAACTGCATCTAACGTGCTGTTGGTTAGGAAGCGGTACTGAACGTTTTATTCCTAACGTTGAGACCAGTTCCCCCTCATTCCCTTCAAAGCGTGTGGGCCCGTTGGTTCCATTTTCTAAAAGGCACGCAAAAACATGTCGAAAAATGCATTTTAGAAGCGCAGAGAGAAAGCCAACAACAAGGGGGGAAGAGAGAGAGAACAACATGGTTAAAATCTTTACCAGCTGATCTGACAGGGATAGTGTCAGTGAGGTTCAGTAGTTAAAAATAGGGAAGGAATTTGAACGCAGTAAATTCGAGTAAATACCCCGTCGGTTCTGCCCTTGGGTGAGTTGTCCCTTACACCGCCGTTCCTATTGGTATGTGAATCTACTCGCGGCAGGCAAACGCAAGCGGGAAATCGTCCTGAGTTTGGTGTGATGTTAGTGCGTGTCAGGGTTAGTGTGGACGCCGTGGGTTTGAGGGGCTGTGTTCTCGGCCCGGGGCGACTGTGCTCAGAGTGCAATGCCAGTGAACGCCAGACAGAAACCCCTGACATTGCAAAGCCCGAGTACAGTAAAAGCTGTTGGCTTGTGGGAGTTTAACTGGGGGTGGGTGTTGGTGGTAGAGATTAAGGTGCACTCCAGTTGCTGAAATGAATTGTAAATCCTTCTTGAAGAAACTGGGCCTAGTTGGCTCCCCAACCCCGCCCCCCATCCCAAGAATGTAAATTGTCAGATATTCACGCTTGTTAGTTTTAATTACAATTATGCAGATTCACTTTTGTAGGAGCATCCGTGAAAAAAAACAATGACCCCAGCGTCAAACCGCCTTGCCTGGTGATATCTCGACAGAGAGAAATACGCCTGGCCGGCAAATCTCCACATTCACAACAGCAGGGACCATACACGCCTTGAAAGTGAACGCTTGCTCGTGGGTTTTAGAATCAGGCCCTTGGTTCACTTGGACCCATTTTCCTGAGCTGATACCATCGCATTTTTTCAAAAGACACAAGTAACCGCCAGCTCTCCTGAGCTGTGTTCAAAGTTGCAGTCTTCCCGTCCATTCCCCCTGCCCGGGTTACTGGCCGATCTGTTCGATTAGATTGTCAGCCGTTTACAGCTCTTTCTGGAGCGTTGGGTTAAAAAAGGAACACAAAAGGATTGAGTTTAGCTGGCGGGCCTCGCTTCGCTGCGTTTCGCTGTGGCCCAGTTAGAGTTACCCGTCTGCAGTATCTATGCGTGTATCTCTGTGTGTCTGTGTGTGTAGGTGTATGTGTCTGTGTGTGTGTGGGTCTGTGTGTGTAGGTGTATGTGTCTGTGTGTGTGTCTGTGTGTATGTGTGGGTCTGTGTGTGTAGGTGTATGTGCCTCTGTGTGTGTATGTGTCTGTGTGTGTGTGTGTCTGTGTGTGCGCGTCTCTCTGTGTCTTGGGCTTTCGCTTCCAAACCCCACAAGCCAACCATAAAACCTCTTGCAACCCCCGGGTTGAAACGCGCGCACCCGCATCCCTGACGGACCACATTCCCTCAAGTGCTCTCCATATGGTCCCAAGGCCGTGCAAAAAAGCAATGTTAGCAAGTCTTGTTGGAAAATTGCCGTTTAACGGGGGACGTTTAATTTTTTTTCTCAGCTGTTTATTAGAGCCACGCTGAGATGTGTGCGAGAGATAAGAGAGGTAGAATTGAAACTTCGAACCCTGTGTTGTTCGTACCCAGGGCTAAAACCTTGATTGTACTCTTGCTTAGATTAACACCAAATACTAAACGGGATGAGTTGCTCAATAAAGCTTACTGGAAAGCAGCAACTGCTAACTAGTGTTAGCATTAAGTGTGCAATTTTGAGTATGCCTGCCTTACAGGGTTGTAAGGGAGGCCAGTGTATACTGGGCTTTTAAAAGAAGTTCATATAGTTTGATTTTCAAGCTTCGCTAGTTACTGTGAACAGCTTTCCTGGTCCATATGCTCTATCGCATTACCTTAATGGCTTTTTAAATATTAAATTATGGGCAACGGTTTTAAGTTACAATTAAAGGCACTGGCCGATTTGCCGTGGGAAGGTGGTTGGGCGTTAAAATTAAAGGAGAGAGAAAATAAACCTCGTATTTCTGGTCAATAGCACTAGCTAAGGGAGGACCGATTTGTAGCGCGAACTCCCAGCTCACCACAGTGATTGATTCGCTCCAAATATACGCGGGGGTGATATGCGAAATAAATGGATCTTTAAGAAGACTTATGGACGTGACCCGCTGTGTACAACAAAACAGAAAGGGTCCGACCCTATGTAAGAGATTGCGGGAAATGTGCGAGTCTCATCTGCACTTTGGTGGGTCCTTCGACAGTGTTCTAGGGTGTTGAGAAACTTAAGTTCGGCTGCTGTCGATTTGGAAGAGAATGTCAGTCATTTTTCTGCTTTGAGAGAGGCATCTTAACGTTGGAGAGAGGCTAACTCAGTGGAAATATCGCTCACAGTCTCATACCCCTGCCAGCGGCCTTGAATCTCCCCCCAGTATTCCCAACACATAGCCTTCAGGCAAACATTCAGTGCTATTTGAGCCAACACGGCCTTGACTAGGAAAGAGAGTTGGTTTCCAAGCCGGTTGCTGAGGGACGACGTCGCCTTCCGTGTTTTATCTGGGTCCAACGCTGTTAAAAGTTTAACCTGTGCCCCCATGACCAGTTCCACTTCTCCGCGTGACCAGCGAGACTATATATAATCCGACTACCCCCGTGTTTGAAACCTCTGCCTGGTACATTACAGAGAGTCTGTTATATGTTTGACTTGGGGTGGAGGTGCAGCAGGGGAGTGTTGCCCAGGCTCTGGTACCGGCGTTTCGGGGTGAAATGTTCGGCCGTATCCGCTACTCCATGCTGCAGCCTCCGGTCTGCCAGGGGGGCTGAGTGACTGAGTCCGGGGCGGCTGCTGCTTTTTCCCGGACCAGGGCATCCTTTAATCCAGTCGCATTTTGTATCTGCTCAGGGGCATGTTAAGGGGGTGGGGTGTTGTAAATGGAGCGGCCTCCATTCTCCACACCCCCCCCCCCCCCCCCAAACACACACACAATACACATATACACATACATACACACATATACACAAGCTGACACAGAGCCCGACCCTAGCCATCGCTCAGCTCTGCCCGATGGCAGCTCCTTCCTCTCCCCTTGCTTGCCAAAGAGCGGCGGCCCCCGGTTTGTTTGTGATTTTTCGGGGTGCCGACAGCGTGCCCCCCCCCCCCCTTCGATCATACCGTCCTCAAACTGAACGCTGACTGAGCCGTAGCCTGAAAGAGAAAGTCCTAGGGAGGATTGGGGGTGGTAATTCGCCCAAGACAAGACCAGAGAAATAGGTCCGAATGGCTGCAGATTATAGTTTGAGCGCTTTCAAAAATATTCATCTGCCGCAGGTTTAACCCGATGCGAGCCATCACACTGAAAAAAAATTTAAAAATAACGATAAACGTATAGATTGATTGATAGATGGATAGATCGTGAGCGATAGCTAGATAGATGGATAGAGAAATAGATGGATAAGTAGATAGAAATAAATGGATAGGCAGATGTCCCACTGCCTTCTGAGCTCTAAACTTCAAAGTTTCTATCGAGTAAGCGAATTGCAGGCGGTTTGAATCCAGGAGATAGTGCCGATTCCCCCGAAGATCCTATTCGGCAAATTCATGAGGCTGAAAGGCGATGGTTTCGGGTGATGCCAGGCACTTGCCTCAGGGTGAACACTGCCCTTAGAGCGGTGCTTTGTATGTAACTCGGGCAGAGAGCCGCTCGGCCTCCTAACTTTGGGGGGGTGGGGGGGGGGGGGGAGTGCAAACGGCCCATAAGGAGGGAAATAGGAGGCCCTCTGAGGAGAGCTAGAGCCGGACTCTGAGCAGCCTGTGGTGGATAGCAAGGGGAATCCTCCTCTCTCTCTCTCTCACACACACAAACCTAAAAGCAGTTACGGACTCGACAGCGAGCTGGAAACCCAGACATTAAACAGGAGGCTGGGCTCTCTCTCCGAACTGGACGCCAGTTTCTCTTGTGCTCTCATATCCCATTCACAACAAGCTGAACGTGTGTGCTTTCAGTGTCAGTGACAACACACCAACATCAAGTTGTTTTTTTTTAATCTATTTTTACACTTATTTTCCTTCGTTCGCCTGGAGATTCAGTCTGGACTTTCACTCAGCCGGTCAATAAGTAGATGCAATTACCTTGCAACAGCACCCCATCCCGTTAGCGAGTCTCCTCTCACTAGAATGAGCTCGAACCTAAAGGGACTGGCCTGTGTTATGTGACCTTCTTTCAAAGTTACCCAGGACTGATTATAATTGAGCATCAATTCCTTGCCCTCCGCCAAATAATCCGTAAAACACTTCCTTGTGCTTACTGCAAGTTTGTTTCGTATGGGGGGGGGGGGGTCGTGGAGTGTAAACTGTTGGTTAATCCAGATTATTCTGTGGTCCCTTGTAAAATGCCCATTTTAAGTTTGCTCACTTGTGACGGGGTTAAATGTATTTTTACATTTGCGCTAGGAAAGTCTCATTTGGCCGTGAAGTTTAGAAAAAATATATATGAAACCGTCCACAACCCATTCAAAACAACCGAGAATTTGTCAATTTCACTCCCGTCAATTTGGCCAGTGAACCGAGCTCATTTCCAGGTTCTGTAGCTTAATGCTGTTTCACTTTGGGTGGATTTCGTGTCAATTACAATTGCAAAACCCACGCTTCCCCCCGCCACCACCAAAAAAATTACTAAAACTTAAATAAGATTTATTTTCCTTTGGATTCCTTCTGAAAGATTGAGTGGATGTAACCTTTTCCTTCTCCGACTGGCTCCGCATGTTTGGGAGGGAGATAAAGCCGGATGGTTGTAATCCTGGGGGATGGGTGGGAGGGGGAACACTGACTTGGTTTAAGATGCAGGGGGGCACGGAAGAAAGAGGAAAAAAAAACACAACAAATTTCAACCTTTGGCTCACTCAGAGCTGCACTTAAAACGTTTGCATTCTCTCCTTGAAATCCTTTTCACCAGACGGAGCTCTCTTGGGCAATTTACAAACCACAATTAGTTGGTAACTTCCCTGAAACCCCTGTGGCTGCGAGGCAGCGGGTTACTCACTCTCCCTCGCAAAGAGCCGCCATGGAGCTGACGGGCCGAGTGGCCTGTGCTGTTTAATCCCAGCAGCAGTCCCTTTGTTCATTGTGACATTTCAGGGTCTCTCCCCTGGGCGTTGGGGGAGTGGTGGAGAGGTGACCTGGTAAACACATTGGAATGAACAGCTAAAGAGCATATTTGCTCCAACCAACCCTGTTCCCTCCAACACAAGAAGGAACCTGGTCCCGATGAGGAATAAAAGCTTCACTGTGCAGCGTGGGTGGGGAGTTTGTGTTAGATTTACTGTAGTTCACAAACATTAATGAAATTCCCGTTGTTTTTTCGGGGAGATTTTATCTCCAGTCAGTCCTCTGACCAGCTTGCGTGAATAATTAACTAGAAATGATAAGAGTTGACAGAGAACTTTGTTCGTCCCCCTCTCCCGATATTTTCTTATATTTCGATAATATTATCAGCTCTGGATGGTTCCCGGCAACACTTGGGTTTTGTTACTGAAAACAACCGAGCAAATCTCAGCCTGTGTCTGGGACCCAGGGCATACATTCCAAGAGTGCTTTGTCCAAAAGGTTACAGGAATCCCCCTCTTTCACATAGACTCAGAAGTCCATGTCATACACTAACTAGCTTCACCCATTGCTCTCTATGCTGGACTTCCATTCACAAGGGCGGCCAGGTGACTCGCACAATACAGGGGGGAAGCAGGCGGTTTTACAGGCATTGAGAAACTCCTCGCGTTATACCTCATCCACCTTGAACAAAAATCCAAAACTCTGCCAAATCTCTCCCTACACTGCTCACCCTCTTAAAGAGGTTTAGGAATAAGAACATAGCCTCTAAGCCCAATGTTGTCTGTTTTTTTTAAATTCCTGAATGAGATGTGGGTATTCTGGCTGGGCTAGCATTTATCGTCTGTCCTTAGTTTTTTTTAAATTTCAAAAATATGCTTTATTTACAAAAATAAAACTTTGTGTATATACATAGTCACAAACACATTTCGGTTTGACTCTATTCCAAACATCTGAACGCATCTGTTACTTGAACCAGATTATGTTTGCATGCATTTGAGGTACAAGGAGGGTCCCATAACTATATGGACACCCACTTAACTTTAGCAGGAAGACCATAGACAGTGGCCTCTCCCCACTGCGCCTTGGTGGCAGCTGCCCCAAACTTTAGTGAATCCCTCAGCACGTAGTTCTGGCCCTTCCCTAGTTGCCCTGGTGAAAGTGGTGGTGAGCTGCCTTCTTGAACTACTTCAGTCCTTGGGTTACAGTTACAGAGGGAGAGCAAAGGATTTTGAACCAAATAGATCACAAGCTGGTCAGAGCCTCATTAAAAGACACTAAAGTCAAGGTTGGTGGTTGCCCTGTTGATTTTTCAGTTGGTTCAGAGTTTCGGAACAATGGCAGTGCCAGGATTTGCCCCTGTGTGGGGTTTGGAAGTGGTGGGCATGCTGTGGTTCCAGACTGAGCTGGATGGGGATTAGCACTGGGGGGGGGGGGGGGTTTGGTGACCCTTTACACGCTCTGACAAAGTGCCAGTGGGAGAGAAATTGTATGTCAGGTCTTGTTAAATATTCATCTCCTTTAACAGCGGTGTTTCTATGGAGACCCATTATCGTGTACAGTACCATAAGACCGTGTAGCATTCTCATTGGTAAAGGGAGAGGGGTAGCTAAGGACGTGGAGAGATCACTAATAGTGGAGAAAGGTGGGGTTCTGTTGGCCCCATCTCTGTAAACCAGAGAGATTAACCTTGGATGGGATGACCAAGATCATATTAAAGAAAAATATATGCGGACATTGCAGTGGGAGCATGCCTTCTATAGGGTTTTACATTGATAGGAACGCTGACTCATGTTCTCCACTATTTGAAACATGATGGAATGGAATTGAGACACTTTTATATGTTCTGATCTGTAAGGATCACTTGATTGTATTTTTTAAAAGCGAGTCACACTCCCTATTTCCCAAAAGCGATCTCTTTCTCGCTGTTAGTGAGTTGCTGCTAACCCCATAATTATGACCAGGCTTCACTCATACTCCCTTGGCTATTTTCTGAGGTGTTGCTGGTTAAAGAGGGCTTTCTGCCACCACCCGGTCCACAGCCCCGTCTTACTATCGAGTCAATGCCAATGTTTTTCATCACGCTGATCTTGGAGGTTTCATTCAGCTTTCAACATAGGCCCCAGACAGGAATTTCTTCAAATACATGGAAGGTATAAAGTAATCATCACAACTGACTGAAGGAGTGTGTGTCTATATTTGTGTGCGTCTATGTCCGTACTTTTGTGTGTGTGCGTATGTGTGTGTGTGTGTGTTTGTGGGTGTGCCTGTATGTGTACGTCTATGGGTGTGTATGTGTGGTGGGTGGGTTCTGTATCTTTAGGATTCAAACTTAAGGGGTCACCTGTGTTTCACCAGATCTGACCAGCCCTCTCCCAGTCTTAGGGAGGTGGTGGTGTGTGTAGGAGTGAAAAGGGGACTGACTTTGGCAGTGGTAAGAGTGTATGTGTGTGTAGGTGAACAGTGGCCGCGTCAATTGTGGACAGTGAATTATTTGAAAGGTGTGTTTGTCAGCGCTCTCGTGGTTTCTGGGGCCTTTCACACAAGCTACCCACAACATCAATTAAAGCAATACATCGCATTCTCTGAACTATCAAACCCTGATCGCCTTCACAGGCGTGCAAATGACTTTGTATAGTCTTTTTTAAAGTAAGATTCCAACTTTACTTTTAACAAAATAAATCCCATCCGTTTGAAAGTTGACTTTTCATCCTGGGACCATATCCACCCCTTTCTCCCATTTTAAGTCTGACATTGATGTTGTAATCAGCCATTTAAACTCCCTGGCTACCCTCAGCCAGCTCTTTTGACGGAATGGCTGAAATTTGTGCTTTAAGCAGAGCAGTGCGCTTCACTTTCATTCCATCTCCCTTTTTTCCTACTGGCTTGTGGATGTGGGAATGGGGGCGGAATATGCCCGAGCACTTCTCGCACCTGTCAACGCTGTAAGCTGCAGATGTTATAATTTTAGAAAAATCTATAATTCACGAGAAACACCATATCTTGAGCAAATTGCAAAGCTCCCGCAGCTTTGCCAGTGGCCGAATCACTCTGCTTTTTATTGTGTTTCGCCGATTATAAATGAAGGAGTCTTGCTGCTGTGAGGAACGGCTGGGGTACGAGGTTTCTGTATGGGAAACACACTTGGGAGTTTTTAGCAGTCTGGAGCAACTCCGACACACCGTTTCTGAGTGCTCGGAGTTGTTTTAATAAAGACAGGGCAGGTGTATCTGTGTGTTGGGTGGTGGGGTTTAAGTAACGGAGTAGCAGCTGTAAAGTGCTTCTGGTGGTGAGCTCACTGCAGGCGAAGGAGAAGCGACACAACAGTCTGATGTCCCTGCCTTCATTCATAGCGGGGCCCGGGGAGCAGAAGGTGGCTGCAATTTCTCTCCAACCCTGGGGAAATACACTCTGCCAAACCTCACCCTGATACATCGACATCCTGTTTTAGTTTTCCTTTTCTGGGAAGGGGTGTTCAAGGTGAGATTTCAATGATAAGTTTGCTCCCCAGCCCACTCGCATTCACCAGCTTTGGGATAAGTCAATGTTTCTAAGACAGTAAGAAAGCACGTTATAACTCTGTAAACTCCGAGAAACCTATAGCTCCATAGGAAACACGATCTGCTGTCTTAACCCACTGCTGAAACCATCCTTGTGTCGAATACAAAAAAACCCTCTTTTCCTTATGCTCAAGCCAAAAAGAACCCATGCTGAACCCATGCTAACAGTGCAGTATTAATAGAAAGTGAATGATAGGGTAACACTGATGGGAGATGGAAGCTTTTCTCTCTGGGACTGTATATGTGATGAAGTCTAGATGTACATTTAAGAGCATTTTGGCAACAGTAGAATTTTATAATTTTATGTACATGTAATAATAATGTCGAGGGGGAATAAAACAAGTCTTTCGATTCTGTACAGGGTGCTCACTTCCACAGCTGCCTCTTAGAGCTTTTATGTTATCAGTTCAAATGATTGAGTCAGGCTGACTGCTGGCGGCTCTCCCCTCGGTCCAGACTCGCTTTTAGAGAGACACAAGGCAGATTCCAGCCTGACAGCCCCCGTCACTTCATTACAGTCCACAGCCCCCTGCGCTCAAATCCCTCATTGCAATTTCTTTAAGCCTCTCTGTTCCACCAACCCTCCCCCCCCCCTCCCCACCCCCACCGCCTCCAACCCAGCACCACTACCGTCCCCACCCCCTCTTCAAATCCTTTGACCGGAGTTATAGAGAGAGGAGAAAACAATGAATAATGTATAAATCTGTTTGAAATGCGTGCCAATCCATAACTTGGAAAGGCGAAAACGCTGAGGGTTCTTCTTTTCTGGGCCTTTTATTAGCTCAGAGTCAGCAGATCGTCTTATCTCTTTGGTGCATTGCTTTGGAGAGGGGAGAGGGACCCATCTGTGTGCTCACTTTGAAAATGGTTGGTCCATTTAAGTGGATGAGGGGCTCTTTTTTTTAATCAGAGGGTATGGGGAGAGGTGTTTGTAGTTCCAATGCCTCTAAGTCCACTGCCATAGATTCACATTTTAACTGTCGACACAGATTAAGTAGGAATCAATGCACTATCTGTCCACCTCAGCCTAGTGTAGCATTGCGGTGTATTTTTAACCCATTTCAGATCAAATTAAATGAAAACCATGGTAATACCCTACCTCTCAAACTCACGTTACATTTAGAAATAAGTCACAGGGTCGATCAATAGAAGACACATTGCAAGTGCTTTTTTCTTTAGTGCACCATTTACACCAGCTCGACCTAAAATCCACAGCTTGTCTTCATGTTTCCATCTCCAGGGTCTTTCACTGGGGAGATATTGCTGATGTCAAACTAAATGTTAATAACTTTGAATGCTCCTTAATTTTACCTCAGTATACTTGGCAAAAAAGATAATGTTTCATTGGTTCATTTATGCAGGTAAAGTCTAGGCAAAAAAAATCCAGCTGTGTAATTAGTTTCAATTCAATTCTAGTGGGAGCTGTAATTCTCTGAAGGTATGACCGGCGTTACACTGCGAACTGCAGTTCTACGTAGGTGCTTATAAATCGAACTCTGTGGTCCTCATCTGGCTCCGTCATAATGCTAGTGTTATACCATGAAGAAGTTTAAAATTGCCCGAGAGGTGTGTATGTACTTCTATCATGCCAATCCACATTGACCTGAAGTTATCCATCTGATATGAACTCAAAGTAGCATAGTAAAGGCTCACCATTTGCAGAGGTAATGTTCTTGATGAACCTCACAAGCAATGAATTCACAAGCAATGGACTTATTTTGCAATGTGAGTCAGTTGGATAAATTCCAACCAGCCAAAACATTGATGTGCACAACATGTATTAGAAGATAAAAGATGACAAAAATCAAGTTTATGACATGTATAAAGACATCCCACTGGTTAAATTATTTAATAACATAAATGTATAAAAATGGCCACACTCACCTTTATTCTAAAGCTCTCCAGCAGAATGTGATGATTGTAACAACAGTGAAAACCAACATGTAAACACTCCAGTAAGCCAAAAGGCAGATGACACACACACAGTACGCACTTTATCTTTCAGGAAGCACTGTGCAGTATGTCATGGGCACCTTCTGTATTTTAGTTCTTTTACTTTCATTCAGGACTTTTTTTCAGCTTTTGACATTTTCTCCAAGTTTGCTTCTGTCTTTTTCAGAAGATTGTGGATCAGAAAACTTTGAACGCACAATGGGCAAAATGGTGCACATGATGTTTTGCACAGAGTTGCAAATTCACAAATGGCAAATGGTGGCACTTGCTGTATGAGCGAATTTGTACAGTAATGCGGATACAACTTAGAGTTAGATGTTGGGTGCGGGTAGGCTGAGACCAGACCTCATGGCCATTGCTGTCACTTTCAAGTCAGTGTACATCTTAAACTGCTTGATAGTGAGATAAGTGACAGCTAAAGTGTATTCTCCCTGAAGCTTGTATGAAATGCATAGTGTAAGAGATTGATTAGCATTGTTGAGGATTCAAGTTTTGTGTTTAAACCAAAAATTGCATTACTCTTGGATCTCTGAATTAGCACAGATTATAACTGGCTTTAAACAAAAGTATATATTCTCAAAAGTATATATTCTTTCCTGAAGAAGGGCTTATGCCCGAAACATCGATTCTCCTGCTCCTTTGATGCTGCCTGACCTGCTGCGCTTTTCCAGCAACACATTTTTAAGCTGTATATATTCTCAAACAAGACCAGCATTAATGAACCCACGCCTCTTGCTTTTGAGAAAGTGAAGGTGAGCTTTCCTGTTGTGCTATTGCCATCCCTATGGTGATTGTGCACTCACGGTGCTGTAAGGAGGAGAGCTGAAGGATTTTAACCCCATGTTAATAAGTGCCGATAAATAGTTAAACCAGGATGACATGTGACTTAGAGGCCATGGTTGTCCTTGTCCATTTAGGTGGTGGTTTTGGTAGTGTTGCAGAAGCTTAGAGGAAATTTAGGAGTGTTGTTTTTGAAGATATGTTCTATTTTAGGATCACAATATACTTTAAATGAAATATAAGCACCAGCACTAAGAGATGAAACACTTCTGTCTCAACCTAAATTCGACATGGTTATGGGAGTAGAGAATGGAGCAATGGCCATCGAGGGAAAAGACCCTGCAAAAGCTTTTAGTCTTAGGGCATCCTTTTTTGGAAGGTGGTAATTTGAAAGTGAAGACTGATGTGTTTTATTAGCAGTTAGTGGGGTGTGTCTGTCAACAGCAAAGTATCTGTGACATCTCTCTAACACTCTATGACTCTAACACCTCATGACATAAAAGCAATCAGAGAAATTTCCAAAAAAAAAGCCCTCTTCTGTCTCAGGTGACAATGAAATTCATTACTATGATTTTCTTTCTAACTTTGTCTGTCATGATATTTTGCAAGTAGATAAATTAGATCTATATCTGATACAACGCAGAAATGGTAATAAATCTCTAAATATGAGATAAAATGTGGCAATGGTGGAGGAAAAATAGTAACATTACTGGGAATGTGGAGGCTGGTCTGTGTGAAACATAGCTGCTTCAGACCAGCATATCATGAAAAGTTCTATCATATTCGTAATTATGCACAAATTATTAGAGATCAACCTGAAATTTTCCAAATCATTTTCGAAATTATCTCATTAAATCTGACTGTCTTCATGGATGTTAGTTGCTGGAAAGCCAATATTGAAAATTCAGATTTTCCATAGTGCAATGTTTTTGCTAACATTAATTGTAACTAATCCCTCCCCCTGTTAAGATTTGTATTTTCTAACCTTTGAAAACTAAAGTAAACTGTTCCTACCCTCATCATGAAGTACAAAAAGTTTCCTTGAAATTGGTTTGATTATATCTCTGAGCAATGAGATTTTCTGTGCTGTAAGCTGTGCGCAAATGTTCCAGAAGGAGAATACTGATAAAAGCCCCATCCCTTCTAGGTGCGAATGCCTGTATAATACTAATTCTGTGGAACAGAAGGCATAAACTCCTTCAGTGCAGAATTCCCTAGGGATAATAAGAGATTCAGTACCGAGGTAGTTCATCTTTCAACTTACTGCTGCGTTTGTACATAATATCTCCGCACAATGCCACAATAAAATACTTTCTTTTTACATCTGAATCATCCAGGCAGTGAGACTGTTTTTTCCAAATTGTTTAAACCTCAAAATTTTATTTATTTTTTTGGTTAGCCCTATGCAGTTTAATATTTGTGGGGTGTGATAATCTCGTTTTCTCACAGGATTAATATTCAACATGTGTACAATCCGGAATGATGACTCACATATGCGAAATGACACTTTGATGGTCCCAGAAGTAGCTTAAAAGGTGGAATTATTGCTTCAGTGGAGGCTGTGCACATTATAGGATCTGCTGTCCCTGAGCAGTAGAAGTGCGTCCTAGATATTCTTTCAATCAAGCAAAAGGCCATGATGTACTACATTGTACATACATATGTAGGGACTATCCTCCAATTTGTTTGTATTTAAGTGAGTTGAAAAAAATCTCCAAATCGAAAACCAAGACTTTTGGCTACAAGAATTTTTATTTGTTTGTCTATGAAGACTGCCTGGACATGTTTTGACAGGAAGGTGTTTGAGAGACCTGGTAAAAGTATTAATTGCTTTGGTCCATGATGGGGCCCAGCTTGCATATTAACATCTTTTCAGAATGATCTGCTTGCGTGCTAAACTGGGATTTCTGTCCCTTATTAGCCCAGCCATGGGCTCGATTCCTTGCAGTGTTTGCCTGATGTTATAGCTTTAAAAGGCAATCTCTTTCTTGGCAAAGGTTTAATTGCCTCATCTTGAGTTTTCTGTAACCCCTGGGAGATTGCACAATACACAGCAGCACTAGATACAAAATGTTTTTAATGGCTGTGCTAACTCCACTGAATGGTTCCTTACATTTCACAGAGTCTGAGTCTGTTTCTCATCACCAAATGTACACAAGATTGTGCAAGTCAGCCTTATTGCTAAACATAATACTGCAGAATAGAAATGTGTGTTTCTGTTTGTTTGTATGTTTATGCCAAGTCTCTATGTGTATGTCTGTTTGTATGTGTAAATGTCACTGAGTGTCTGTATCTATTTGAATCTGTGTGTGACTGTGTGAGTGGGTATATCACTGTGAGAGCCTGTGTGTGTGTGAGAGTAAATTTGCATCCATTTACTTAGAAAGAACACCAAATGATAGGCTAGATTCAAGGGAAGGAAATCTATTTCTTAATGTTTGGTTGGATTTTAGTCATTTGAGGACTGGTGTCTTGTTTCAACAATAATAAGATATTTTGATATTTTCCAGTATGCTTGAATGCACAAAAAAATCTGTTCAATGTAAGTGTGCTGTGCTCAAATTCTGCTTTGTACAGTCTACTAATTAAAATCCGTGATATTTCATGAGTTTGATCATTTTGAAATGGTATAAGTAAGGAATTTAAGTGATTACTGTATGCATTCAATAGCTTCAAAGCCCTATGTTTCCCACAAGCAGGCTCTTGCACAATAAATACTAGAGGCTTTGAAGAGAATCCGGATCTTGATATTTTGTGAGTTACAATGGATATATACTAAGTTGGAGCTTCTTGTTAGGGCTCTGGTCAACTGGAATGTGCCACATAGAATATTGGCAACTGTGGAACTGTATTATTATAGAAATGGATACTCATCTAATGAGTTTGTCCTTGAGGTGGTCTGGACATGATACTATATTGCTGTGAACTTTACCCAATGGTAAAGTTGTCAGATGGAGGCCAGAGAGCTACATGGCAATAACAGAGCAAACAGTAACGTTTATTTCTATCTCTCTCACGCACACACACACTCCCTCTCTCTCTGTCTCACTCTCTCTCACACACACACACATACATACAGATAGACAAACAGATACACATACTCACATACATACAGACACAGTCTCACATACACAGGCACAGGCACACACACAGACATTACACTCTCACATACACACAGATACACACTCTTACTTTCACTCTCTCTCTCTCACACATACAGATAGGCAGCTCAATACACACATACTCTCACATACATACAGACACAGCCTCACACACACACACTCCCAAATTCTGAGCCTCATTGGCATTTGTACTTATGTCAATGTGTTCAGTATAGCAAAAATTCTTGGTTTCATCAGAAATGGATTGGTATTCGATTACAAAAATAATTGGCTGCCATGGCTGTAATAGAGATTTATAGGGTACCCCGAAAGAATAAAGGTGTTGGTGGCCTAACAGGAGGTAACAATGATTTATTGCACAGTTCAGCAGAGGCCAATAAATCTGTATCTGTTATTCTAATGAAAGCTGTGACCTTTATCCCCTTGGTGAAGGATTCTTTAACTTTTTTAACATGGCATCAATTACCAAATTATATTTCAGCTGGAATTTTCAGAATGCAAAATGGTGACTGTTTTAGTAACTGGAGCAATGTTAGACTTTACAAGATTCCTGTCCTTCCACCCTTTGTGCATGCATCCTCCCTCGCTATTTCTTATTACCATTTATTCAAAAGAAAAGTTACAAATGAAATGTCCTGTGCTCCATTGGAGTTCATTAATTTGACTCTTAATATTACAACAGCTTCACTACAATTTTTAAAAAATGTAAGTGTTTTTGGAATTTCTTTCAAGGTCACCAATGACCTCAAGTACATTTAATAACAATGGCAGATCATCTATTCCATGAGCGACTAATGCTAGTGTTAGCTTTTTCCTACTTTTAGTATGTTTTAACAACTAACAAACCTATGTAAAACTCCGTGAGTCAGAAAGAATATGATCTTTGATGTTAAGAATGACTTCGGCTGATCTACTGCTGAAACCCTCATTCGTGTTCCCTCCTTACTTCAACTATTCCAGTACTCTCATCCTCTTACACACTCTCCTCTGTTACTTCAGTTCAGGCCGTAAACCTGCTGTCCATGTCTTGACTTGCACCAAGTCTTGTTCGCTCACCTACGCTGGCTCAATTTGTCTTTCTATCATGAGGTTCAAAATGACCTTTACCCTTGATATTGGATGTTGACAGGGCGGTTGACCACAGAGAGTGGCAAAGCGGAGGATGGTTCCAGCCCTCAGCATTCGCCCACTTCAGGGCTTGGCAAGAGGCCCCAATATCTGGCACCCAGGACACTAGGGAGCTAGAAGTTCTTGGATTGGGGAGGTGGAGTGTTACTGTGGAAGTGCTGTGCTGGGGTCAGTGAGTGGGATAGGGGGTTCGGTGAGTGGGAAAGGGGGGTTGGTGAGTGGGATAGGGGGCTTGGTGAGTGGGATAGAGGGTTCGGTGAGTGGGATAAGGGATTCAGACAAGAAGAGGCACTGAGACCCTTGATTTCTGTCCCTATGCCTAAACGACCCCAAAATTATCTGGTCAATATCTCCACCGGATTCAATCAGGGAACCTACTATGTAGTCCATTAAGAAGCTGGCTAGTGAAGATTCTGAACTGCATCTTTACTGAGTCATTCTCTTTGAAATGTAGTGTTGGGTTTTATTTAATATTATTCACCATAGTTTTCTTTGTGCTGATTTGTCCACTCTATGGTCGAATCAACTGTGAAGTTTAAATGGAAACAAAAGGCTGGGCATCGGGTTCGCAAATTGATGGATTTGGCCACCTGTGACTGGTGGATCAACCTGCCAAAGATGCTGGTCTTCAGCTGAATTGGTCAGCTACTGTGTTCTGGACAGCTTCTCTCCAGCAGAGTTTCACTGTAGAAGGTGAAGTGCAGAGTGGATCCCTCTTCATGTCAGGCTGTAAGTTCTAAACATTTCCCTTTCAGCTGTGCGTTGAAATGCAGCGACACCGTACAATTTCAATGAACGTGTCGAAAATAAGGAGTAACTGCATTCTGGTAAAGTGAAGCATTAGCACGGCTCTTCATTATCCGCCAATTCTCCAGATAAACTGAAGTTACAACCGTTACCTGCAGTTTACACTTCAGCGATAGATCATTCATGTGTTTCCAACCTCATTACCTTGATACATAACGACAGCTTGCATTTATACATCACCTTTTGGTGTCGTAAGATGTCCCAAGGTGCCTCACAGAGCATTATAAGAGAAAAAATGACACCAACCTGCAAAAGAAAGAAGGGTTAGAGATTTAGGTTACAAATTCCAGACACTGATATGGAGGAGGTCAAAGAGCTTGTGAATAATATAACGTATTTCAACATCTTAAATGATCGAGCTAGTGATATGTCAAGATATATCAAGACCTATGCAATTCAAAAGATAAATTTGAGCATTAAATATTAATTAGTTCAACCGTTTTGTAACCGGGTTTAAAATGTGTGATTCCCTTCCTATGGTATACCTATCCCCCATGGTCTGCAGCATTAAAGAAAGCAGCCAACACTTAGGGAAGTTAGGGGTGGGTAATAAATGCTGGCACTACCAATGAAGTCCGTGTCCCATTATCAAATATAAAGTACTTTTTTTTCATTTTAATGTCAATTTCTCTTTTGACATTTACCTCATGAATTTTCCTTAAAGGAGCTGCTTATATTTCCACAGGAAGCATGCCCACTTGAGTGGGCATTCTTGTATATTATCTCCCCTCACCAACCATCCCAGTTCCAAACCTGCTGAAGCTAATTGTAACACACCTTCCACAATCTCACTGAGACTAGCCAGCTCAGCATAGACTGGGGCTTAAATCGTGTTCGCCTGCCTTACATCATAAACTTGCTGAGTCTCCACAAAGTTGTAATATCAATTCTTACAATCATCTCTGGAATTAATTATTGCCGATCCTAAATCCCTTATCCTCTCTCGTCTTTTTGAATATGAGGCCAAATATTTTCAATTAATGCTTATTGCAGATAAGCGAGACAGCCTAAAACCCATCTGACTTCAGAAGTGTTTGCAGATATATCATGTTAAGGGAACCAATAGTTTTCTCCATGTTCTTCCATGTAAAATATATACCAGAACCTTCGCTGAAACATGCCGAGAAGAGAGAGAGAAGTGTGACAATTGTACTGTGCCTGGTTTGAATCTTGAGTCGACAACAACTTGCATTTATGTTGTGCCCTTTAACATCATAAAACATTCCCAGGGACTTCAAAGGAGGGTTAGCGAACTAAGTTCGACTCTGAGGACACCCTAGGACCGGTGATCAGAAGACAGCTTTAAAGGGGTGTCTGAATAGAGGAGAGAGTGAGGCAGAGTGATTTAGATAGAGGATTACAGAGCTTAGCATCAGGCGTAAAGCTTAGGCAATAAAAATTAAGGATGTTCACTAACCTCTCACAGCATGTGATATGCTGTAGTATGAACATAGGAACACATGAACATATGAACATACAAATTAGGGGGAGAATTAAGGCCCTGAGCCTTTAACCCTGCTTTGAATGGTGGATCTGCTCGTGTTCCAAATTCCACATTCCCATCCATCCCCAATTCCCATCCATTCCCTTGCCTAACATGAATCTATCTATTCCTGCCATAAGAAAATTCAATGACACTGCCTTCCAAAGTTGCACAACCCTCCGAGAGGAAAAAGAAAATTCCCTCATCTCAGTCCTAAAAGGATGACCTCCAATTTTAAAAGTATTTCCCCCTGTTCTGGACACACTCACAAGAGTAAACATCCTTCACACGTTTACCCTTACAAGGCGTTGTATGATTTTTTTAACTAAGATCATTCAGGATCTTGTAATCTTCAGTCAAATCACACCTTGCTGTTCTGAACACTGGTGAAAGCAAGTCCTTCTGAACACTGGTGAAAGCAAGCCCAATCTGATCAACCGTTCGTCATAGGCTGACCTGCTCATTCCAGGTACAGGTCGTTCTGCTATAACATGCGTTCTGTTAACGCAAATTCCCTAACGCGATTGACAAATTGGGGACACTGTTTCTACAGTGTGAACCTTTCAAACAGTGTGTTGGCTGTAACGCAATTACATTGCCATCAACCTTAAGCGCTGTTTCTAAAGCATGAATTTTCTATAAAACAGGATTGCACAAGAACACAACCATCACATTACAGAACAACTACTGTATCAATCTAGTAAGCGCCTCTGAATTGCCTCCAACACATTCGCTTCGACCCTTAAGTAAAGAGTCCAAAGCTGTGCAGTATTTGAGATGTGGTCTCACCACTACCTTGCACAACTGAGGTATCCTTACTTCAATACCTCTTATTATAAAGGCTGGTATCCCATTAACCTTCCTGATTATTTATTATTCTCATTTACTAACCTTTGTTACGTATACACAAAATAAAATCCAAATCCCTCAGTATCACGGAATTCTTCAGTCGTCTTAATTTAAGTAGCACACTACTTTTTTTATTCTTTCTGCCGAGGTTAACACTTTGCCCATATTATAACCCATTTGTCAGATTTGCCCACTCACTTAACCTATCTGTATTAGTCTGCATCCTAGCTGCATTACCTTCACAGTCTTCATTCCTACGTATCTTTCTGTCGTTTGCAAAGTTAACCACCATGCTGCTATTCCCTCATTTAAGTCATTGTTATTGATATAACTGCACAGAGGTTGGTATCCCCTCACCAAGTCTCCCTTTATTTACAAATGCCCAGTACATGGGCTCTGACCAGCCAGCTCAGAACCAGTGCCTAGAATGAGGAGCCTCTCTGTATCTCCTGTTTATTTTTTCTTTTTTTTTCTTTTTTTTCTTTTTAACCCCCACACTACCACCTAAGTGCGGTAGTGCTTATGTTTTCCCCAGCACCCATGGTGTGTGTGTGCAGGTGGGAGACACAGTGAAAGACACAAAGTGCACCAATCTTTATTCAAATTCCACCACCAGGAAGATAGGAAAACACCCGGGTGGCCAGTGATAAACACTGCCCTTCACATCAAAGGGCAGTGCTGTGTGATCAAAACAGTGAAGGGGAGG
Source organism: Chiloscyllium plagiosum (assembly GCF_004010195.1). Taxonomy (NCBI): domain Eukaryota; kingdom Metazoa; phylum Chordata; class Chondrichthyes; order Orectolobiformes; family Hemiscylliidae; genus Chiloscyllium; species Chiloscyllium plagiosum. Next base: position 13,259,974 of record NC_057730.1, read on the forward strand.
GTAGGGACTAAATCAAAATAGAGTTGGAGGGAATCTCCTGTTTATGTCTGTCAGCCAGGGCTCTCTGATTGGCCCAGGTTAACAACCCCAATTGACGATCCAATGAGATCCATCTGGTTCTCATTCCAATTCCTACAGTGATAAAAAAAACTTGAAGGAGCATTGCAGATCCCTGTGGTACTCCACATATCATCATGTGGGACTCCACATGATGATGGTGATGGTGGTATAAAGTACTTTACTGGTCACCTTGTAGGGCTTCACTGCTAAAGCTTGGTTACATGGAGGGAAAGAAAGAACATACAGTTTAAGAGTACCTTTCATATCCTCAAAACAGCTGAAAAGTTTTACAGCCAATGAATTGCTTTGAATTGAAGTCACTGTTGTCATGTAATCAAATGTCTCAGCCAATTTGTGTAAGTGAGCTAAAAGATCAGTTAATCTGCTTTGGTGTTGTTAGTATTGATGAGGACACATGGAGACCACAGTGCTTTGAGTGTGATTTTTTTTATCTGTAAGTGAATAGGAGACCAGGAGCTCAATTTAATGTTTTATTAAATGTCTCAGGATAATATACATCCGATAATCAATGTCATCAGTACTACCCTGTGTAGACTGGTTACTGTAGACATCATGACAAAATACCTTTGAAATGAGTTTTCCAATGCACAGAATAAACAACGTGTCCACGTTTTCTGTCTTTGAAATGGTACAGGGGTCGTAACTTGTTCCATATTGCTCCCTGATCTGACGTATTCTGAAACATACCATTGTGTTGACATCATGTCCTGCACAGAGCAAATGTTTTCATTGCCACATGGACAATATAACTGATCCATAATTGAAGAAACATGTTTTCGGGACTGTCCCAGATTCTGGCACTAAAACCAGTAGAAGCAAGTTATAAGGAACCAAATGCCATCTGTAAACTTGCAGATTCACTACGGTAGTGGTCAACTGGAAACAGATTGCAGCATTCCATGTCACGCTATATTGTTTTACTTTTCAACTGTATTTTTCTTCATGATACAAAGTGAGTGGGAGTTAATGTAAATGGAAATTTGATCTCAATAAGATTATCACTGACATGGCTTCCTCATATAGTAGTGTATGAAAAACAGGTAAACACATTGGCAATGTCAAAGAGAATTGTGTGTCAGTTTAACACACCTCTAAATAAACAGTCCCTCAATACTATTGCAACTGGCTGTTATTCAGATTATGAGTTTGTGTGAGAAGCACTGCGGAAATTAACAAAACATGTGAAAATTAAACAAGTTATCACAACAGCATAGAAACTAAGAGTAGGAGCAGGCTATTCGGCCCTTCTAGCCTCTTCTGCCATTCATTATGATCATGGCTGATCATCCAACTCAATAACCTGTTCCCTGCTTTCCCCCCATATCCTTTATGGTAGTGGTGAGGGTAGAGATTTTGTTTTTAAAAACCTATGTGTCAAATGGTTTGAAAAGATTCCCTCCACTCCAAGTTGATTTGCCTTTTTTCCAGAAAGCAATGACTTGTACTTGGATACATGGCCCCAGCAGCCAGCAGCCTCAATCCCATTATACAAGAGTGTCTGGAGTATCAGTGAACCTGAGAGTTATTGCATGTTAATCAGGAGTAGGAGCCCTAAGCCCAAAGCAAACCTTCCACCATAAAACCACTTTGGTCCAGATGACCCAGGAACACTTTGAGCAATTCCTGAGCATGCACAATTGGAATTCTGTTTCTTTCATTTCCAATGAAGGACAAGAGCAGCAGTTCCATGGGAATGACACCATCCGCAAGTTATTCCCCAAGTCATTGGCCATTCTCTTGTGGAAATATATTACCATTCCTTCACTGTAACTTCATCAACATTTCGGAACTCCCTTCCTTATTAGTCTTTTTGGTGCATCTTCCCAGGCAGAGGGCTTCATTTCCTCATTGGACCGTCAGACCATAATATATGGAAGCAGAGGTAGCCCAATCATCCCATAGAGTTTGCTTCACATTCAATGAGATCATGGCTAATCCAATCATCCTCAGCTCCACTTTCCTGCCTTTTCCCCAAAGCCCTTGATTCCCTTATTGGTTAAAAAAATTGTCTGTCTCAGCTTTGAATATAATCAATGACCCAGTCTCTATAGTCCTCTGCAGTAAAGAATTCCATTGATTCACAGCACTCTGAGAGAATAAATACTTCCTTATCTTGGTCATAAATGTGCAACTTCTTATTCTGAGACTCTTGCCCTAGATTGTCCCAAAAGGGGAAATAATCTTTCCTCAAGTACCCTGTTTAGTCCACTAAGAATTTTTTTAAGAATCTAAAAGGCCATCTCGGATTCTTCAATATTCCAATGAGTATATGCTCAACCTACACAACCTCTCCTCATAAGATAGTCCCTCCATACCTGGTACTATGCCTAGTGAACCTTCTTTGGATTGCCTCCAATGTCAGTGTATTTTTCCTTAGATAACTCCCAAAACAGTACACCATCTGTGGTCTGACTAATGCCTTGTACAGTCTTTAATGTTATATCCCATTCCCTTTGAAATAAAGGCCAATATACCATTTGCCTTTTCTATTACCTGCTGAACCTAGATGCTGGCTTTGTGGAAACAGGCCCTTCAGCCCAACAAGTCCACACTGACCCTCCAAAGAGTATACTACCCAGACCCATTCCACTACATTTACCCCTGACCAAATAACCTAACCTACACATGTCCCTGAACACTATGGGTAATTTAGCATGGCCAGTTCACCTAACCTGCACATCTTTGGACAGTGGGAGGAAACCCACACAGACACAGGGAGAATGTGCAAACTCCACGCAGACAGTCGCCTGAGGCTGGAATCAAACCCAGATCCCTGGTGCTTGTGAGGCAGCAGTGCTAACCACTCAGCCACCACGGACAGGGACAGCCCCCAAATCGCTCTGTTCAGCTTCCTGCAGAAACCTGGAGTGGGGAGTTACAGTCTAACCTCTCGCAATATTCTAAGCACTGGGGAGGAATCCAAGTGAGGGGGTGTGTTAGCACAATAGACACGACAGAACGTGTCACACTTGGAAAGGATCGTTACCTAATGGCACACGCTCATTGCACAGTTTCTGCCAAATGCTTTTGTTTTTGTAAGGGAACGTTGTTGTCTGAGATCCAAGTCTGGTCAAAATCCCTAGCTTTTAACATGATCAAGTAGATTGTTTACAAATTGTCTTATGGTTTGGTGGCTTGACTCCCCAACACTAAAAATGGAACCAATGTGTGATGAGTTATAGGTGGACCCTGGGGTTTTGATTGTAGTTTTGGAGTATGTTCCTAAAGGCGATCATTGGAGAATCCATTTGAGCCAAATGCATCCTTGGCATCTGAGGCTGGGCACACCAGAGCAAATTAATCATGGAAGAGATTTCTTGGAGCAGTGGGGGAAGGTGTGAGGGGTGTAATTTTGACTCGATGGCATTGTGAGTATGAAATTCCCCGAAGAGGTTACATGAAATGGTTGAAGGACACAATTATTAACATTTGAAAAACTGAGGCCACAGGAATGGATTGATATTGGGAAGCGAGCCTGTCCGGTCGAATTGTATTGACATTATTAAAGAGAAGCTGGATAACTGAATGAGGAGAAAGAAGTAGGTAGTGTTGATAGGGTTGCAGGAAGTAAAATGGGGGAAGGAGTGTCATCACTCGCACAGATTGTTTGGGCCAAATGGCCTGATTCAGTGCTTTAAATGCTATAGAATGAATCCCACAGCGAGGTGTCAGTGGTTGAAGGCATCACCACCAATGATGCTGGAAAGTGAGAGGGTAATGTACCAAGTCAGCTGAATTTAGAGCTTAGAGGGAGAGGAAGTTACATCATGTGATGATAAAGTTTAAGGTTACAGAGGTGACAAAACATGCTACTACATATGGATTTAAATGTATTAAATACAAATGGATTGAAAGAAAATTTAAAATATGATAAACTGGACGACAGAGAGCCAGTGTTAGGCAGTGCACTCAGGAGGTATGGACAAGTAGGTGTCGTGTGATGTAGAATACGGGCAGCAGTATGCTGCGTGAGTTGAAATGGAGCATTGGAAATAAATGTATGAGTTTAGCCGTAGAGATTTTAGTGAGCTTTTCAGAGGCGAGAGTGAAAATAGACCTCTTGGGAGCCTGTTTGGAAATAAGGGCTGGAAGCTTAGTTCGGGGATTCTGGAAATTTCCATGAATCAACTCCTGAGAGTTAATGTTGCTATTCCAACTCCGCCAACCTGGTGCGGTCTCCCATAGTTACCTGGCAGATAAAGAGAGATGGACATAGTTGTGGAACATTGCAAGCTGATTCACCAGTCTATGGAATCTGACACAAGAAATAAGCGGATATAAGAAATGTTTTAATGCAGGAAAAACTACCAAACAAAATCTACTATCTGGTCAGGTGATTGACATTCCAATTATGTAAGGTAGTTGTGTGATGTAAAGAAGTGCGAGCTGACAAGGGCTTGTACAAAAACAGGAGGCTTGCTTGACAAAGCTTCAGCCTTAGATCCCACTCCAATTCCCCCTCCAAAACTGGCTTTCATAGACGAATATTGTGCTTTAGTATGAATAAAAATTCTGAATTTTAATTAAATGTTCACTCTACATTGAAAAGAAAAATATTGTAATACTGATTATAAATTCTCATTGTTCTGCAGAATATAAACTGGAAGAAATGTATATCATAATGTGTCACATGGCTCACATGATGAAATACTACATTTTCTTACAACAGGGACTGGATGGTTTGTGTGCAGTTTACACAATCAATAATCATTACAATAGTGTGGGCCGGATTAGGTTGCATACTCTGATATTATTTACTGTTTAGCAGTTTTAGAAAAGACCTGAAGATATACACATTTGTGAAACAGTCACATAGACAGAATAAGGAAGATATAATGTGAAATATTGGGAAGGACTACAATGTAATTAATTCGACATGTAAATATCAGTATACGTCAATGTATATGAGTGGATCTTTATCTTTCATTCCCACTGCTGAGGTCTGCTGTTTGCTTATGCAGTTTCATGAAGAGCTCGTTCAGTTTCCATTCGCCACTGCCCACCCCCGTGAAATTTTCCCACTCGAGGTGACCGTATAGTTTGCCTAGTTGTTGCACCAGGCCTCTGTGGTGGCATTCAAACAATCTTTAAAACAAGTTAATTAAGAAAATATAGAGTAGATGCAAGGGTGCACTATGAATACTAAATAACAGCATCATCCCCTATCACATCAGCAAAATCTCGGCCTGCGTTGTGTGATTGTCTCTCCATCAATAGTGTGTAAATATAAAGCCATAGTTTAGCTGTGGCTACCTATTCTTTTTCTGTCTGCCTGTTACGTTTAGCCATATTCAGTCTCTTCTTCCATTTCTTACATTGGTTCTGCTGTTCAGATGCTTCTTACAGTAACAGAGTTTAGTTTAACATCAAAAGGTACATGTGTGAAATCCTTGAGTGAAGAGGGGACTGGGGCCATTCCCAATGAAGGAACACAGTGATATGGTTTTTCATTTTATATAATTTCTTCAAACTGAAAACTGACTGAATCTCCTTGTCACTGCAAGCCCTATTATTAAATATGTATGACTGCCTGGGATTCCAGAACTGCAAGAAAAAATACATTGGTCCAGCTAAATGTTGGTTAATGTCTTATTATGATTCATCAAATCCCAGGACAGTACTTCTACTTATATACATGTGACACATCACACAAATTCACAGTTTAAATGCAGGACTGGGCTGCCCACACCCCTCTAACAGTAAGGGTAGGCACATAGCATTTATACCTGAAGTGACTAGTATGATTTGTACATGTAATTACATGGTATCTGGAGCAGTTATTTGATCTGCATGTGAAAAATGTATGAGCTGTTTCCCCAGAACATTCCAGAGCACAGCAGCTGGAAAGAATGAGCTCGCAGATTTCTGTAGACTTGAGATTGCTTCACTGAAGAGCGCAACAAATTGCAATGTTTCTTGAACAACCCATAACTTCTTTTCATTTCTGTAGACGCATGTAAAGTACAGGTTGGAGTTTGTTAATTGGACAACAAATGGCAGATCTGTTGTTTATTAAAGTCAAAAGGTTAAATGCAGATGCATGGTAAAGGCTAAGGATGTCTCTGTAATTACAGCCTATCATGGTACAATTATAAGTGTTTATTAAAGGTGTCACTGTAACTTGCTAATCATGATATTGCGGAACAGCTTTTTAAATGTTCATCTTCTCTCACCTTAACCACCAAAAAAAATACGTGAAAGGAAAAGAAAGCTTATTTATGGTGTCTGAATCCATTTCCTGTTGACTGCGGAGCAGACTAGCATTAACATGTTCAGCTTGAGAAACAGATGGGCATGGGCTTGAGCCCCAGGGGCCACCTGAGACTTGAATATGCCTTGAGTCTGGTCAATATTCCTCCAAGCCACTAGATGGCAGACCCTTTAGAAGACAGCTGTACCTCCAAGGTGGTGTGGAGAGCACAGGGAAGAGAAGTGGGAAGCTGGGGAGGTGGGAAAGGAGAGCAACATTTAAAAAATGATGTCTGGCCCCATAGCAGCATTGATTGTGGTTTCTGTTGGTGGAAGTTTGGTGACCATGCTTAATGTGGATATTAAAACTTTATTTAAAATTCTGTTTTTTTCCAAAGCCACCCCATTATTAAAATTGAAATAGCAGGAATACATTAGGGTTTTGAAGGAATCTTGTAACCATTTTTTTTCCAGGCTTAATGATGCCCAGCAGGAATTTGTGAATCATTAGAACAAAACTTTCGAAAACAAAATTACATATAAAGCAGACACCAACCTTTATTATGTTGTGCAATTTGGCACCCAGATGTTTAATGCATTAGAATATATTCATTTAGTTCCACTGTACTGCATGAATTCAGTGTGAATATTAATACAGTAACAGTAATGGATGAAATATACTCTTAATGAGCCCTGTGATGCCCAGATTAACTGATGGAGATTTGGAGTGTTTGGGAATGAATTTGAATTTTTCTCGTGTCCTCAAGCAAGTCTTTTTTTTGCTGTGAAGACCAAGTTTTATTTTGGGTTATCAATCTTTTGAGACTTGCCTGGTTTCTGAAAATTGGTGAATGTTTAACGAAACTTGAGACAAACCGCATAAATTGAAATAAGGATAGGTGAGGAAGAGGCCAGAAAGAAATTCAGCTGATGTTGTTGTCTGGCACGCGAGGGAATTTGAGATCTATACAGTTTTGACTAAAGGTTGTTTTTCCAGAATCTGTTTCCATTCCAGTCATATAGTCCTCATTGTTTCCTGCAGAACTCTAGGGACAGAATGGAGCCAAATCATCTGTCTTTAAAATCAGGCCCTTTTTTATCCTTCATATACAGTACAAATATGTGTCCCCTATACCCGTTGACACATATTTGAAGATGTTACAGCAGCTAATACTTTTTCTTCATTTTTATTATGTATAGTTCTTGATTTCTTTTTTGTCCACCTCTATTCTGATAGTCTGCACTGTATGGGAGTAGAGATAGTGTTACTAAGTTGAGCTATCTTGCTTACAGTAACAAATGAGAGTTGGACTGACGCAGAAAGGATGGTTTTTGCTCTCATTTATGATAATAAGTGTTCTCAGCACTTTTGTCCCATTTGGAATAAAGCACAACGAGAGTCGCTTTGTTGGCAAAATTTTACCTTTTCTGCGCAGATGCCTTGCTCCCACGAGTGTAGACTATGCCAGCTACGAACTGTGGAGTTCAAGACAGAAAATTACATATCTCCTGTTTTCCCTTCAAAAGGCTTATGTACTTTTACATTAACGAACCTTGTGGTTAAAATCCGACCAAGAAATTATATAGTTTTAAAAAAATGATCAGGTGTGCACTGCATGATGACTCTTTATTGTATATTCAAGAGGAAGATTGTAAAGGATCGTTTACAGAAAATATTTCTGGGTGAGAGTGGCTGCAGTTTTTTAAACCCTCCCTGGCTATAAAACAATGCAAACAAAATCGGCGATTCAACAATAACCTGCATTTACATACCACCTCTAACATAGGCAGAACATCCCAAGAAGTTTTATAGTTTAACAACATTTGACGCTATAAAAGGATTTTTTAGGGCAGATGAAATTAAGTTGGTCAAAGAGATAGTTCTTAAGGAGCATTTTAAAGGGAAAGAAGGGAATCAATTGGAGTCAGTGCATCCAATTGATGTAATTTCATCCATGGGGCTTGATGAGAGTGAGGTGGAGCTGGGTATCATTTCTCTCCTCACCCCTGTACACTTGTACAGATTTTAGTTTTAATAAACGTCTGCAGGCTTACGTCCTTTCTCAGAGGGCATTGGATGGGATTCCAGTGTCAGTGACTGGCTTGCAGTCTCCACTATGTAACACACAGGGGTTCTATTCAAGGCCAGGCGATTGCAATATTTGCAGCTCTGAAACTGATTAATCATGAGTGTGCAGCACAATGAGCAAGGGCACTGCAAGGAAGTGAACGATGAAGGGGATTTTGCAGGAATCGCTGCTGCACCAATTAAGTCAGATTTATTTGTGTGTGTTTTCCAAAACAACAACTGACCAGGAGCAAAAAAATGCTGGTGCACAAAAAAAACCCCAGACTCTGCTAATGAATGGGATTTAATGGCTGTTTCACGTTTGACTTTTGCATAGACCCTGGCCCCATGCTATAATATGCATATATGGCACAGATTTAGATGCTGCTTTGTTGTTGTAACAGGTTACAATATAGCTACTGTTTAAGGCAACTTCAGTTGTGTTGACAGTATGAAATCTTAAAAGTATAACATCAGTCAGGATGTTTATTGAAAGTGCATTTCACTCAGGTAGAATCACGGAACTTAAAGTGTACCTAAAATAATTTAATCAGTGAATAATTTTAATCAGTAACAGCTTTTGGTTATCAACGCTTTCCTCTCTTTAAATGTTTTCTGCTCCAGTTTGTCCTAGGTTTGGGCCATCAATATCTGATGGTGTCCGTTCTGGCTCACATAACCTAACTCCGTCCTTGATCACTGATTGAAGCTGAGAGCATCCTTGGCTCCTTGATAACAAAGCGGCCAGTCTTAAAGTGTGAGATCTGACTGAGTGAGTTCTGGTTGGCTGTTTTGTCACACCTGAGCCTGATCCTTCTGCTGTGGGTCTGTTAATAGCACCTTCTTCTCCAGTACAGGAGGATGTGGGTTCAAACCCCACTCCAGGCCAATATTTACTCTTCAATCAGAATTGTTTGACATGTTCCTATGATCATTATCACATTGCTGCTTATGGGAGCTTGCTGTGTACAAATTGGCTTCTGTGCTTCCACTGTAAAAGCAATTCACTGGCTGAAAGATGCTTTGTAATATTCCGAGGCCGAGAAAGGTGTCATATAAATGCAAGTTCCTTCATCTCTTTTTAACAATGGGAACGAACATAAGAGAAGTTATTTTTTGTAGAGTTGTTTAAATGATGAATTGACGTGAAACAAATTAAATGACTTGAACAATTGAACTCATTCCTAATCTGATTCTTGTAAGAAAGAAGTAAAAGAGAATCATTGTGTAGTCTTGCCTTTGAGATTGTTCTAGAAGGGAGCCTAGCCCAGGCTGCTGTACTGAAAGGTAACCAATCTCTCTTTTAACTATCACGTACATCCATAACTCTGATTAACAAAGTGCATTAAAATATGGTACAATTTAATAATGTGTAAGCAAGTCCACACTCGCTCATGCATTACGTTATGTTCCTGACTGCAGCATTGGATTTGAATGTTGGCACTTTCTTCAAATAAGGAAGAATCTTGGCAAAGCCTTACCTCGGGCAGGTTGTTAGATGGTGGAACACATTGGGGAACAAAACGCATTTGAGTCCATCTAATTTTGAAAGCAAAGGTGGTGTCTGCAGTGAGTAATCACGATGAAAGTGACCACAGATATATTTCAAACTGCAGCCTCTCTAGATTTCCTCTGAACTGTGGCTATAAACAACCTCATGTCCTTGCTTTCAAGGTTGTTTTTGAGCTGTAATTTAGCCCTGGCAACACTTGCCTAGGTGCAAGATGCACAATGTCAGCACATTGCTGGATAATCTGTGAGTGAAGGCGAATGTGAGACTTGGAGACTAGGTTTTTTAATAGCATCATGTATTTGGATATGTGTTTGTGCTTGTGTGTACATGTACGTGTACCTGCAGTTTCTGAAGTGAACTCATCTGTTAATTTGTTTTCTGTGAGCACAGGAATGGGAAATAGCATTCTACGAAATGTGATTCTCGTTTTCTTTGGTCCAGAAATGAATCTGCAGGATTAGATTGTGTTAATCAAAAGGCTACTATGTAAGCCCAGGACAACAACCCCAATCTGTCTTCTGATGGTGCCATGTAAAATGTAAAACAAGAAATGCAAAGTATTTATAGTGCAGAGTGAGGCTATTTAGTGTGATTCATCTGTGCCGGTGTTAATGTTACATGCAAGTCTCCACACAGTCGACATGCCCTCACCCTCTCAATATATCCGTCTAGTCATTTCTCCCTGGTGTGTTTATCTTGTTTCTCTTAACTGCATCTATACTATTCGCTTCAACTCTTCACCATAGTGGTTTCACATTCTAATCACTCTCTGTGTGAAGGGGTTTCTCCGGCACTCCCGAATGGATTCATGGAGGACTATCTCAACTTTGTGATCCTTAGTTCTGGACATCAAGTTGATGAATGGGGATGCAGAGTCCTGCAGCACGAAAACAGACCCTTCGATCCAACTCATCCCGCTGATCAGCCAGCCCAATCTGCCATAGTCCCATTTGCCAGCATTTGGCCCATATCCCTCTAAACCCTTCCTGTTCAGGTATCATCCAGATGCCTTTTAAATGCTGTAATTGTAGCAGCGTCCATCATTTCCTCTGGCAGCTCATTCCATACACATACCACCCTCTGCATGGAAAAGTTACCCCTCAGGTTTTGTGAAAATGGAGGACCGATGACCAGAAAATGAATGGGATCAGCATATAACGATAGTGGTGAGAAGAGCAGGGTCATAGACTCCCTACAGTGTGGAAGCCCCTTAGGTCCACACCGACCCTTCAAACAGCATCCCACACAGACCGACTACCTACCCCTGTAACCCTGCATTTCCCATGGCTAACGCACCCAGCCTACACATCCCTGAACACTATGATCAACCTAGCATTGGCCAATCCATCAAACCTACACATCTTTGCACTGTGGAAGGAAACTGGAGCTTCCAATTGAAACCTACACAGATACAGGGAGAACATGTAAACGCCACAAAGAGAGGTTGGAATCAAACCCAGGTCCCCGCAGCTGTGAGGCAGCAGTGCTAACCACTGAGACATTGTGCCACCCCAGTTGGAGGCTAGAAATATTGCAATAAGTACCCCATCTCCTGTCTCCTCAAAGCCTGTTCCACTCTCTATGATGCACAAGTCAGGAGTTTGACAGAATACTCCCCATTTGTCTGCATGGGTGGAGCTCCAATATCACTCAAGAAGCTCAGCACTTTCCAAGTCAAAGCCTTGTGTGTCATCAGCACCTCACCCAGTACCTTAAAAACCCCACCTTCTCCAACACATGACTGCGGTACGTACGATATTCGGAGATACACTGCAGAAACCCATCAAGACTTTGCCAACACATTCCATTGTCTGTGATCTATAATACTGAAAAGGATAGGACAGTAGGCACAGATGGACTCCCAACCCTTTCAGGTGCCGCTCCCTGGCACATGCCATCCCAGTTTAGGAATGGATTGCCATTCATTCGTGTGGTTATTCCTGGATCTCCCTCTCTAACTGCACTGGAAGGAAGTCCATCACCACTCGCACGAGGAACCAGGATGGGCAATAAGTGGTGACTTTGCCAACATTGGATGAAACTTGATATTATGGGATTATTTGATAAAAGAATGAAGGACTGGGACATTGTAGATATAAGGACGAGTTGAGGGAGCTAAAACAAGGCAAAATGGCTATGATTCACTATGAGTGTTTGAGGAGAGGAGAAACCTTGTACTATATAGGCTTATGACCTTGAAAAATGTAGCACCAGAAGATTATTGGATCAGAGACCATATCAATAGTTAAGAATAGTTGCGATAGATGATGGAAAGAAAGGAATTCAAAGAGGAACTGGAACCAAACAAGCCTGTAGAATTTGGGCTGTTAACTTTGAGGAGGGTAAACACTCATACACTGAATGGCCAAGTTTTATGTTGTATGGTACTTTCTCGGTAACAATGCAGAAGGCACCAAAGCCAACACGGGGTATCTTCAATAGATGTCTGGTCACCTGTAGTCCCACCCATTTGTTTCACTCACGTGGTGATGAATGGCTTTAACTATACAGTTATTTTCCAGCCTTGTAGCTGTTAGACATGATTGGTAAGTTTCACGTTTCTGAAGTGTATTGAAGTGTATTTGGCAAGGAGGAATTGGACACGTAGAATAAAAGGAGGTAAATGTTTGATGGTGGAAATAGGAGCTGTTACTAGTTGTGTGTAGTGTAGATGCTCAGGACCTATTTTAGTTTTTTATTAGCCATCAGCAGCAGAAATGTTTATTTCTGTTTATTTTGTTTCTTAATCTGTATGTTTCGATTCCCCGGCAATGAGATGTGAATACTCGCGAACGGAATTTTCTTTTGCAATTAAGACTTTTTTTTCTTCCAATGTCCCTTATTGCTGAGGGTGTGAACACACTCACCATTCTGAAAGTGTACTGTGCAGCCTGTGAGGACTCTCAGGATCTGCTTTCTGGGCTGGTGTGGTGGCAGTAATGATACAGTTAGTGTCTTTTCTTGCTGAACTGGGCAAGCGAGTAGGGGACAGCAGGAGAAAGAAGAGAGTGGAAAACCAGGGAGCATCACACACACACACACACACACAACCTCTACCTATGTAGCGGCAGCAGTTACCTCAGCAAATGGTCCAAAGGTTTATTGGAGAATGTACCAAGATTGATTTGTGAAGTTATCACTGTGATTAGTTACTCTGGAATGGTCAGTGCTTATGAAAGGTGCTATGCAAATACGAGCTTTTTTTTTAAAGTCTAAACGCAAGTCAATAGATTCAGCACATTTCCAACTAATTCTGCAGCACAAGTATGTGGGTTTGGTTTAGCTCAGTCAGCTGGTCTGCAATGCAGTGTGCACGCCAACAGTGTAGGTTCAATTCCTGCTGTGGCTGAGGTTACCATGACGAGCTCTCCTTCTCAACTTCCCCCTTGTCTGAGGCATGGTGACCACCACCAGTCACCTCTGTCTAATGAGGGAGCAGTTCTATGGTCTGGGAAGACTGTGGTGACTTTACCTTACATGATGCCCACCCTGTAGAGTTGGCAGCTTTTAAAAATGTTTGTGATGAGTGGTGGCAGTGAGGGACACAGCTGTGTAATTCAACATGTGGTAGCATAATGTGCTATCGTGGCCTGGTGCAAATATATTGTCCCAGATATGGCACGTGTGTGCCCTACACCTGTGTGAGCTTCCTTTTCTGCCCGTTTGCATGAGATCAGCAAAGCTGGGTATATGGTCTATGTGTGCCCCCCTACTGTCACACTCTGTAACATGATCTGAACCAATATTATCAGTTATCACTGAGGAGCATTTTCATAGATTATTACAGCTTTTCATTTCACTTCCATTTCAAAGGTCCCCCCTCTATTCCCGTGTCACAGGTTTAATTCTGAAATGAACTGTTGTGTTTCGGTTTTGATAATTAAGATTCAAAGCTGATGGATGATATTATTTCAATCAGTCAACATGTACAGTCCATATTTTCTCAAGGCATTTCAACTCCCGTACTGCAAAAAGCTCTCTCTGCTGAATGCAGTTTTACAGTAAGGTTTCTTCTTCATATTTACAGAATTATTGCTTCTCTGAATTCCTTATTATTTAGAAAATGCTGAAATGTAAATGCGTGCTATAAGGCAACTAACTGTGTATGCACTCCACAAAGCATCTAGCGGCTTGTTCTCCAGGTTAGATTACTGCTTTAAAATAAAACAAAGCACTGTGGATGCTGGAGATCTGAAACCAAAGCAGAAATTCCTGAAGAAACTTAGCAGGTCTAGCAGCATCTGTGAGAGAAAAGCAGAGTTAATGTTTAAGTCCAGTGAGTGTTCAACAGAACGTTATGGTATAGATTTACTACATGTTGGACTTCTTGTTTGTATCCCTTTAACATTGAAACCTATATTTGGACACGGCAGGAGGCGGTACCTGTAATTTCTGGTTTTCTGAAGGTACAGCATCATTGCGTCCTCAGTATAACACTGGTCACATTAGTAAGAAAGACATACTTATATAAGCAATGGCTCAGTGGTTAGCACTGCTGCCTCACAGCGCCAGCGACTCTGGTTCGATTCCAGTCTCGAGCGACTGTCTGTGTGGAGTTTGCACATTCTCCCCGTGTCTGCGTAGGTTTGCTCCCACAGTCCAGAGATGTGCAGGTTAGGTGGATTCGGCTGTGCTAAATTGCCCAGAGCGTGCAGGCTACATGGGGTTAGCCATGGGAAATGCAGGGTTACAGGGATAGGGTTGGGGTGATGTGAGTCTGGGTGGGATGCTTGTCAGAGAGTCAGTATGGATTCACTAGGCTGAATGGCCTACCTGTACACCGCAGGGATTCCAAGATACAGTACCTTTCACAAACTCAGGATGTCTCAAAGTACTTTACAGCTGATCAAGTGCTTTTGAAGGTGTCACTGTTGTGTTCTGATGCAGGAAATGAGGCAGCCAATTTGTGCACAGCAAGCTCCCACAAATGCCAATATGATCTTGGCCAGATTTAGTCAAGCTGGTCAAGGCCTTAATACTGACCAGGACACCGGTGAGAACTTGTCACAGTTCCAATGGTGTGTGCCGAAGACAGTGCAGCACACCCAAATCCTCAAAGAGCCTATTTGTTTGGTTCGAAACATTTCTCCCTCCTCTCTTTGGCTCCAGTTAAAAGAACTGACCCAGAATGGCTTGGCAGTTAAATGCAATAGATTTATCACATTTCCACTGATTTCCCAGAGTCAGGACTGTTGCTGCAACAGCCACATTTCACATTATATTCTTGCGAAACAACCGAATTTAAATTTAGACCATGAAGTAATTCATATTAAATAAACGCAGGTCTCAAGGCATAAGAAAATCTGCAGGAACAGTAAAGGCCTCACAAAATATATGTCATTGCTCCGATGACTCGTAGGAATTTCCCTAAAGAAAATATATTTTCTTTAATCCAGATCAACAGCCTTTTTTGGACTGAATTGGACTGAAAATATCATGCAGCAGTTTAAAATTCTCATAAAACCCATGCAGTAAGATGCATCGAGCCAGTTATGGGGAAATAATTTTCTCGCTGTCACTGTTCATCCTGGTTACACAGGAACACTAAGCATCAACATGTCTGTATTTGGTCATGTTAAGTTAAGTCAAAGGTGGACAACAGAAAAACAAAAGAGCTTTAGCAGCTTTTTCCTTAAAACTTGAAAGGGAGCTTTCTGTAAGATGTCTGATTCTGAAAGCAATATGTTTTAAAACGTAATTATTTTTAGTCATAAATTGGATAAGTGTAGAGTTATGAGATTTATAATTGATTCTTAAATCTGGTTAGGGAATAATCTCAATTTTCCAAACAGAATCTATAAGAAGCAACCAATAGCGACAGTGCTGAGGTGAAACACGATGATTTTACAATTATGCTCACAAGCTTCTTTTTTTTTAAAACATATGAGCGTCACTGCGAAAGATATTTTTCAAGAGTTAAACTTGGAGAGAACACTTCCCCTCTTTAAGGCTACTCGCTCTGTTTGCACAAGATGCAAGTCGCATAGTCAGCAGGGGAACTGCGGAACTGATACCAAAGATCAGGAAAGGTCCAGTTGGGTCAGTGCTGAACTTGCACTACATCAGACCTGGCTATCAGCATCAGGAAGCTGGGAGGAGCAAACCCAGTCATAACTATTGCTCTGTGAACCTCGGGCTGTCAGCTGCGGACAAGACCAGGCTTGGCTGTGATGCCACTCCTGATTAATAAGCCCTCTAACATTCCCGCCTCCCCCTCAAAAAAAAACTTCAAATTAGTTCACGATAGTTTTTGATTTGTAATTACAGAAAGTGCGTTTGAATTCAATTTGTCTCCATACAGCACATTCCACTCATTGGTGCCTCAATGCAATTGCAATATTCCTCATATTTACAACATGCATTACATGTCAGGGGCATAGCCCAAGAGCAAAACATCTCGATTAACCAAATGAGAATCGATGGTGGGAAACTTTGAAAAAAATTTCCAGAGAGTTGTTGGTGCTGGTAGAAACTTGCCACAACTGTGAGCGTCCACCTCTAAAAAGTCATTTAAACATGTGTAGATTTCAACTGGCTGGTTGGTTGCTTTGATGCTGTTTGCTTGTCAACTTCAGCAGTTATAGCAGTTCTCATTGACTGTCCAATACCAAATCAAAGCCCACAGTTTTGTTCCTCATTCCTTACTGTTCTTGAAATGTCATGAGAAGACTGCATTTGATTTTCCACCGATAAGTATTAGTAGTTGCTGTATCTTGTGATATTTAATATCGTAAATGTCTGTCTGATATTTGCTTTAGCAGATGTTCTCACAAATCATTAGGCACAGTCGCTTAATTATAATCCTGGAGTAGAAAATGCTGCTCCTTTCCTCATGGCCTCTGGACCATTTAGTGCTACTTAAGCATAGCCTGTCAAGCACCATAAACATGCGAACAACATATAAACACGGCTGCAGCAATTTTGTACTTACAGACCATTGTTCATTTTTTAAAATTATATTTACTAACTCCATCATTGGCTGCCTTAGTTTTCCCTCTCAACTTTATTGTCTCCAGCAGGTCAGATTAATCTCTTGTGAGTTTGAAATTGAATGTGTGGCAGTTTTGTCGGACGCGTTACAAAATTATATTTGATTACACACTGTCCTTCAGCAGTCTGCCTCCCTGCCTGGAATACTAATGCCCAGGGAGGGTTCTGGTGAATTCGAATGATGTCACCTTCACACAGCAATTTGCCTGTCACGTCAGGTCTTTTGCAATTGTCCAGCCGAGTGGAATCATCCAACAGAGAAGGCAGGTGGCCAACTCTGACTGCGGGACAAGAACCTGTCAAATAAAAAAGGATGGCACCTAGTACAGACTCCCCACTCAAGGCCTGTTACATGTAACAGCCACCCGAAACCCAGCCAACCCAGCCCTTGCCTCCCTGTTCAATCTCCTTTGCCTGGAGGTGCACTGCTTTACTATTGACCTCTCACCATCTCCACCCAAATCTCCAGGTGATCTTCTTTTTGCAGGAATGCAGGCCCATCTTCCCCTGCATAATGTCTGCAAGCCTGAGACCCAGGAAAACAGCCATGCAAAGCTGCAAACCAGCCCCTGTGTTCGGGAGTAGCATGTAGAGAGGTGTGTCGTTGCTGGGGAGAGCCAGGGGCAGGGTGAGTCCTGGCGAGGGAAGGGAAAGACAAGCTCTCCATACTGTTCTTCATGTTTTTTTTTTCTTCCTTCTGGGATGTGAATCTCACTGGCTGGGCTAGAATTTACCACCCATCCCGCATTGTCCTGTGCAAAGTGGTAGTAAGCTGTGAGGTGGAGGGGCACTCACACGGTGCAGATGTGCAGACAGGGAGGAAGTTTCAGGATGTTGACCCAGCAACAGTGAAGGAATGGCGATATGTTTTCAAGTCAAGATGGTAAGTGGCTTGGAGGGGAACTTGCATGTGGTGATGTTCCCATGTGTCTGCTGCCCTTGTCCTTCTAGGTGGAAGTGGTTGTGGGTTTGGAAGGTGCTGTTGAGAGCTTGGGTGAGTTCCTGCAGTGCATCTTGTGGAGGATGCACAGGCCTGTCTTTGTATCTCTGTGATAAAGGGAGTGATTGTCGAAGGTAGTGCATGGATGCTAGTCAGGTGTGCTGCTGTGTCCTGGACGCTGTTGAGCCTTTCTGCCTGTTGTTGGCGCTGTACCATCCAGGCAATTGGGGACTATCCCATCACACTCCTGACTTGTGCCGTGTGCACAGGTTTTGAGAAGTCAGGAGGTGAGTCACCTAGCCTCTGACCTGCTTTCGCAGCCACTGTATTTATAAGGCTAGCCCAATTCAACTTTGGTTTAAGGTAACCTCCAGGATAATGCAGGGTTGGTGGAAAGGGTGTTCAGCGATGTAACCATTGATTGTCAAGGGATATGGTTAGATTCTCTCTTATTGGAGGTGATTATTGCCTGCTACTTGTGTGGCATGTATGTTACTTGCCATTTATCAATCCAAGCCTGGATATTATCCAGCTCTTGCTGTCAGTGAACCTGGGCTGCTTCAGTATCTGAGGAGTTGGGAGTGCTGCAATCACCAGCAAAGATTCCCCTTTCTGACTTTATGATGGAAGGAAAGTTATTGATGAAGATGGTTGAGTCGAGGGCACTACCCTGGGAAACTCCTCACAGTGATGTTCTGGAGCTGAGATGATTGACCCGCAACAGCTACAACCATCTTCCTTAGTGCTGGGTATGACCCCCCCAACCAGGGCGAGACTCCCCCTGATTCCCATTAGCTGTGGTTCTGCTAGCGGGAGGTTTCTTTGCCCAGACCTGGCCGCTTTATTAGAATTGCAAAGGGAAACTGAGCCACAGTATTTTGTCTTTTGCTTTGGTCTTTTGTGGTTTGCAGTGGGAATGGCGGGAAAGTCAGCCAGAATTTCTGAAGAATCCTTTGAAAATAGATACATTCTTTTAAAGTGGAGCGATGTTGCTACCACAATGCAGTTCTGCAATGAAATCAGTGTGGGAAACTGTGACTCTGATATGTATACAGTTCCTCTGCTTTCCATCCCAGAGTGACTTTGACAGGTAATCACCTGCTCACTTTGAACTGGTGAAAAAACACAATGTAAATGAGGTAAAGCTGAAGAAGCAAGAGGAATTATCTAAGGTGTGAGCTAGTACTTTGCACCACTCTGAAAACACGCCTCTCTTAAGTGGCAATGTTATTACAGGCTTGTATGCCATAAACATCTGTTTGGAGGCAAATTGGCCGACACAATAGACATTTAAACATCACAAAACCTTCCAGACATGGCATTATTACAGCAGATCATTGCTCCGCCATTATCTTGATCAAGCCAGGCCTCTGTTAACCCTCAGGCCTTGAATCCTTCATGACAAGATCATCACCAGATAAATTCCAACCAAGAAGCCCCTTTAAGCCAATTGATCTAATCTTTCCCAAACTCTAACCCCTTGCCCCCATCACCTTCCATCTACAGCAGCTGGATTCAGCGGGCTGATATCTGCAAGGCCTCATTTTGAGGTGTTTCAAGTTGTGGTGAAAGTCTCCTGTATGTGGGTTATTTTAAACTGGACATGTGACTTCAGCTGAGTGCCCATATGCAGACCAGCCCACCTTTGCAAATGCTAAATCTTTTCAATGGCAGTGTTCGACACCAGCTATTCCCAAGTTGATCAGATCCGTGCAGTGAGTCTAAGGAGTATACCCTACAGAGATGGAACCACACAGGCACGATCAGCGACACTTCACTAATATAGCATGAATGAAATGCATGGAATGCCTGACTAGCAAGGGGCTCAAAGGTTATCAGGGAGAGGCAGGGAAGTGTTGAGGGCACGATCTAATCAGCCATGGTAATATTGAATGTGTAGCGGGATTGAGGGGCTGAATAGGCCTCCTAATTTGTATGCAATGGTCAGGCTTCTTAACTATCCTATTTGCATGTCAAGTCGTAGCACTGTAGTGAAAATACAACCAGAGTAAATATGTGGAAGTCAGACTGGTAGTGCTCTGTGTAGTTTTCTGTTTAGTACAAATAGATTAACAGCCTTCTGCTTTATAATGCTTGTCACTGCAAACCATAATTTCAGTCAACGAGGGAGAGAGGGAAAAAGTGACCCCAGAACAAATATGGTTTTCATTAACCAGGCAGAGCCCCCTTTTGATTCTCAGAGGTGTTAGCTTGACTGATGAATAAGGGTGAAGGCATTGATTTTATAATAGAATTTCAGAGCGACTCCCAAGATTTCAGGGCCTTGGTAGTGCTTCATAATAAAAAATAAGCCTTTTAATAAAAAAAAGAGCCCCGTGATAGGCGTTAGTGTGGCAATAATGTGATGTTGCATTTTCCACTTTTGTTGCTATGTTTCCGGACTGTGCCTGACACAGACCAGCCCTCCCTCTAGCAATCAGCTGTCTTGCACAATACTCGACGGACAAAGAACATCTGGACTTCCTTTTTTTTGGGGGGGCGGGGGTAAAGGGTAATAAAAACCCCACATCTTTCTCAAATCTGGAGGCCAAGAACTTCCTGTGATTGTCACATGGCCCAGTTGGAAAAACGTCCTTACTGTTAAAGAAAATGACTGAACAGCAGTGTGTCTGCTTCAACCTAGCCCTGACTTAGCTGCAAATGTAATGGGAGTGATGCAGCCGTTTCGTATCCAAACCCAGAGGGCAGCGAGACACATGAACAATGCAAAAAGCCTTAACTTCACCAGGTTCCCTTCAGCCTCTTTTATGCAAAAATGGCCTGCTCCTTGGCTAGCACTCATGTCTCTGAGCTGTAAGCTCTTGGGCCGAAGCCACACTCAGGAGACTTGAGCAGAGAGCTAAAGCTGATCCTACAGTGTGCTACTGAGCATGTGCTGCACCCAGGGGGGCATGAGACTGGCACCAGAGTCTGGGAGACCCCAAGAGAGAATAGAGTTTGTTTTTAATTAAGAGGGAGCCACTGGGAATATGTCGAGGAGTTCCTGCTTTGTTATTGTAGGCAGAGCCCAGTTGAGCTCTGACAGGGTCTACACGTGGTTTTTGTGACACTGAGAGGAAACCCTATTATTGCTGTCTGCATTAAATTAAATATTACATTGCTCTATTCTGCTCTTTATTAAATCTACGCTTTGGTTCATAGTCACAAAAGCAAAATACTACAGAAACTATAAACTCAAATTAACATCTGAAGGTGATGGAAGTATTCAAGTTGGGCAGCATCTGTGGAGGCGAACAGAGTAAATATTTCAGGTCAGTGATCGTTCAGTGACCTGAAATATTAACTCTGTTTTTCCTCTACAGATGCTGCCTGACCTGCTGAGTACTCACAGCACTTTCTGGCCCTAATTTGCTTCACAGCTGATAACTAGAGGGCATAGATTTAGGGTGAGAGGGGAAAAGTTTAAGAAGGACCTGAGGGGCAATGTCTTCACGCAGAGGGTGGTGCGTGTATGGAATGAGCTGCCAGAGGAAGTGGTGGAGGATGGTACAATTGCAACATTTAAGAGGTGTTTGGATGGCTATGTGAATAGGAAAGGTTTGGAGGGATATGGGCCGGGTGCTGGCAGGTGGGACTAGATTGGGTTGGGATATCTGGGCGGCATGGACGGGTTGGACTGAAGGGTCTGTTTCCATGCTATACATCTGACTCTATAAATACTATTACTGAGCTGGACAGTCAAGTCCCATTGAACACATTTGTTTTACACAAATTAAACATTTGCCTTCATAGGTAGGGGAGAGCATGTCTATAATTTTGAAGGGGAAGTGGGAACTTTTGTTCTTCTATCCCTTGAAGTGAATAGAGTGTAACCTTTATCTATGTAAATGAGGAATTTTTCCTTTAATGGTGGATCTTATGTTTGGCATTGGTTGAAGTAATGTTGACTGAGGGGTGCAACCTACTAGATGGTTCAAGTACTTTGCTGACAGATGTCATCAACTTTGTATATTGTGGTGATGATATGAGCCAAGTCCTTCTCTTTGATTATTCCATTACCAGCTTTCAGCACCTTTTCTATTATTCCCAGGGTGCATATGTTAAAAATTCTAATGCCAGGAATGACTACTCAAGTATTGTGCTGTAATGGAGGTGAAGTATAGTGTCAAGTAGAGATAAATCCTATAAAAAGGAACTAATAGAAAACCAGTCTAACACATTTAGATTTTTTGATCCTTGCTGTCTTTGTCATGTCTCTCATTAATCTCACCCCTGCTGTGTGTGGTTCCTATACACCCCCAGTCACCACTGGGTGAGCAGTTCCCTCCCAACCCTACTGACTCTATAGATCTAGACTAGATATAAGCAGTAATCTAGATAAAGTGGTCCACATTAAAGCTCATTGGCTGGTGAGAAAATATCAACAGCCAAGATTGCAATCATGTCAAAAGGATGCCTACCCACTGACTGTCCTTCCCTGTTCACTCCACACAGGCTGCTCTAAGTGGAACTTAGTTTTTTGTTATTGATAGATAATGACAGGATTGTGTATGCCAATAATGCTCCTCAGTCAAATAGATTGCAGATGCTTGCCAACCATTCACGTGTGCATTATCAAACCAAGTTCGGCATTGGATCTAATGAGGTGTTTGAACATGGGGCGAAAATTCTTAATTCAAGAGGTAGATGTTAACAAGAAGCAACAGAGTTTGTAGAGGTTTCTGGAGGCAATTGAAGAGCTTGATGTTTTTGACAGTGAAAAACGGACTTGCACAAGTAAACCTTCTGGATTGAAGCAACGCCAGGTCCTAAATGGTGGAGGTCAGAGTTGTGCAAGGAAATGTTTGACAACAATGCTGAGCATTTTAACAGTGAGCTGCTGCTCGCCTGCCAGCTGAAAAGTTTAAGAAGGACCTGAGGGGCAATGTCTTCACGCAGAGGGTGGTGCGTGTATGGAATGAGCTGCCAGAGGAAGTGGTGGAGGATGGTACAATTGCAACATTTAAAAGGCATCTGGATGGGTTTATGAATAGGAAGGGTTTAGAAGGATATAGGCCAAGTGCTGGCAAATGGGACTAGATTAGGTTGGGGTATCTGTTTGGCATGGACGAGTTGGACCGAAGGGTCTGTTTCTGTGCTGTACATCTCTATGACTCTATTTAATCCATCATTCTGTTAATTGCTGCATTGTGGATGCTGTTGTCCACAAATGGGTGCTATATTTACTCACAGAACAAACATCACCTTGTTGTAAATGAAAGACTTTAGGATGTTCCTGAAGAGCACAATAAAGTACTTTATAAAGGCACCACATTTTCATTAGTAAGTCAACAAATGTAGGCAATCTCATCCATTCATGTGCACCCAGAAATTGCTGGAAAAGCTCGGTAGGTCTGGCAGCACCTGTGGAGAGAAATCAGAGTTAATGTTTTGGATCGAGTAAGCATTCTGCAGAATTGACTCTCGATGATACTGGAGCAAGTGCATTTTTTAACTAAAACGATACCCAGTGATACTTTCGACCGTAACCCTAGAACATGACTAACACGGCCAGAAAACTGAATTGTCAAGGGTGAAGGGAGCAAAGAGCAGAACAAAAAGTGACATGTTCTGAATATCTGCTGCTTCATAATTGTCATGGGAAGTGCCACCAAGTGACATTGCCGGTTTAAGTACAAGCCACAAGTAAGTGCAGTGCTGGGTTTGAAAGAAATTATTTGAATCAGATTTGTAGAAACAGTTTTAATGTCTTGCAATGCCTTGGCATATCTCGAGAGTGTGAAAGGTTCTGCATTAAATGCAGGTTCTTTCTTTTCATCCCTGGCACTACATAGACCAGTATTAGACATGTCGTGGGTACCAGTTCCTTTCTACAATCCCTCCCAATGCCACTGCCTTGGCGATGTTGGCAAGGAGTGGAAAGAACAAAAAGCAGCCATCTGTTTCTCAATGTTCCTCATTCCAAACTAATTAAAGCAATTTCAATCTGGCCTCTTTTAAAGCATAGTTTGCGATACTAATTCAAACCATAAGCCAGTGATAACATAGAAGAATTAGGATTGAGAAAATGTACAAGGATTGGGACGTTTTTAGTTTTTAATGTTTGGATATTAAGCAGGATGTTATAAACCATATTAATACAAGATTAGCACTGAGTATCCAGCATCTGCAGTGGGACTTGTTTCAATCACAGCTGCAGAATATTACGTACTGGCAGCAATGAGTGAAAGTGACTTCTGACTGAATGCTCCTAATTTTTAATATATAACCACAAGACTTAAGGCCATTCTCTATATTTATAGGCACGCAGTATTGCTTCTCAATATATTTTTTATGTAGTGAGGTGTTGGGAATTGATGAGAAGTGGTTTGTGGATGGATTCTGCCACTATGGGCACTTGGCTCATAATAACCGTCAAGTACAATGTTACTTCAAAAATTGATGCATAGAATATTCTTTACAAAATCCAGGAACCTCAGCTTGCTGGTGATTAGGTTCTGCTGGGCAAATATCATCTCTCTTGCTTTTAAATGACCAAAGGTGGCCACATCAACTTCCATACACCCTTCCCCACACCACAAACCCAGGTTTACCTTACCCTATCCACGGCTAAGGTTAGCTGATTGAAAAATGTCCTCCTCCAGCAAACAGCTCTAGATTCTTTGGTTCTTATTATGATGACAACAGCAGCGACTGAATTGTTTCAATCAGAGGAAAGAAAATCTCTCAAGTATCAAACATTCTGATATGCTTTTGGTTGATGAGCATAGATTACTGAAGAATGGCCTTTGTTTTATGATCAAGGAGCCAGGTTGTGTAGCACTGGGTATCATAGAATCCCTAGAGTGTGGAAACAGGCCTTTCGGCCCATTAAGTCCACACTGACCCTCCGAAACACATCCAACTCAAACCCACCTTATACCTGTAACCCTGCATTTCCCTTGGTTAATCTACCTAGCCTACACATCCCTGGACACTAGGGGACAATTTAGCATGGCCACACCTAACCTGCACATGTTTGGACTTCCCACACAGACACAGGGAGATTTTTCAAACTGCACAGACAGTCGCTCAAGTGTGGAATGGAACCCAGGTCCCTGGCGCTGTGAGACAGCAGTGCTAACCACTGAGCCACTGTGACACCCAGAAATGTGGCCTGTCAAAAGCTGGGGTTATCTTGAATGCAATGGCACCAGGGAAACGATTTGAAGAAACAAAAGCGCACTTGTATTTATTCCCTTGGCTCTTTCCTGCTTTCAGAGTTGTCCCTTGGGGAAACAGAGCAGCCAAGTTGAGCATATTTGGCTGTCACACCCACTGCCCGATTCCTCTGGCTTTTGGAGGGGCGGGGTGCTGCACCAAGAGGACTCCGTTCCCGTCTCCAAACTGCCCCATAGACTCAACTGCACCTATCTGAACAGGCAGTCATGACTTTAACATAATGGATGGAATGTCAGCCTCAGGTTTAGGTGGGTGAAGAGGGTTTTAAATGAGGTGGGCGGTTACTAGGACTACACACTGAAGGTTGATTGCTCTTGGGATGGGAGAGAGCTTTGCAGATGAGCTCTGTCCTCGTTTGCACTTTGACACAGGATAGCAGTCAGGAGCAGGTATATTCGGATGAAACTTCCCTTTCCAGCCAATGAGCAGGATCCTAATGAGTGCTCCAATGCCTGGCTCATTCTAAGCATTAAAGCACAAGAATAAACAATTTTGTATGCACAAACAGGGCACTGGGGCTCCTGAACTGCAGACGTGTAAATCCTGCCGAGTGATTTGTATGCCTCTCTGCTCTGTGTCTTTGGGAAAGACTGGCTGAGTTTATTTAGAATTACAACATTGAAGCTAAGAGACGTCATATAATATCCACTGGTCAAACTGGTCTTCTGCACATAATTACACTTCTTTCTGCCTGTTGTTTAGTAGGGCAAAGGAAGTCGAAGAAAGGGACATTACTCAGCTTCTGCAGGGGAAGTTGAGCAAAAATTGGCAATTAGGAAATATTTCTTGACTTCCTCCCCTAACACCCATATGTTTCCTCAGGCAAAAGGCTGCATTAGGGTAACTAAGCTAACACAGCCTTAACTGCTCCTCTTAATAAAACCATGTTTTGCGGATTCATTAAAAAAGGTGAACGCCTTGTTATTATATACAAAACACTGAGCTCTTACTGTGAGCAGTCCTGCTGTGTGGTAATGTTTGGTGTATCTGCGTGTGAACTCTATGCTCAAATACTTTCTCTCCTGTCCAGTCTGTTGCAAAATAGAAACAGCTCTCCTTTGCATAGAGCCAAATATGTGGTTTAATTGCTAAGAAATCTACACATGCTTGGGGGGGGGGCTTAATAAATAGACGCAAGGAATTCAAACACAGAGGAGTTATTTTAAGCCACTACAGCTCCCTGCTTAGCCCTGAGCTAGAGTATTGTGAACACATCTGTGCACCACAGTTTAGGGAGTGTCTCAGAGCCTAGGAAGGACCACAAAGGAGATTAACCAAGTAGTACTGAGGGACTCTGGTTCTGACGAAAGACTAGTGACATTGGGATTGTTCTGAGAACAAAGTTAGCTAAGATTAGAGGTGTTCAGAAATGCTGAGGCATTTCGATAGAGATAATAAGAAGAAACTGTTTCTCCTGACAGGTGGGTCATTTAATGGAGGACAGAAATTTCAGACAATTAGCAAAGAAAATGACAGGGAAAAGGTGGGAAGAAGATCTCTCTTACATGGTGAGTTGTTACGAACTGAATTCACTGCTAAAAGGATGCTGTAGGCAGTTTTAACAGGAACTTACAGAAGAGAATTAATCAGAAAAGGGAATATTTGCAGGATAGTAGGGAGTGGGGAGAAGTGGATAGCACTTTCAAAGAGTTAACACAGGGCCCTTTATCCAAATGAGTGAGCCAAGGTTTAATTCCTGGCTTCCTTCATAGGTCTCAGTTAGTGCATTACACTTCCCAGCAGCACATTGGGCAGGAAAGGGAAGTGCAATGAATGGGGATCCTGCTGTCTTCCCTCTGCTGAAGGCCACATCTGTAATGTGTGTGTCAACCGTTGTTGTCACGTCTGAGGTGGAGAATGGTTACCTGTGCAAGAAAGGCAGTCAGTAACCACAGATTGATATAGCATCTTCAAGAAGAAGCCAGTAAGACACATGGGAGAGGGGTCGCTGCAGAGATGTTCAGAGAGGAACACATTCAGATGATGAGCTGGAAATCACAACCCGGTCCACTGAGCTTGCCCCACACTCGTGATGCCTGGAGTGTCATGACCACCAGACAGTTTCAACTCCCATAAGATAGAGGAATAGAGGTAGACCATGCCGCCCACCGAGTCTCCTGCACCATTCGGTGAGATCTGATAAGCCTCATTTTCCCATACACAAACCCTATTTCCAATTCCTGCCCTAAGCCCAAGTAGCTTTGTGGTTAAGCTGAAAAACAGAAAAGTAAATGCATAGCCAGAAACGAGGGGCTAGAAGGTATGGTGGGCAATCTGGAAAATGTCTTACTGACCTTCTGCAGTGATCAAAGCAGCCCAAGAACCTGCATTAATCTTGCATGGCCGTGTCCTGCCAATTGACTTTCAGAAGATATGATCTGCTCCAGCTGGATCTCAAATCACTTCCTGTTGAGGTCAATGTATAAACAGCAAGGCTGTTAGTCGAAGTGAAGGGTGCGTTTTTTTTAAGTTAGCTGTTATTGTGTCCCTTTTCTCACTTTCTAACCCAGGACTAACTGTCTGCTATTTCAACATATTAACAAGTTCCATCCCCATCAGCCAATGAAATCCCATTGTGCTTAGAGACATATGTGAGATGTCTGCAAACAGACAACTCTTGGTCTCTCCAAAACCTTTTCTCCTCAGAGAAACATCTGCACTAAAACGTTTAATTTTGAAAGGTTGCTATTTTTACTCGAGGAGTTGGCACTGTTAGTCTCTACATGTCAGAGGCAGCTGGTGAATTATGTGATATTGTTTGAGCATGAGGCCTGGGAAAGTCTCTGGGTTTGCGATTGGCCCGTTTTTGGTGGAAAATTAAAATGTTTCAAGGTTTGAGTTAAACCAGGCATGTAAGAAACATCTTTTTAATCTGGATGACTCTTGCATTTTTGGTCCTTTCATCTCTGGCAAATGCCTATAACATTCTATATAAAATAGAATGCTTTCTACCTGCAGCTCTATTCTTTAATCCGGGTTCAACCCAGAATAAGCCAACTCTCAAAGAAAGCATCATGACTTCAAACAAATGAAAATGTAATTTGATTTTGCTGCTACATACAGATGCTACATACAGACGCACACATACAGACATACAAAAACACAGGCGCGCGCGCACACACACACACATACAGACACACGCACATATACATACTCTCTCTGGGTTTATGTGTGGCATTGATAGCTGACTTCACCTCCATACTGTCCCTGGAGACTGTGTTGCCAGTATCAAATCTCCAGCACCACAATTTTCATTTCAAGATATGTTCCTGGGGAAAGTGAATACAGAGGAACCTCGATTATCTGAATCTCGGATTATCTGGCAAGATTGCAAGGTCCTGATGCTTGGCTAAGCTATGTTTTCTGGCATTTGATTATCCAGAATTCGATTAACAGACAGAAATACTCCCTGCCTGTGTCCTTCGGATAATCGAGGTTCCTCTGTATTGCTGACAGCAACAGCATTGGTCACCCATCTCTCATCTGAGGTTTGATTTGTCAGGCCACTACAGGCCAGTCAGCTGTTGTGGGTGTGGAGTCACATCTTGACCAGATCAGGTAAAGAGCTAAAAGCTGCCTTTCAGAAAGGACATTTAGTGATCCAGGATTTCCCATTTGGGAGAGCTGTCACTTTTCTCACTTCCTGGGAACACCCGTCAATCAGGCTGGTGGCAAATTGATGTCTTTCGTTTAAGGTAACTGTTGGGGGGTTGGAAAGTTCTACTGTGGGTTACCTGGGACATATAATTCCTTTTCTTAATTTCAAACTATATTCATAAAATATCTCTTTACATATATACATAGTCACAAACGCAGTTTGGTTCTGTACAGTAGTGTATCAAGGAGACAAACAAAACATGGGAGTTTGACTGTATCCAAATAAACCAAAGGCATCTCTCACTTGAACCATATGTTTGAGGCACAAGGAGGGTCCCACATTGAACTGCACGGATTCCCCAGCAGAAAGACCTTCAGCAGAAAGACCTCAGACAGTGGTCTTTCCCTACTGTGCCTTGGCATCAACTGCCCAAGCTTCAATACGTCCCTCAGCATGTCGTCCTGGTTCTTGGAATGTGCCAGTCTGCAACATAATTCCTGTTGTGGCAGGAAAGATCAGAGTCTTCCGAGTGCCAGTCACCCGATTGTTTGCCTTTCCCACCACTTCGAGGGTAGGGTAAATCCTGCCCACTGGCTGTAGGGTTTTCTTCCCTCAAGGGCATTAGCAAACCGGTTGGGGGCACCTCACACAGAAATCATCAGTGAAAGGTCACTTCCATTGCTACCAGGCTACCTTGATATTGAGAATCGTGCTCATGTATTTCAACCTCAAGCATCCTGCTAAGTTTGGAGTGAGTCAGAAAATGGTCATGGTGGAATTTACATTGTTTAGGAGGAATTCAGGTAAAGATTGAAGAGATTATGCCACTTAATACGAAGGCATGGCTTTTTAATAGAAGGCAGCAGTTGGGGTAAGAAACATGAGGTTTTTATTTGGCACTTCTCCTCGTGTGGAGTTCGCATTTCTTGCTGCTGTCGTCAGTACTTTTTAAACACAGACCACTTTGTTTTTAAGCCGCTCTAATGGTTAGGACAGATTGCTTCTAAACTCCTGTCTAATTAACATAAAATGAATTCTGAGCCTTTCTTCTTACGTTTGTGCATCACCTAACACGGTCCTTTCGTCAACAGCCACAGCCATCCGGGTCTAATATTTAACTCTGATAACCGGGCCTAATTAAACAACGCTAGACAATTGTGGTCTTTACATAAACAGTGGTATGTCTTAGCGTTCAGCCCTGCATACCAATGCTGTGAATTCTCCTTGCTGAAAGGAAGGCTTTTTGTGTGTATTATGGCTGCCTATTAGCATCAAAGAAAGAAAAACATTGCATTTATGTAGCACCTCTCCCAACTTCAGGATCTCCCAAGGTGTTTCACAACCAGTAAAATACTTTTGAGATGCAGTCATGTTGTCATGTAGCAGATATGGTAGGCAACCATCATGTGAATGCATCCCCATTCAAACTTAACGTGGTAACTGGGATACTTTCTGTTTTGTCCCTTTATTGCCTAATCTCTTATTCTGCCATAGCCCACACCCACTTTAAGGGCCTTTACCTTGGCACAAACACGTTCCCTCGGCACCTCACAAAAAGCATGGTATTTCTACTAACTTGAGCCTCGTCAGGAAGTCATGACAGACTGTTCAGCTGTAGGAGTATCACTGCTATGCTCTTTCCCGTGCTGCAGTCATTAGAAAGGAATTTGTAGTTTTTCTGCAGAACTGGGTGTATGACTGAACACGCATAACTATTTTGCAGAAAGTACGTATTTAGCCAGCAAACAATCTGATTAGTAAAATCGAGATCATGGCTGATGAAAACAGTGATTTGCCCAGCAAAGCACAGTGGTATGGACCAGACAAGATCCCCTTCAGAATATATTAAGAAGGTAGCCTAGACCCAAACCTTTTCTAATTTTAAAAGTAAATGTGAAGTTCCAGATGTAATTTGATTAGTCAAACTACTCGACATTAAGCAAAACACAATTTATTCAAACATTATAGTTAAAATACAACAAAAGAAAGAAGAACTTGGAATAACCTAACTCTACTGGAAATCTTAACGGAATAATAGACACAGTGACGGTTACTAATTAACTGTTCCAATATAATAACATCCCGTAAGCACACACTTTGCAAAAACAAAATCAATAAAACAGATTGTCTTGCATGCAGTCCTCCAAACCAGGAGGAAGGAACTCAAAAGACAGCTCTGAGAAAGAGAGCGAGAACACCAGCTTTCAGCTGTAGCAAACAGAAATGTGGCAGCTTTTCACAACCCCAGCAGCTTCTGCTACTGAAAATCTAAGAAACTAAAAATCCCTCTTTCAGGCTGCTTCTATTGTTCCAACTTTTAAAAAACGGATTAAGACTTCACAAGTTATTTATCTTCTTGCAGACTGTTCATTACCTCTGCCTTAAAACCTCTCAAAAAAAAAGGGACAAAGTAACCTTTTAGGAAAACAGCATAGTCACAACAGTAATTGGAGGATAGTTACCACTGATCCTTTACAATGAGCATGCGTGCATCAGGGTAGTAATCTAGGAGGTAAATCTGGCATGTGCAAAAAAAATGAAAACGATACTGTGCATTTAATTGAACAGGCTGCACATAGTAAAAAAAACATTGATAATTATACAGTACATATGATGTAAATAAAATCAATCCTAGTGACTGATTGCAGCACTATCTCTGAGTGTAATTGACAAGAGTTAGTCAAACCTCTCAAGTTTGCCGGCAAATAGTGATGTCACTGTCTGCATGCCGTGAGAAAAGGTCCTCATTCCTGACTGGAGTCTCCTCATACTGCAGTCAGGGCTTGAAATGTCCTGGTTTATATGTTTCAGTTTTGCACACCTCATTTGTAGAATTTATTAACTGAGCCACTTGGGGAAGCTGCAATCGCTGTTTTGAGAATTGTTAAATGTAAAACAAGTTGTGGGCGGCACAGTGGCACAGTGGTTAGCACTGCTGCCTCACAGCGTCTGAGACCCGGGTTCAGTTCCCGCCTCAGGCGACTGACTGTGTGGAGTTTGCATGTTCTCCCCGTGTCTGCGTGGGTTTCCTCCGGGTGCTCCGGTTTCCTCCCACTGTCCAAAGATGTGCAGGTCAGGTGAATTGGCCATGCTAAATTGCCCGTAGTGTTCGGTAAGGGGTAAATGCAGGGGTATGGGTGGGTTGCGCTTTGGCGGGTCGGTGTGGACTTGTTGGGCCGAAGGGCCTGTTTCCGTAATGTAATCTAATCTAAGCAGAATTGTCAGTCTGAGGGTTGCAATGTTCATGTGGTAGACCAGGGACTTCACTGTCACTTCTAAAAGGGAAGGGAGTGGGTATAGAAATCACCCATTAGTTGGAGCATAGTGCTGTTCATGTTGAAGAAACAGTTTCCAACTCGATAATTGCATGAGTGTCCCTGGCCTCGACTCATCTATTGCTGAAATCCTTATCCGTTCCTTCATTATCTCTGGACAAATGCATTCCTGGTTGACCTCCCACGTTTCACTCTCCTTGAAATTGTTAATCACATTTTTGTTGCTGGTTATTAATATGTCCAGTCCTGTTCCCCAGTGCTGCAGTTGAGCAACATCTTGATGCTAACATTCTAAGCATTGTTGCCCTGTAACCTTGCCCCTCCCAATCTCCGCAATCTCCTTCAGCCCCACAATCCTCCGAGATATCTGTACTCCTCTAATTATGGCCTCTTCAGCATTTTCGGATTTAATTGTTCTACTGTTGGTAGCTGTTCCATTAGTTACCAAGGCTTTAAGCGCCAGAATCCCTCCCTAAATCTCTCCTCATCTCTCATTTTCCTTCTTTAATATCACCATCAAACTGATCTCTTTAACCAAGCTTTTGTGTGTCTGCCATAAAGGCTTATTACAGCTTCGTGTCAGGTTGTGCTTTACATCACACCCCCGTAAAGCAGTCTTTGAAAGTTTTATTCCATTTATGGCGCAACATAAATGCAAATTGTTGTTACGGCAGTGAAGGAGATAGGAGAAAATTTAAAATACTTGAACAAATACTTCGTCACTTCAATAGGATATGACCATCATAGTGTAAATTCTGTCAAGTACCAAATGGGTCCCGTCTAATGCCGTGCTTTTTAAGGGACAATACAGCATTCCAAATTCAAAGGGTGTTTAATATTTGGGGGGAAGGCGTGTGATTGCCTGTACCTAGGGTCATATGAAGAAGAGCTGCAAGTTGTCCCAATGCACTGATACTGGAATGCACACTGTGATGGGGGTTTCCAAGTTGAACCTGGGATTGAGAGCGACAATGTTTTAGGAGACGGCCAGTCTGTGAGTGAAACATTTTGTACAGTTGATTTTAACATTGTTTTTTGTATCTGAGTTCTTGCAGTGAAGCAATGACCTTCAACTTTTCCAGAACATTGTGTGCATAGCAATTCTTTTTTACTTTTGAGGGGGAAAGCCTGTTTCCCTACATTACTGACTTTGTAAGAGCTTGCTCATCTCACACATTGACACTGACCTGTCATCCATAATCCGATATTTGTCGCCCAGGGTAAATTGCCTACTGCAGGGAAACCTGTTCAGTAAAGGTTCAGAAATCAGAAAACCATTTATATAACACCTCAGGACATCCTCAACAATTTCATAACCGAAAAATACTTTTGAAATTTTGTAACTGATATAATATAAAAGAGAAAAAGCAGTCAATTTGTACAAGAGATGGAAAGTCCTACAAACGCCAACATTATAATAGTTCCAATGAAGGTCACTGGACCTAAAATGTTAACTCTGCTTTCCACAGATGCTGCCGGACCTGCTGAGTTTCTCCAGCAATTTCTGTGTTTGTGACATGATATTGGTTGAATGAAAAATACCAATCTGTACATCAAGAGAAACCTCCCCCCCGGTTCTAATAATGCTGTAGACTGATGGTTTACAATCCCACTTGGAAGATAGTGTCTCGCACAGCAGAGTACTCCCTGTACTGCTTAGTTTTTGTACACAAGTCCTTGAGCAGAGCTCTAACCAACTTCTGACTCCAAAGCTAGGGCACGACCACTAACTCAAGGCCTCTACTTGTGTGTGGCCTATCTATATCAGATAGCTTGTTATACATTTTACTTTTCAGCTGATCAGCAAGGACGTACTTAGCTGGTTGATGCTTTCCATACATCAGTGTATTCTGTATGTTACAGTAACGTTCTATAATGGGAGAAGTTTAAATTCTGACTACATTGTGCTTCAGCATGTAGTTTTGCTGTTGACGGTTGTGGGCTCTAATTTGTCCATTGCAAGAGGGTTGCAGTTTTCACTGGAAAAAGAACGGAATTGCAGAGGCTCCTTTAAAGATCCCAGAATAAGGATGGCAATTTGTGACTCACTCCCATTACTCATAAGGCAGTGCTTCTAAATTCTGTGCAATCAAAATTAGCTGAGAAAGAAGACACTTCATTTGCACCCATTAATGAAGGGGAAGAAAAATTTAAAGATTTAAAAATATAGCTTTTTGCAGGTTGTTTGTCGTGTACTATCTTTTCTTTTCCATTTCCCTATTAAAATGGATTGCAGTCCCCCTTGATGTTTAAATATATGCATAATCCATGAATACAGCATCTGATGTGACGGGTTTCTCAGAACTTGCACTGGTGATTAGAATATTTGGGACAGACCTTGATCTCTCTGGCATTGTAACTGTGTCATCACCCCCAGACATATCCTTGTCATGAACACTTTCAAGTCACAGTCTAGCACACACTGTGAAGTCGGTGTTGGATTTAAGGACAGTGATAGGAACTGGCACTGTTTTTAAGTCCAGCCTCATTTCAATCCATTAGCTCAGAAGGTGGTTTTGAAAAGACATTGTAAAGGTGGCAGGTTTAATGCTGCAATAATGTATGGTAAGAGTAAATGTTATGCTGCTTGCTTTTGTTGTGTTTTGAATTGAATTGAGTGTAAGCAGGGCGATTTTGTTTTTTTTTATTTATTGTAGAGTGGATAATACTGTGGACAATAAAATAGCAGATCCTGACTGTACTGTCTCTCACCCCCTTCCCCTCCCTCTCCCCACATCAGGTGATGCCTACCCCGGTGGCTCAACTCCTTTTCTTGGGGGTTTCGTCGCCAGTGGCCTAGGGACCTCGACTGCACCTCATGGAACCCCTGCTCCTTTGCCCTCTGACCCTTCCTTCCGTGGACCCAACCCCACAAATATCCAGATGGCACAGCTCTGGGTCGCGCACCCTCCTGAAGGTAATAAAACAAACCAATCATTCTCCACACGCTCGCCGCTTGGGTTTTTACAGGGCCAGACTGAGTCTGCTGGCAGCTAGGATCAGCAACAGGCTCAGGGACCAGCCGTTACATGTGTTGCAAAGTTTTCTTTTTGTTGGAATGAAGTAGGAAAGCAGTAATATCACAGAAACTTGGATGTAAATTCTCCCACTCAGTTCATCTGGAAGCAGTTGTTGCCTGACAAACCACGGCTGTTTGTAACTCTGTTTACTCAGTCGCTCACAATCGTCTACTGTTATCCAATCGCTTGGCAAATAAAGTGACGTTGTTGGTTTAGCAATCCTGGTGGGACAGGGAGGGGTATGTGTGTGTTTGTGTGTGTGTGTGTGTTCACTTCCTCTGCGGTCCTGCACAGTGAATTGTGATAGGTAAAAACAATGACTGCAGATGCTGGAAACCAGATTCTGGATTAGTGGTGCTGGAAGAGCACAGCAGTTCAGGCAGCATCCGAGGAGCAGTAAA
>NC_057730.1:13295312-13384626 GCF_004010195.1 Chiloscyllium plagiosum
CTCCACCCTTCAGGCTCTCTGCCTTTATTCCAAATGAAGGGCTTTTGCCCAAAACGTCGATTTTACTGCTCCTTGGATGCTGCCTGAACTGCTGTGCTCTTCCAGTACCACTAATCCAGAGTGAATTGTGATGTTTCTACTTCTCTCAAGTGTAACTGTGTTCAATCTCTGTGATTATATCCTGACCTTCTTTCTATTGCTGTTAAAAGGAGAGATCCTAGAAATGGGGATCCGTCTCCTTCGAGCAGGGAAGGTTAAGGGGTGACTTAACCGAAGCGTTTTGGGAATTGAATTTAATGCCTTTGGGGAAAATGTTGGAGTGTGGGGGGAAGAGATGATTTGATTATATTGTGGCAACTTTTGTTTTGACCTGAGGTGGACTGTATGAAGAGGTGGTTGCCCAGTCTCTGAACCCAATGAACTGGGGTTCACCCTCAATCCTGAGCAAAGAAGGTTGGCAAAGAAGATTGAGTGGTCCGTTTCAAAAATGAATTGGATGAAGACCAGAAACGGTTTGGGGGGTGGAGCGGGGGGGGAGCGGTGTGGTGCAGTGCAAGGGTGGAAGGGTGGGGGTGGGTAATGGAGAGCTGTGGAGTAAGGCAAAGGGTGTGGAACAAATTAGATGGTGCCTTCAAAGAGTCAACAAAAGTGGGCTGGGCACAATGGTTTTATTCAGCAATGTGCAATTGCCTGAGAAGACAGAGCTGTAGGAAGAGGCTGCATCTGATAACCTGATCAGGATTAGAATCCAAACCTTGTTAAAAGGAGAAGTAATAGTTTTTTTCCAAACCAAACTAGGGAAATACTTTCCCATCCTGAAATCTGAATTGTGTGCACAGGTCTACCATTCTGGACATCCATGGAAATGGAGACTGGTTGAGAATGGAACTAAGTCAGCATCATCTTTACCTCAGTTTGGCCAGTTTTCTCAATATTACTATCATTGCCATTTTTAAGGGACTTGTTCCCTAGCTAGCCAACAGTACATCAGAGCAATGACTTGTCATCTCATGTTGCCTTTCCCATTATTAAGCATTGGCAGCCACTTGAGGTTTTTCCTAAAGTCCCATGGAATTCAAGATTAATCTGGTCACAGCTATGAGTAACACAGGAGAAAAAAACATAGGGACATTTAAAAGAAAGAGGTTTAATTTAATAATTTCCTTTGGACACAGTGGTTTATCAGTTCAAATATTGGCGATGATTCTGACTGGGTGGGGTGATTGGAGGGGAGACATCAGGTGAGCACACCTCCAGGGATGCTTCCGGCCAGACCCGGTGAACTTGTTATTACTGTCGATGACTTAGCAAAGATCCACCAATTCGTTCTGATCCCACTTCCCAGGCAGGATTGTTATAAATATGCAATTACACCTGTAAGCCAACCCTACCATTGTAATGTCGAGGAGGAAGCTGCTAATTTAAGTAGTGATTTGCTCTGCATGATGTAACCTATGCGCATCACTGCATGCATATTTTCTAAAAATTACCACATTTTTTGGAACACTTTTTAATATGGTGTACATGCAGTGATTGGTAAAAGCCTCTGGAAAGTCTGCTGGCTGTGATCTATATAAAATCCTGTTGCAGTAATTGGCACAATATACTTCCATAATTTCATTGTTGCATTGTGCCAGTGCACCACCAGGCATCTGGTTTTTATCTATCTCCTTGACCAAGCTGTTAGCCAGCCTGTGCCAACATCGCCTTCTCCTTGGATTCGGCATGGATTTCCTTTATCCCAAGTGAAGAGACCCGCGACATTTTTGTACATCAGGGCACTGCAGAAATGCAACTTGTTGTAGTAACAGGAATTTTGGTTGAGAGAGAAAGAGAGATGTTCAGAAACGACAAGTCAGCTCATCCAAGTATTCGGCTGGTCAACACAATTTGGACATTCCGTCTGGAGCAGATCAATAGCAACAAAACTCAACCCCAGTAGCAAAGTGAAGCTTTTTCCCTCAGGTCAGTTCCTTTAGTTTGCTGCTGAATCATTTAGACCTTCAGTCCGACTGAATGCTCCCAAAAATGTCAGTCTTTCCCTGCTTGAAGTCCGTTTTTTCTGCTTTTTTATGCCTATTTCAGTTCCAGCGATTGGCCCAGCACTGAGATAAGTGTCAGCAGGAGAACAGATCTATGTGGATGCACATCCAGTATAATAAATCAGATTCACAGTTCAGTTTAAATAAAAGGAAAAACAGTAAATCAAAACCGCACTGTTATGGTTCACCATATATCCTGACAGTCACAGAAGGCTTCAAGTATCTATCGAGCTCAGATTGCTGCCACCTCTTCGATGCCAGTGGACAATGTCACTGAAGAGAGAAGGCCCATCAGAAAGCTCAGCCTCCTCTCTACCTGCTACCAGATGATTAAAGATCAGGAACAAAGCTTTTGAATTTGGGACTGTATTCACATTGAAGCTCTTGCCTTCAATCTTAAAAGCCCACCTTTTGATATCCTTCTCGTTGGCAAATGCCTTGAATTTGGAACATATTGCCATAGAAATCTTTGCACACAACAATGCCAAAAGTACCTTAGTGGTGGAGGGAGTAGGTGTTTAACCAAGTGGATGGGGTACCAATCAAACATTCAGTCAGACTGAAGGCCTAAATGATTCAGTAGCAAATTAAAGGAACTGACCTGAGGGAAAAAGCTTCACTTTGCTTCTGGGGTTGAGTTTCATTGCAATCGATCTGCTCCAGACGCAATGACTGAATGGTGTTGAGGGTCATTCGATCTAGACCTGTCTAGAAAGACAAAGCAAACCCATCACACTCTAGATTTGTCAGTCAGAGGCGTAGAGACTGGGGAGTCAGGAGATTTTCACTGTGTGGAAATTCCAACTTCTGATCTTGCCAAATAATAGGCACAGACAAAATGATTCTTCCACTGGTTGGGAATGGAATCCTCGGGATTCTAATCACTAATAAATCCACTAGGGCATTCAGCAGAAATGTCTTCGTCTGGAGAGTGGAATTTGCCGCACACGGAGTAACTGAGGGAAATAGCATAGTGCACATCAGGGGAAGCTAGATAATTTCACTAAGACCAAAGAACATGCCGATACAGTGAGACAAGAGAGATGAGAGGAAGTTCACAAACGCCAGCATTGACCTATTGGGCTAACTTTCCTGTTTTTGTGAAAGTTGTTGTTTAAATCACTGCACAGGTACAAAAGGTAACTCACTGTCACCCCCATGCGCCTTCCGCCCCCCCCCCCCCCCCCACCACCACCATTGAACACCCTTGATAAAGCTGCGTTCCTACCTTTCCATAGCTCATAGTGCACAGACTGAATCAGCATAGCTTTGGGAGTGAGCTCTCCCTTTGTGGCCAAGGCTGAGTTTAAGTGCCATTGGATCACTTATCTTTACAAAAAAATGTATGAAAGTGAGTCCAGTGTGTCAGCCAATTCAATCAGGGACGGAACAGGGCAGGAAAGAGGTGAGATGAGTCACTGAAGGGTTAATTAAGCCATTTTAATAACTGCAAAGGTCTTGTTTTTACAGCATTAGATCCATGTCCTCAAGCCAAGCCCGGTCTTTCCTTGTTTGTTGAGTTTGCTTTACCATAAAACCTAGGTGTGGTTGGCAGACAGTGAATCAGACTTAACTCAGGCCAAACTTTCTGTTGTTCAGCAGTGACTCATGCACTTATTGTAACGAATCCCATTTCTCTGTTCAAATACAAGCCATCCATCTGTGAATTAACCCCTTCCAGCGTGCACTGCTGAGTGCAGGATTCCACTTGAATTGCTGTGTTCATGGTTCCACCAATCTTGTTGCAGTTAAGTACTGAGCAGGAATGCTGGATTCTCATGGTTTATGATCTTGTTAGTGTTACCACAACACATGCTGATTTTTGGTGGATTACTATTAATAACACTATAAAACAAATTATGGTTTATACCAGTGATTTTAACTTTAGTAGGTGGTTACTTAATTATACTTTTGAGTAATTAGACCTCCATTGATTCTGAAACTCTGATTCTGACTTCTGAAGAGAGAGTATTTGAAAGGAACAGACAGGGTTACTGAACCTGAGCAGGTCTGCCGAGGGACTGATGTCAGGCTGTAACTCAGAATTTCTGGGGTTGTACTCGATTACACAATCAGATGATGTAGTATATTCGGAAAACAGAGCTCTTTGACTAGTTTCCGGTGAGTCACCATGAGCCCAGTTACCGCGGTGCGTACACTTGCCTTTTGGCTATCTGGGGTCTGTTTTATAGGACACCAGAGGCAGGATGGTGCCAAATGAACAAACCTAAAAACAGAGCTTGCATATGTGCTTTTCATTAGCTTGGCAGTCTCCCTTTACATTGGCTGAAACTCAGCTAAGCACACCAAGTGGGGCTCACTCAATCTGATACTAATATATTCCTGAGAACATATTAAAGACTGCCTGTTGCATTTTATAGTGGAAACTATCTGAGGAACGCAGTAGTGCTCTGGCAGTAGACCTGAATTTTATTTAATGACTTAGTGCAAAACTATGATGCAAAGCTATAGGGATACTAGCTTCTTTTCCAATGCACAGCTCATTTCCCAGAGATGCTGACTCATCCTGGAGTATGTTTTTATCAAGAGCTTCCCTTACCCAATAGCTCTTTCACATTGGCAACAGAGACCTCAGCCGTGTACCTGTGGTAACAGTCCAGCTATGCCTGATTCGGTCATTGCCTGATCTTCAGAGTGTTGTTCCAACAGGAATCAATGGGCAGTTATCAAGAAACCACATCCTCTGTGAGACACGCATCCTCCTTTTCCAGCGTCATCTCGACCACGTCGCCCGCATCATGTCACCTCTCAAAATTGCACGGGACTTCCCTCACTTAGTCCCACCCTTCTCTTCCATGTCTTCACCAATTCCATGCTCAACCACTCCAACCTTGCATCAGCTGGCCTTTCATTTATAAAGTTTGATTCATCCAAATGTCTGCTCCTCACTTCATAATATTTCACAAAATCCTCATCACCCATCACGCTCAATGCTCTTTACATTGGCTCTTAGCCCACAGCAACAACTTGAACACTTACAGAGGCACAGGTTCCAATCTCTCCACAGCCTTTCTCTCTCTTACCACCGGCCATACAAATCTCTGAGAGCTCCAGATTCTGGTACCCCACCCATTGCTCTCTCTGCATCCATTCAGCATCTTCTGCTACCCCAGGATGTCCCAAAATACTTCACAGCCAATGACATGATCTTCCAAACCTGAAACCTCTACTCCCTAGAAGGACAAGGGCAGAGGATACATGGGAATGTCACCAAGTGCATGTTCTTTGCCACCCATGGTTTTGGAACTAAAGCACCATCCCTTTACTTCTTCTTGATCATCCTATTGGAAGTCTCCCCTGCACAGCGATGTGGGTGTACCTGTACCCAAAGGACTGTGGAGGTTGGTGAAGACAGCTCCCACCACCTCTTCTAGGACAATTAGGGATGGGCAATAAATACTGGCGAGTGATGCCCACTGCCCACGAACAAATAAAAGCAAAGCAGTAGGATGTGCAGCGACCAGATTGAGCACAGTGAAGATCTACAGGTAACCATGAAATAATTGCAACATCATCTCTTTTCAGGGATGTTGGTGGAGAGGTAAATATTACTGTCAATGTCTGGGAGAATTCTTCTACTTTTCTTCACAGAATGTAACAGGATGCTTTATACCAACCCAACAGAACCTTGATTTGAAGGCTCATCAGAAAGTGGTGCCTCCAATGGTGCCTTACCTTCCAACTGTGGGTCAACCCAGTTTGCGTGTATCTCTCTATACTGGACTTAAAATGCATAAGCTTGTGCCTCAGAATTGAGTTGCTGATCCATGGCCGATGGCGGATTGGTCAATGGCTTCTGTTTCCCATTTAGCAGGAGCTTGATTTGTTGCTGTTTCTCTTACCTCCTTTCATTTACATCTCTGTGAAGCCACATGAGGCGGAGGAGAGACAGACTCCAACATAGAGAATATTCCCAAGAGGGGTTTGTTCTGGTTCACAGTGGGTATTGTGCATTGGGAAGTGGGGTCTAGATCAGAGTGGTGCTGAAAAAGCACAGCAGGTCAGGCAGCATCTGAGGAGCAGGAAAATCGACGTCTCGGACAAAAGCCCTTCATCAGGAATAGAGGCAGGGTGCCTGCAGAGTGGGGAGATAAATGAGAGCATTCCTGATGAAGGGCTTTTGTCCGAAACGTCAATTTTCCTGCTCCTCGGATGCTGCCTGACCTGCTGTGCTTTTCCAGCACCACTCTAGTCTAGACTCTGGTTTCCAGTATCTGCAGTCATTGTTTTTACCATTGTGCATTGGGAATGCTGGTGTTAATGACCCACGACATATCAAGGCTGAGGGGGCTGCAGAAAGCCAGCTATGCTTTTTTGAGAAAGTTGCTGATGACGTTCATTGTAAGTTGACTCCTCTGCTGATCCAGTGCCTTCAGTTAGTGCACTGACGTATAACAACATAGAAGCAGCCTTTTATCTACACTTTTTGCTGCCTCCCTTTAAATGTTCCATACTCAGTTGCCAATGAAGTGTGGTAATGGGGACAGTATGGGGAGTGGACAATCAGCACTTTTGTGTTATAAGCAGGACAGAGTGCAATGGGGGCATAACAAGCTGCATGTCTTGTTTATCTTGCAAGACAAGGCAGAACCCCAGGGGAAGGTGAACCTGCTGCTGCTGAATGGGTTCATTTTATATTGGTGAGTGCCAGTCATGGTGAAAACAGTGGGCATCTCCCTCCCGCATCAAATCACAACCACCTTATATCAACAACACAGGACTGAGGCAAATTCCACCTTCTCCTGCCCTATCCCTCCCTGTAACACTGCACCAATATTTCAGCCTTTTATCTTGACAGCCAAGAATCTTCAAAAGGCTCTCATGTTGCAGAAGTGACATTCAATCTCTCAAGCCTCTTCCCTTCCCTCAACACCCCCCCCCCCCCCCCCACCCCCCCCACCCCACCCTTAGTCAAAATGTCACACTAACTTTACAGAGTTTTTTTGAAGAGGTGACAAAGAAGATTGATGAAGGCAGAGTAGTGGACGTTGTCTATATGGACTTCAGCAAGGTGTTCGACAAGGTTCCACGTGGTTGACTGGTTAGTAATATTAGGTCACATGGAATCCAGAGGAATACAAAATTGGCTTGATGGTAGGAGACAGAGGGTGGTGATGGAGGGTTGTTTTTCAGACAGAAGGCCTGTGACCAGGGGTGTTCCACAGGGATCAGTACTGGGTCCACTGCTTTTCATCATTTATACAAATGATCTGGATGTGAATGTAGGAGGTCCAGTTGATAAGTTTGCAGATGATGCCGAAATTGTAGTGGATAGTGAGGAACGTCATCTCAGAGTACAACAGGACCGTGATCAGATGGGCCACTGGGGTGTGGAGTGGCAAATGGAGTTTAATTTAGATAAATGTGAGCTGTTTCACTTTGGTAAGGCAAATCGGCGCAGGTCTAATCCACTTAATGGTACGGCTCTGGGCCGTGTTGCTGAACAAAGAGACCTAGGGGTGCAGGTGCATAGTTCCTTGTAAGTGGAGTCACAGATAGACAGACTAGTGAAGAAGGCATTTAATACACTTGCCTTCATTGGTCAGTGCATTGATTGTAGGAGTTGAGATGTCATGTTGGGGCTGTACAGGACGTTGGCCAGGCTATATGTTTAGAATACTGCATTCAGTTCAGGTCTCCCTGCTGTAGGAAAGATGCTGTTAAACTTGAAAGGTTTCGGAAAAGACTTACAAAGATGTTAC
Source organism: Chiloscyllium plagiosum (assembly GCF_004010195.1). Taxonomy (NCBI): domain Eukaryota; kingdom Metazoa; phylum Chordata; class Chondrichthyes; order Orectolobiformes; family Hemiscylliidae; genus Chiloscyllium; species Chiloscyllium plagiosum. Next base: position 13,303,078 of record NC_057730.1, read on the forward strand.
CGGGATTGGAGGGTTTGACCGATAGGGAGAGGCTGAATAGACTGGGGCTTTTTTCCCCGGAACATCAGAGGTTGAGGGGTGACCTTATAGACGTTTATAAAAGCATGAAGGGCATGGATAGGATAAATAGACAAGGTAAGGGAGTCCAAAATGAGAGAGCATCGCTTTAAGAGGAGAGGGGGATGATTTAAAAGGGGTCTGAGGGGCAACGTTTGGTTTATGCATGGAACGAGCTGCAAAAGGAAGTGGTGGTGGCTGGTACAGTTACAACATTTCAAAGGCGTCTGAGTGGGTACATGAATCAGAAGTGTTTAGAGGGATATGGGTCACGTGCTGGCAAATGGGACTCGATTTATTTAGGATATCTAGTTAGTATGGATGAGTTGTACCAAAGGGTCTGTTTCTGTGTTGTACAACTCTGTGACTGATCCTAATTTCCACATTGATTCCATATTCCCTAAAACTAACATACAGCAATTGAACAATCCCAGCTTTGAAATACTCAGTTAATTCCGCACCCCCCCCCCGGACGTTGGGGAAGAGAATTCCAAGTTTTGTGATTTCTTTTTGTAGAGAAGTGCTTTCTGGCATTAAATGTTGAATGACCTAATTCTCATTTTAAAAGCATGTTCCCTTTTTCTCTGTACCTTCACAAATAATTTCCTTCATCTACCCCAAAAAATCCTTTTAATTTGACTCCTCAGTGTGACCCTGAGAAAGAATTCCAATGAAACTGCTGATTGAAATTGTAATTATCAGTGGCTCCTGCACTTGGCTCTTTCCAATGGATTTTTTTAAGCTAATGACATTCAACAACATGGGTTTGTACCTGGTCAGTGTCTGAGGTAAAACAAAATCCTGTTTTCACCTTTTGAACATGGTATTTTCAATGAGAGGTGGATTCCAGAATAAGTAAGTTGACTTCAGAGTCACAATTTTCTCAGAGTATCAACCTCTGAAAGAGTGCCCCCTATTGCTGAGATAGCAGCACTGCTGTTTGCAATCAATAAATGGCAGCTGCTTCATCCTCAAGGCCCCCAGCATGACAGTCCATTGCTGAAAATTGCTTGCAACAACCAGGAGGCTGTCTTAGTGATGGTTGACAAACTTGAAATGTGCGTGAGGTTAAAGCATGGTACCATTGCCATAAACAACGAAGCGCCCTCCTCATAGGGAGTGATTTCAGGTTTGTGTTGAGAGGCAACAGTTCTTAATTCCCTTCCCTCCTCCTATACTGTCTGGCCTCCAGGTTGAGACAGCCTGAGGGCAGAAAAGGAGAGGGTGTTTACAAGGTGCTTTGAAGGAACACATAGCCTGCCCTCCTTGGACGTTTCAAGGCTTCGCTACCCGCATTAAAGTTTCAATTGAACCTTTAATCCACTCTGAGTTGGGGAGAGGTTGTTTCACGGATGGCACGCTAAACACAAAGGTTGACATAAATGCACTTCCTCCTAAGGTAAACACTGGGAGAAGGAAATTGGGTTTTAATCCTGAGTTTAAAATCACCCCTTTGGGACCAAAATGATTGTTCTCCAGTTCAGCAAAGCAGATAACCGGAGGACAAATCTGAGGCGAGCTGAATTTATAATCAGTGCAGTCTTTGATTCTTTGGGAAATCAGGCAAGTTGGAACCCTGCTTTAACCCCTTCCCAGCGGAACATTGTTGTCTATGACCTTTGACCCTTTCCCACCAATGGCAGCCAAAACTGGAAACAGTGGCCCTGCATAAATACAGCAGGGTTTCAATAAAATTCAAGCATCTATTTCCGATTGAAACAAATGGGTGAGAAAGTAAATCCAGTTTTCAACAAAAGAATTGCAGGTGCTTCCTATTTTTATTATTTGTTTCCACTGAAATGAAATTCCCAGCAAGTAACTGAACAAGAGTTTTAACAATTGTTTTACATATAATACTAATGCCATTACTGACATATAAACATAACTGTGTTTCTTGAAAAAAATTGGAGTTACTTTTGAAAAGTGTGATCATGCAAATATTGAAAGGACAGGGGGATAAAATTACAGCTATGTACTTCAGGTTTGGTTGAGAGCTGTGCACGTTATCGGATTCCCAACTGGATATCCATTGGTATGTGACATGTGACCCTGTCACCTCTAGATTGTGGAGTGGGAAATCATCTACTATTAGTTTACCCAGCCATTCCTGCTGGAAAGGATTATTATTAGGGCCATATGTGGCTCCCATCGTTACCGCTTGCTCCATTTGCAAACCTACAGGTGACAGGGTATAAGCCTGAGACGAGGGAACACATTTCTCCCACAGAGAACTTTTATTCATTGTTAGAACCGAACACTGAATCCAATTAGACAGAGCGAACGTAATTTATTTCCTTTAGATTTTTCTCCAACTCAATCGGATTAAAATGTCACAGATTCTCTTGTGGTCTCCATTGCATTATAGTATCTTGTTCAAACAGTAGCCCAGGCGATTGTGTGAAACTAAAAATAACCAATTATTCTGATCATGTGATTGGCAATTTTTTTTAGTAAAGGAAGCAGTTCATTATAGTATGAAATAATAGGGGCAGCTTTTATTAGACTCTCAGTTCTGGATTTTTTTTTGTAAAGCAAGTACTGTTTTGACAAGGTTCTTATCGCAGTTTCTCTGCTGTGGATTCCCTGCCCTTATTTTTTTCCCATTGAGTCTCCCTTGAGTTCCCAAGAGAGCTGAAGGGCTACTTTGAAGTTCCATGCAGTGGGACTGGTGAAATAGCAGCCTGTGGACTGACTCAGTCTCCATCCTGGTGTTGTGCCTTCAGACCAGGATGGTTACCAGGGATGAGGAACTCCAGTTAGGCAGCAAGACAAGAGAAGATGGAATTGTACTGCTCAGGGCAGGGAAAGGGAGAGATTCACGTGGGCAAGATGAGGCGTGGCTTTGTTAACACAAGTAAGGAGAACGGCTCGTTCCACTGGTGTTGGTAACCTGCGGAGTTAAATACTGGGTAAAAGCACCAGAGAAAGATGAGAATTTCTTTATATTTTCTCAGCAAGTCATTCCGATCTGTAACATGTTGTCTGATGCTGACCGATTCAAAAGTGAATTGAATGACTGATTGCTTGTGTACAGCTACCTGGAGTTTGCAACAGAAAAAAAGACCATTCAATCCATTTGCTTTGTGCTGGCTCACCTCTCATCAACACCATCAGCATGCCATCGCATACCTTTCTCCCTGACTGACTCATTCATCTTCTCCCTTAAATGCTATTCGCTTCAACCACTCCCTGTGCTAGCACATACACTGAGAAGCCAGGGAGATGGAGAAAGTGTATGGGCAATGGGATTATTTTGTGAAGTTCAGGCACAGGCAAGACAGGCTGAATGGTCTCTTGCTGCGCCCTGTGTTTCTAAGAAACGGCTGTGTTCCGCCCCAAAAAGAAACAACTGCTGGTGAGATTGTGCAGCAGGAGATGAGTGCAGCCTCATTTGATACATGAGCAGAAAGAAATTGGTAGGAACAGATGACACACTGGTCAACGCCTGTATTTGCGAAGCACTCTCCCAGATGATCAGGCCTCTGTAAATTAGTATTTAATCGGGGGAGCATTAAAATCATTAGTAGAACTGCAGACCCTGTAGTTGCCTTCCTGTGCTGCTGATTTGTGTGACAGGGTATAGCACAATGTGAAACATCTGGCATACTATGATTTACAATCTGCACTTGGGGAATCAAGCTAATGTCGAGAGAGAAATGGATTTTCTTTTCTGGGGAAGTTTTATGTGACCACTGGCTGCTACATCATCTCCTTTCGCAGAATATTCAGGCACATGCTAATTTGTAAGGAGATTTCCTTTATTAACAGAAGAGTGAATAAGACTATCCTGAGTGGTTGTGAGGGATATCTCAGTAAGCAGATGTGACATGTCTGATGCCTGTTACAACTTTGCCATACAGAGAGCCTCGCATTTGCCTAGGGGGCTGGGTTGCAGTTACACAAGCGGAAAAGACCCTCACAGAGCAGAGCTCTTATAGGAAGAAGTGGGGGGGGGGGAGGGGGGGTGCTTTTAATTGGGTGAATGTGCATGATGTTAGACCCACACGGTCCCGAAGGAACCTCAAGTCAAACTTGCTGTATGTTTCCACATTTGTTTTTGTACTTAAAGGAAAAGCCTGCGCTCATCTTGGAGCCTCAGCTTGTCGGAGTTCTGTTGCAGCTCGGGGGATGGAAAGTGCAGTGTGTGGAAGGATATCGTGGTTTTGAGTGTGTAGCTGACAGAGAAGAGCTTTAAGGGGGTAGCAGGGTGCAGGACTTAACTATTGCACGATGTATACAATCCTGTCACGTTCGCTGGGAAGTGCACCATCCTTTTAGGAGTGGGATAGCTGACTATACCCCATTCCTGATGAAGGGCTTTTGCCCGGATTGTCAATTCTCCTGTTCTTCTGATGCTGCCTGACCTGCTGTGCTTTTCCAGCACCACACTCGATTCTAATCTCCAGCATCTGCAGTCCTCACATTCGCGTAACTTTACTCCTGCTGTACTTTCATTTGTCCATGGATTGATTGTTCACTTATTTGTTGACCGGAAAATGTGTTTAAGTGATACAGATCATGACATCCTACTCACTGTAAACTCAACTGCTGTTTCATTTGTTCTGAATATTGAACGAAGATATTTAAAGCTCAGTCAAAGAACAGTGCAGCAAAGGAGGCCATTGGCCCATTGTGTCAGTGACTTGAAAGAGCTGTCCATACTCTCGGAACATCGAGCCACACATTTCTCAATTTCCAAATACACATCCGATATCTCTTTGCAAGTTCTGTGGGAGGTTGCTTCTAGCACCTTCTGGTTTGTTAAAAAAAAATTGCCTCCTCATCTTCCTCTGTCCCTTTTGCCAGTTCTTTTAAACCAATGAACCTCTGAGGACCCATCCTTCTGTCAGTATAAGACATTTCTTCCTATTTACCCTGACCAAAGCCCCTTGTAATTTTGAATCCCTCCATTAAATCTTCATTGAATTGTCTCTGTCCTAAGGGAAGAAAAAAAGCTCAGAGAAAAATGGCTTCTTCACCTTATCACCCGCATGGCCCTTCATGTCTGGTGCTGCCCTTGTAAACCTCCCCCTTCCCTCTCCAAGCTCTAGACATCATTCCTAAAGCGTGATGCCCAGAATCAGATGCAGTACTTTTAGTTGAGACCTAACCATTAAGGTTTGTAAAGTTCTGAAAACTCTTCAGAAACATCTGTTTCTCCGAACCAAAACCCCTGAGGCTCCCTACATCTTCCCGCTCCAAGTTGGCTGGATTCGGCTGTCAGTCTAGTTTGGCACGTGGAAGCCTTCGAGTGAGCACTGGCAAGCTCCTGTCGAGTGTGGAGTTATTAATGAGCGTGGTAAAGCTGGCTGTTGCATAACCTGTCACTCTAAAGATTTCATCCTTGAAAGGCAAAAGAAGGTCAGTGAAAACCCAACTCACTTCAGTCCTTGTTTATGAGTTAAGTGGTGGACCTTGGTGAACTGACGAGGTAGATTTTTCAACGCACTGATGGGTCTCTGTTGAGCATAGGAACAGAAGTAGGCCATTCAGCCCCTCAGAGCCTGTACCACCATTCGCTGAGATCATGGCTGATCTGTGGTCTAACTCCATACTCTGGCCTTTGGAATACCTTTGCTTAACAAAAATATATCTATTCTCAGATTTAAAATGAACAATTTGTGGAAGAGTGTTCCAAACATCTACCACTCTGGCAGTGTAGCATATTATCTATTACCTCTCTGGAACAGTCTGGTCCTAATTCTCAGACTATACCCCCACCTAGTTCTAGAATACCCAACCAGTGGAAATAGCTTATCTTTATCCAGTCTGTCTTCCTTGGCACCTAGCTTTGGAGATGGGTTGATGTCAAACATCTGCTCTGACCTTTGCTAATACTTGTTTAGTCCCGGTGACATGACCTTTGAACTTTTAACCTTCTTGTACCCCACCCACCCTTCTTCATCTGGCCTCCACTGAAGATAGCACAGTCTATTGGCAGGTTTGACAAAGTACTTAATTTGTATTACCGAACAGCATCCATGTTAATTTGATTGCCATGTGCACATGGAGAGAACAATTTGTAAATTATCTGCTTCATTGATTCAAGTGTCTCCCCCTTCCTCCAACCCCACCCCACTCCAGTTAAGCACCTTTTGCAAGCCACTGTATCCAATTATTCTATGACAGTGAACATTCTGAAGAATTATAGCTTGAGAGAGGTGGCTCAGTGGTTAGTGCTGCTGCCTCATACCACCAGGGACCCGGGTTCGATTCCATCCTTGCTACATATTCTCCCTGTGTCTCCGGGTGCTCCAGTTTCCTTCCACAGTCCAAAGATGTGCAGGTGAGGTGGACAGACCATAAGAAATTGCCTGCAGTGTCTAGGCTTGTGCAGGCTAGGTGGATTAGCCATGAGAAATGTATGGTTGTGGGTTTAGAGGGTGTGCGTCTGGATGGGATGCTCTTCAGATAGTCGGCATAGGCCGAATGACCTGCCTCCACACTGTAGGAATTCTATAATTCTTGCTTCTGATTGCTTTATCCAGTCATGGCTTTTCATCACTTCCCAATTTTAAAAAGAAGTGACCACCCCCAAAAAACATTTTTTTATGGTTTTGTATTGAATTAGTGAGCAAAAACATTTGTTGTGACGCACACACCCATTTTGATGGTGAAAATATTTCACTCCTCAAGACCCCTCCGAACATCCCCAGTTGAAAGACTTTGTAAGCATATTCCGGTGGTGCAGCACTGAGGGAGTGCCACAGTGCCAGAGATGCTGTCTTTTCAAGAAGACGTGAAACCAAGGCTCTGTATACCCTGTTGGGATGGATGTTGAAGCTCCTCGGCAGTGTTTCAAAGGGTAAACCGAGGGCGTTCGAGCCAATATTTATCCTGCACCCAACATCTTGAAATGTGATGACAATATCATTTATCAGATCGCTGTATATGGGAGGTTTGGTGTTTGCAAAATAGCTGCCACACTATGTCACTGGACTTCCCAAGCACTTCAAAGGCTACAAAGCACTTTGGAATATCCTGAGACTGGAAAACGCACAACCGAAGTTGAATTCAGTTTCTTCCCTTTACTATTAAAACGAGGCTCTGACCGGGAATTGTACCTGATTGTGATGGTATCTGGTATAATGTGGAAGTGTACCATCTGATGTGAGTGTAAAATGTTGTTCTTCACTTTTGCAGGTTACTCGCACCTGTCCAGCGGTCTTTACCCTCCATATATTCCACTCGGTCACTTGGAGCACCCAAGCAGCGGCAGTCCGATTCTAGCTCAGCTCAGCCAGCATAGTCTGTTCGAGTCTCAGAAAGGTCAGTGCCCGTTTCTGTTAGCCTGTTCACTCCATTTTTTTCCCTCTTTTGTCCTTCGAGATGTTGTCATATAGGGAAACTAAAGCCTTGGCACTATAAAGCTCTGGAATGGCAGAATAACAGAGTCCGACCATTTACTCAATGTCATGTGTAACCAGCCCCATTCTGGTTACGTCACTGGATAAACAGTATCTTTCAAGGCTGGTTAATGAATCTAGTTGAGCAGACTGTCAGGGAAATGAATGTTTCAATTTGCCTTTATAAAATCTGACTTCATAGCAGACACTGCCACAAATGGTGTGCAAATCTATCTAGAAACGTATCATTCTCTTTGCTGTGAATTCCTGATGAAGGGCTTATACCAGAAACGTCGACTCTCCTGCTTCTCGATGGTGCCTGACCTGCTGTGCTTTTCCAGCACCACACCCTCAACTCTGATCTGCAGTCCTCACTTTCTCAGGGAAATAAATTCATAGAGATGTACAGCACAGAAACAGACCCTTCAGTCCACCTTGTCCATGCCGACCAGATATCCTAAATTAATCTAGTGTCAGCACTTGGTACATATCCCCCTAAACCCTTCCTATTCATGTACCCATCCAGATGCCTTTTAAATGTTGCAATTTTACCAGCCTCCTTCGCTTCCTCTGGCAGCTCATTCCATAAACATACCACCTTCTGCGTGAAAAAGTTGCCCCTGAGATCCCTTTTATATCTTTCTCTTCTCACCCTAAACCTATGCCCTCTAGTTTTGGACTCCTCCACCCCAGGGAAAAGACCTTTTTTACTTACCCTATCTATGCCCCTCATGATTCTGTAAACCTTTATAATGATGTCAAGATTTTAAGAAGCCTTGGTGCAGTTATGGACTAACTGCAGTAGATTAATAAAATGGTGGACATCTGGAATGCTTATTTATGGTGACAGACTGAAAGAGGCTGCAATCTTAATATTGAAATGCTGCATATCATGGATTATTGCTGTTGGGCAGATCTTTGTAATTGTAGATTTAAATGGAAGAATCAAGGAAATTACTGGCAAGTTATAATCAGCAAGACCAGACTTGTAAACCCAAAGATCTTTTCCATTTAGAGATAGTAAATATACGAAGATTCATATCAAGCCAATTGAATTCCTTTAACAAGGAATTATTTAACTGTATGCTTAGAATGTAACTAAAGGACATAAAGATGGAAGTTGAAAGCTTTACACATAATCAAATGGATTGCAATGTTCCAGTTTTTTTTGGTACCTTTGGAATCTTATCAATTTAAGCAACCAGTCAAATGATATGGCTTGCAATGTTAGATTGATATCCTGGGGAGCTTCCTTGCTGATCTTGGGAAATAAGAGTCAGAGAAATTGAACAGAGCTTTGATGTTTTGGAAACCAGACCTCTGATTGTTTCTCAGTAGGAGCATATGCCATGATCCGTTAAGGGATCTTGCTCTGGAATGTTTCAATTTGCCTTTATAAAACCTGACTTCATAGCAGACACTGCCACAAATGGTGTGCAAATCTATCTAGAAATGTATCATTCTCTTTGCTGTGAAATGCTTACGTTGAGATATCCTCTCATCTACATTTTGTTTTCCAACTTAAAACGCCAATGCACCCAACATTCGTTTGCGTTCACCAAACATGTTCTCTTTTCGCATTTTGTTACTAGCCAAAATGCACATTTTGCAAACAATAATACTGAGGAGCAAGAAAAACAAATTGGATGAACATGCAAAAATAATTAAATGTTAAAGACAAAGCAGATGGGTCAGTTGCGGAGAGAGAATGATTGGTTAATATTTTGACTGGCCCCCTTGAGATTAATTTATCTTCCTCATAAAATCTGCTGTGGATTTCCAACACTTTCGGTTTCCACTCCAAATTAATGTTTGCTGCGCAGCTCTCCTTCGGTGTCGTTTTTAAAATTATATCATTTATACTCCCCAAATATTGAAGGAATGGATATTTGAAGCATTCCAAAAGGTTTTTTTTTTGTGTTATTTAAGACTTGAATCTTTCAAAGTTGAGAACATGCCTGGCAGCAGGAACTAAGCACACGTAGCAATCACTGTGCTGGAATGGGTAGGCCTAAGGCCTGACCAAAATTGGCCCTCAATATACTGAGACCAACAGGCAGAGGATACCTACTGTGCATCCCCAAGCAGTTTGGCAGCAAAGCTGTAACCAGTTCTGGGCCATTACAAGGCTGACAGCTGGCCTTGGATAAGGCCTAATAGGAGCAACTGGATTGTGATGTCTGTAGATTTTAGTAATACCCTTCTTGGCTCCTCAGGAATTTGAAAAAAAGACAGCTTGACTTTTCATTCATGGCTGGAAGACCCTCCATCTTAACTTACTAACAAATCCAGGAAAGGGATTGTTTAATAACGTTAGGTCCTTAATTTATAGATGCAAGGAGCCTAAGAGAGACACATTTTAGGTATCCATTAAGGTGCTGAAAATAAATGGACCCCCATGTATTTAAGTGAGATTAAGTCCTAAACAGACCACACTAATCCAAATTGGCATGATTGCCAACCAGTTTTATGCCCAATAAACAAGCACAGCACGCAGATCAGTTTCTACCCTTTACGTCTTGATCATAATTTCTATAAACATCAGGAAGAGTGATTGGGATCTCAGCACAAGACATTGGAATACATCTGCAGACTTCAATCAAAGTTGATGTTTTTCTATAATTGACTGTACTTCTCTTTCCAAAGCCTCAAAATCGACAAGAGATTTATTAGAAACCTAACCGATAGTATGAAAGCAAATCTACCGGATCCATCACTGACTTAGTGTTGGTGATGCAGCTTGAGGACAAAAGATATCTGTGGCTAGTCATTTGTTACAGTTTATCTCAGGATAAAGGACTGCACTAAATCAGAGCCTTCCCAGTAAATCCGACAAGCTGGGAAATGGATACCCAGCTATTTGCATGCCACAGTACTGAAACACAGGAGCTGGGTTTAACAAGAGATCCACATTCAGCCTGAGATAGCTGCATCCCGTATTTTCATTATCCTTTAGCTCGGAGACTGGACTCATTGGGGCTATAAGACTGATCTATGGCCATTGATCAATGCCAAGCCGTGATAAGAAGTGAAATTTGCAAAATGGAATTGCCTCCATCATATTGAGTAGCTCAGCTGAATATGAATAGAATTCCTCCCAATTAGTACAGCCCTGAGCGAATATTCAGTGAGTGAGGTATTTAAATTGCTAGCTGTGGGTGCATGACCCCATTAGGTTGTCTCTGCTCTGGGTTTTTTTTCTGTATTGGAACTCAACAGTGTTTAAAGAATGAAAATTGATCGATGCTACACTGTGCACACGATCAGGAGTTGATGTTTCATCACTTTGTGGTATTTTGCTCAGAGCCACTATCCCTGTTCTGGACATGTTCCCCTCCCTGGGTGGCCTGGTCGGCTTCGATGGTCAAGTCAGATTGGCATTTAGCCAGCAGGTAGCAGGTAGGAAGTATGAGTTTGGGTTCAGCTACCATCCTGTGGGATGCCAAAAATATCCCTCAGACTGACTGACAACCACCCCAGGCTGGCAGAATGTCAATGAGGCGTTCCGGCTTTTAGCAGCCACGTTGGTTTTGTGGGGAAGCCCAGAGGAGGCCTTTCAGCTGGACGGGTTGCTGAATGGGACTGACCTAAGATGACACAGGGCCCTGGTTTGCACATTCACAGGGATGACTCAGGCAGATGCTGTTGCCACGTATCCCTAGGCCCCTACTGATGATTGCGGTATCCATGGGAGCAGCAGGAATGGGGAGCAAGTCATTCCCTGCCACCTCAGGGCAGGAGCCTCTACATCTCACCCATGTTACCAGATGCAGCAAGTTTACAAATCCTCTTTTAATGATCTCCACCTGTTGCGGAGTTACCAATAGTGTTCGTTGATGCGCCCACTTGACACCTTCGCCAGGTCCCTGTCACTCCTGCTAAATCGGTACAGTTTTCCGACTCAGGAATTGGACACAGTCACTTCTGCATGACTTTAGTCGCCCTTCCCCCAAAAGCCATACAACATAGAACAGTACAGCACAATACTGGCCCTTCGGTCCACAATGTTGTACTGAGCATTTATGTTAATCTAAGATCAACCTAACCTACACACCCCTCAATTTACTGCTGTCCATGTGCTTGTCCTGCAGTCACTTAAATGTCCCCAATGTCACTGACTGTACTACCACTGCTGGCAGCACATTCCACGCACCCACCACTCTGTGCAAAGAACTGACCTCTGACCTTCCCTAAACCTTCCTCCAATCACCTTAAAATTATGTCCCCTCATGACAGCCATTTCTGCCCTCAGGAAAAATCTCTGGCTGTCTACTCTACCTATGTCTCTCATTACCTTGTACAGCTCTATCAAGTCACCACTCTTCCTTCTTCTCTCTAGTGAGCCTTAGCTCACTCAACCTCTCTTCATAAGACAAGCCCTCCAAACCAGGCAGCATCCTGGTAAATCTCCTCTGCACCCTCTCTAAAACATCGATATCCTTCCTATATCATGACCAACCAGCAAGTTCCGGTAAATCCACCCCACATTTCCAATTGATGACCGTTTAGTCAGAAGTGCAGTGCGAAAGGTCGTACAGCTAAAAGCCCCTGATCTGTCCAGTCTTCCTTGTGCACCTAGAGAAGGCTGAGGAATACTGCTGCCATTTGATGATGTGTTGACATGCGTGTCTCTGTTTGTTTTCATTCCAGAAGGATATTACCTACACAGCCATGCAGGACAATCAGTCCTTCACGGTGCTGCGCACCCGCAAACCGCCATCTCCAGGACGACGTCCAATCATGCGTCGGGCTCAATCCTGCGAGAAAAGGAAATGTGTCATCCGCAGAAAAGTGGGAAAGAGTCGGAGAGGTATCCAGCGAAAGACTCGAAAGAGAAAGTGTACAGGACTGAGACCAACGTAAACATGGCTAAGAAGGAGAAGTCCAGGGAAGAATCCAGGCCTAGGAGTGTGGTGGACCTCACACAAGAAGGCCGGACAGATAACGACAGGAGGATCCACCTTCTTGACAAAGCTGCCAAGACTAGTGAGCATCACTCTACAGTTCTTACCAGTCACTCTCCGAACCGGGGAACTGGGAACGGAGAGCCAAAATCCAAGAACCCTCTGCAGACCCTGTCTCTTAGCAACTGTAACAGTGGCTCCAGTTCCTCACTGAGACTCCCCGGCAGCGAACAGGACAGATGCTCCAAAGACTCTGCTAAGCACGACGAGAACATGCGGCCTCTGCTGCACGCTCACGCAGAACGGACGCGCAAGTGTGACACCGTGGTGACCTCGGTTGGCACTCTGCATGTTTCCTGCGGTTGTCCGTCACCCCACTCCTCTCAAACAGCGCGGATGCCACCTTCCAGCACATTCCCTCCTCTTCCTGTCCATTCCAGCATCTACACCATCTACCCCACTGCCAGGGAGCCAGGAAAGGAACATAAAGTTATTGCACCTACCTTTGTGCCTTCGGTCGGGTTTTACGAGAACAGGAACGGCCCCATTCAGATCGCCTCTCAGGCCAGAGACAATAAGAGTGACAAGTGCAAAGACAAGGATATGAGCAGAGTGGCTGGTGACAGGACAGGCAGTTTGCTGTGCCCCTCGGAGAGGACGCTGGCAGAATCCTCTCGGTTAATGGTGACCCAGGACCTGCCTGTGCACGCAGATACTAAAAGGGTGGATAATGTGAGGGAGGAAGGGTCGGTTATTAGATCCAACTCTCTAGCAATAAAGAGGCCCACGACCTCTGAGCTGTTCCTGAGCAAACCGGGCCTCAGCCCATCTGAAACGAGGGACGTGCATTCGAGCAGCGCCACACTGAAAGACCCGGTGCGATCGAGCTTTGAGGTCGACCACCGAAGTCAGGAGAGGGCCCAGCGATCAGGGGTGAAGGATTCCCCGAAGGTATTCAACGGGGTGGATGTCACAAGGCTGCACTCGGAGCAGTCCCAGCTGAAACGCTCGGGCACCCCGGAGCCAAAGTGGAAGCCGTTCGAGATGGCGACGTATGCCACCAGCCAGATGGCAGCGCTGGCGGCCCAGCACGGTCACAGCAGCAGAGCGGACGAGGATCAGAAGAAGAGCTTCCTGGAGCCGGCGGCTCTGCAGAGGTCAGCGGGGGTGGGTACGCCCAGTGAGGTCTCGGCCATGCAGAGCCTCATCAAGTACAGCGGCAGCTTCGCCAAGGAGGCGGCGGGCAGGTCCGGCAGCGGCAAGAAGAGCCCATTCGGCGGACTCGGCAACGTGAAGACCGACTCTGGGCAACACGGCATGTTGAAGGTGCAGCACCTCCCGCTCCCACAGCTCAGCAAGCAGCTGAAAAAGGATCCAGAGCGGCCAGAGAGCGCCAAATCGACGCAGGGCGAGGTGGAGGTCCGGCACCCACCTGTGGGCATCGCGGTGGCAGTGGCCAGGCAGAAAGACAATAGCAGCAAACCAGGCACTGGTGTGATTGACAGGGATCGCTCGCTCTCTATGAACAGCATGAAAGGTAAGATGATGAGCACCCTTCCTTTGATAGTCACTCAGTCAGGCGGCCTGTCTGATCCTGTGCTAATTTGTGGAAGGCCTTAGTGCTTTTGAGCTACAGGGTCACCCCAGTGGTCAGCATGGCTGTGGAGGGGCAGAGCTTCCATATTGAGGAATCCTCTTCAAGGGTCTCATTGAGGCCAAATGACTATTTGTGGTCCCAGTTGGACGTGGCCCTTAGGGAATGTGAATTCTTGTGATTGCCTATATCCCTTCCAAGCATTGTGTCCAGGCGCAGAGAAGGAAAGCCTGATCCGTTAGTATATTTGAGATGATCCCCATTCACTGGGCCCCACAGGGACTGGAGGGTGTAGATGGCACTGTGAGTGATATTGTTTATGTTTATAAGGTTCTTCTCCTATTTCGCCATCACGTTTTGATTAATTGTGCCCCCTCTTGTGCACAGTGCTTGCTTTTTGCCTCATGGTAATTGTAGGAGAAATGGAAGTAAACACCACTAGCACTTAACTTTGCCATTTCTTTTTCCTGAAAATCTTTTACATTCAACCACAAACAACTTGGTGTATTAACTTTAACAGAGTGAGGCAATTCAGAACAAACCAAACTTTGACACTGAGCCGCATCAGGAGACATCAGGGCAGATGCTTGAAAGCTTTGCCCAAGGAGTCGAAATTAGGGGGTGACTGAAAGGAGGAAGATGAAATAAAGAGGTGGTGAGGTATGGATAATGTATTAAAGAGGCAAGAGACTTGGAAGCTGCAGCCACCAATGTTGGATAATTAAACGGGAGATATTGAAGAAGCAGGGATTAGAGGAGGTTAGGTGGTTAGGAAAAACCAGGGAACTATGGACTGTTGAGTCTGACATTGATGGTGGGCAAGTTGTTGGAGGGAATCCTGAGGGACAGGATTTACACATATTCGGAAAGGCAAGGACTGATTAGGGATAGACTGATAGGGACATGGCTCTGTGTGTGGGAAATCACAAACTTGATTGAGTTATTTGAAGAAGTAACAAAGAGGATTGATGACGGCAGAGTGGTGAACGTGATCTATATGGACTTCAGGGAGGAGAAAGTGAGGTCTGCAGATGCTGGAGATCAGAGCTGAAAATGTGTTGCTGGAAAAGCGCAGCAGATCAGGCAGCATCCAGGGAACAGGAGAATCGACGTTTCGGGCATAAGCCTTCCTGAAGAAGGGCTTATGCCCGAAACGTCGATTCTCCTGTTCCCTGGATGCTGCCTGACCTGCTGCGCTTTTCCAGCAACACATTTTCAGCTCTATATGGACTTCAGTCAGGTGTTCGATGCTGTTCCTCATGGGAGACTGGTTAGCAAGGTTAGATCTCATGGAATACAGGGAGAACTTGTCATTTGGATACAAAGTTGGCTCGAAGGTAGAAGACAGAGGGTGGCAGTGAAGGGTGGCTTTTGCTGTGCATCTCTATGACTCTATGACTACAGATATCTCAGAGGGTTTTGGGTTTGGATGAGATTCTGGAAATAGGGAGGGGTCAGGGCATGGAGGGATTTGGAAAGAAGTGTGCTCAGTTTTGAAGTTAAGAGATCCATTGGGTCCTAGTCAACCTAAGTCAACCAGCGCAGAGGTGCAGAGGTTTCAGGATGAGTAAAGATGAAGGCAGCAGAGTTTTGAATGACCTGAGGTTGGAGGATGTAAGGGTGTGAAACCAGCCAGGAATGCCTTGGAATAGTCAAGACCAAAGGTAATGAATTCAAGGAAGATGTCAACAGCAGATGAGCTGAGGGAAGAGTGAAGTCGGGCAGTATCACAAAGGCAGAATTAATGATCTTACTGACGGCATGGGATATGTGGACAGAAACCCATCCTAGAGTCAAATATTGACGCCACGATTGTGAACAGACTGGTTGACTTCCAAATATTGCCAGGGAGAGGGATGGACTCAGTGACAAGGAAACAAAGTTTGTAGCAGGCACCGTAAACAAGGCCTTCATTCTCCCCCAGACTTAATTGGAGGATATTTCATCTTGTCCAGGACTGGACGTCAGAGAAGTAGTTCGAGAATTTTGCAACAGAGGACTCCAAAAGAGATAGTGCTCAGGTTGAGCTGGGTGGCGTCAGCACCTATGTCAATACAAACAGTCTTTCTGGAGCATGGGGCCGGGATGTGGATAGGACCCAGTAAGGGGGTAGATCACTGGGGGACACCAGTGGTAATGGTGCACATGAAGGGAAGCCATTGCAAGTGATTCTGTTGTGAATAGTAGGAATGGGAGCAGGTGAGAGCAGTCGTAACCTGCTTCCCAGTGGAGAGGCCTTCAGAGAAGGCTGGAATCAGTGATCATGGCAAAGGCTGCCGGCAGCTTGAGAAGGATGAGGAAGGAAAGGTTACCTTTGTCATAGTTACATGGGATGCCATTTGTGACTTTGAGAAGAGCCCTGCTGTGACAGGGATGGGGCTAGGCTGGAGAGATCCAAACAGAGTCCTGGGAATGATGGACTTAGATTTAGAATGAAACAAGGGATCTGGAGATGAAAGGAAGGTTGATGTTTTGCATGGGCAATGGGGTCAAAGGTTGCTCTTATCAAAGCGAGAGCTGATGGTGGCATGTTTAAAGGTGAAAGGCACAGCACCTGAAGAAAGGGAGCAGTTTCCAGTTTCGGCTGATGTGGAGCTGGGTGGGCAGTGCCCAGTAGGTTAGTGCGGATCCAGTTAAGGCAGCAACAACTGGGTCTCATGACAGATTGAGTTTGAAGTTGGCATTAGGGGAGGCATGAGGGAGACTATTGAAAATTGTGTGGGAGACAAGGGGAAGGTATGAAGGAGACTAGGGGAAGGTATGAGGGAGACTAAGGGAAGGAATGAGGGAGACCAGGGGAAGGAGGAAGACTAGGGGAAGGTATGAGTTTAGAGGAGGGCTTTAAAGGAAGTAGGGTCTGATTGGTTTGGGGTGATTTGGGGGAGGGGGAAAAGCAGGAAGATCAAGGCAAAGGCCATTGATCAGGTGCTCTTGGTGACTAATAAATTCACAAGCTCCTCATGTGAATTGATGGAAGGGGGAGAGGTTTAAGCAGAGTAATTTTTGCAATCCAGGGTGATCCTGGAATCCTGGAGTGGATGAGGATAGAATCCAGTAGCACATTAAGTGATCCAGTGATGGTGAAACTCAGTGGTCCGCCATTCCCTTTATTGTCAATGACCTTTGAACTTGAGGGAAGGAAGTTGAGTGTCAAACCTGGAGGAGTGAGCAGCGTGAGGAAGAAGGAATGGTTTCTTGGGGACTGGGCCGTGAATTGGAGAGGAGGGTACAGTTGAATCAAGCAGTAGCTGCAGAAATATTGTTGACAAATAAGGGGCCAAATGCTAAGTAGTTGGGATGTTGAAGTGCAGTTGTAAGTGAATTTGAGAAATAGTGTTTTTCAGGGATGGACAAAGGACTGACAGTGGAAAGAATTGTCAGTGGAGGAATAGTGATTGGAACTGGCCTGGTCTGACATTGATACAGAGGGACTGGTAAGACCTTGTGAGACAAGGTTGTGACCTGTGAATATGGGTTGGGGTGTGTATGTGGATGGACGGATTTAAGGAGGAGAGGAGGGCAGTGAACTCAAGAGGACAGAGAACATGATGAGACGGAGGTTGCAATCACTGGGAGCGATTGAAGGAGGGAAGCAGTGAAGAAATCTCAGTGATAACATTTTTTATTGTACATTGGAGACCGACATAGGCTGACGATTTGAAAGAGAGGTGATGAGGTGGTCAGTGTCACCGTGATGATCTTTGCTGACCAGCGATGGAAAGATGATGCAGTTGGGCGGGTGGTCTCATTAAAGGACGGAGTTGTCGAGACCCCTCAGCCAGGCTTCTGTTCAGGTCTTGATGTTGATTCAGCCTATCCCCAGGGGCAAGCACCTTGCTCGAAAGTGAACAGAGAGAGGAGTGAGAGGAGGCAGAGTCCGCAGGGTCAGCAAAGGTGAGTTGGAGAGGAAGAAGACTGGCACGATTAGCCTGCAGCCAGATGGACAGGTCAATGGGATGAGACAACTGGGATTGCTGCTAGTAATGAACTCACAGCAAGTGCCCCATTGAGCCCTTCGGAGGAGGCTGTGGGCTTACCTAGTGATGTTTAGCCTGGCGTAGCAGCGGAAGAGCAGGATCGAGTCCTGAACGGTTGGAGTCACATGATGGAAAGGTAGAGTAACTGAACCCGAAGAAGTGGAAGGAAGCATTGCAGTAGCCCGGGGGAGATGAAGATTAACATGGAAGTCGATTGGGGTGGGCTCAGATCCCAAACCAGAGAATCCCTACAGTGTGGAAACAGGCCTTTCGGCCCAACAAGTCCACATTGACCTCCGAAGAGTAACCCACCCAGACTCATTCCCCCTACCTTATATTTACCCCAACTAATGCCCTAACCTACACATCCCTGAACACGACAGGCAATTTAGCACAGCCAATCCACCTAAACTGCACATCTTTGGACTGTGGGAGGAAGCCCACGCAGACACAGGGAGAATGTACAAACTCCACACAGACAGTCTCCCAAGGCTGGAATTGAACCTGGGTCCCTGGCACTGTGAGGCAGCAGTGCTAACCACTGAGCCACTGTACCACCCCATGGTAGCCAGAATCCACCCAGGAAGGGAATGGAGGAAAGCTCAAATTACAGGTTCCATAAGATTCTGATACATAAAAACCTCATAGGAAAATGGAAGGGGTTCAGAATCAACCTCAAAGATAATGTGATGAGATAACAAAGATGTCGGTTAGGCGGAGCATCAATAAACAGGCCAGTGAACTACTTGAGGACCAAGTGATATTTTTATATATCACTGAGTGATTTTTTTAACAGGCTGCCACATAAAAGGCTGGTTAACGAAATTCAGGCTGATGGAATTGGAAGATCAGTGTCACCTTGGATAAAACATTGGCAGGAAGCAGCAAGCTGTGGTAAATGGGCGCTTCTCCAACTGGAAGTTGGGAGCACTGGAATCTCCCAGGGATCAGTGCCTTTGTGAATGAAATATGATCCATATATTGGAAGGCA
This sequence comes from Chiloscyllium plagiosum, assembly GCF_004010195.1. NCBI lineage: Eukaryota > Metazoa > Chordata > Chondrichthyes > Orectolobiformes > Hemiscylliidae > Chiloscyllium > Chiloscyllium plagiosum. Next base: position 13,321,947 of record NC_057730.1, read on the forward strand.
GGGTAAAGTTTCAAAATGTACCAGTGATACCAAACTGTGAAGTTGATATCCAGCAGGGATGGGGGACGTTTGACTATCAGGTTAGGTCGGAGAAACTAGGTATGCTCTTCTTGGAGCAGATGGATGATAATGTGACATTGGAGCTGACAGAATTGGTTACCAATTGGTAACCAAAGTGGACCTCCGTTTTCAGTTTGTAATCGTTCCAGCAGCCCAGCCGAGAGCAGCCGGGTGTGTGATGTGTTTGTGAGCAGGAATGGCATTGTCACCTCAATCTTGCAGAAAATATAAAGTAAGATGTTGAGCTGCAAGATGACGCTGCTTTATGACTGAGAACCGGAGGCAGAAGGAACAGGATTGCCTTTAAAATGGTCTACTTATTGAAGCTTGTTTAATAAAATCATAACACTCTGTATAATGGTACATATAAAACTCAAAAAGCCCAAGTACATTGTACTCTGAAATGGCTGCTTGTTCAGTTGTAGTAAAATGTGTTTTTGATGTTTACCTTGAACTCATTAGCCGGCCGGAATGTAGCTTTCCATTTGTGTTGAGCTATAGGAGTCCCCTTTCTCTTTCATTTACGGGCTGAGAGAAAAAGAATAAAACAACACTACGCCATTCAACCCAGTGTGTCTGTGCGCCGGTCACATGACCCGCTCCTGTCTATCATCAACAATATGATGTGTTTTTAATGTACAAATTGATTGGTGACACAGTGGGGGAGAATAAAGGAGAACACTTCCCTCTCTTTTGCGTGTCGTTGTATAAAAATTCTTTAGGCTAGACATCATGTGGTCTGCCGTTGAAATCTTTGTCTGTGAAGTAGTTTCCCTGGCTGTTGCCAAGGCCCAACAGTCCACAGTAGGCAATGGCAACACAGGGAGCTGTTTGTAAAGAATTTCAATGATGAGGATACAGGCAGCTAACATTAAATGTAATTTACTGAGCAGAACTAAAAGCCGCAAACAAGAACTGAATTCTAATCGGCCTTCCAGGCTGTTGCCAAGCGACAAGACAAACCTTAGGAGGAAAAGTATTAATTTTTTTTATCCTGCGCAATGGAGAGCCTGGTAATAATCTTAGCCTGTTAGTGATAAGAGAAGGTTCTGGACTTAGTGAGCTTTAAAGGAAGGTAAAAGCACAGTTTAGATGACAAATCTGCAGTATTGTACGAGTAAAATGCTGATATTAAAGACATGGTTGCCTAGACACAGACCTAAGCCTTTCCACTGACATGGTAGGTACATAGCCTCTACATACTCCCCTTTCCCTATTTTCCTTTAAGACAATACTTCTTTTTATGGATAACAACAGCAGCTTTCACTACGTTATAGAACTATCTCATTCTGTACCCACCTATAAATGGGGAGGGAAGAGGGAAATTAAAATGGGTTATTTTAATAGATGCTACGCTATTAACATTCTTATTATTCCATTTTAAGAAGGTGAAATTGTGAGGCTGATGAATTGGGGCTGCTGTTAGTTGCACAACGTCAGTTAATTCGCCCACAACCACAGAATATTGTTCACTAAATCAAGTTAAATTGAATAAACACATACTTTTGCTGTTGATGTTCTGGAGCTCAGTGACCATTCACTTTGACTGAGTTATGCACAAATTGAACCTTCAAGTGCAGCACTTCGAGGGTTGGTCCTTAGTGTAAAAAGGGGTGCCATTAATTGTATTGGAATGGGGAATGACTAATATCAAGTGAAATGTGATCTACCCTTCCCCGCTCCTGTAGTCACAAAGCAAGGAACAGAAGGTACAATGAGCACACTGTATACAATCATTGAAAATGAGAGGTTGGAAGAAATCAGCTTGGTTGATCATGTTCACGATGGCGAGAGAGAAACATTTCCTGGTCCCTGCAATGTGTGGAATCTCTCAGGAGAGAGGCTAAAAAATGGAGGACCAGTCCTGAGGCCAGTAACATTCTGGTAAATTCCTGTCCGACCTCCTCAGGTAATCAAATGCTAGTGCCATTTGGTGTGGATTTGGGCAGTCTTGCAAATGTCTAGGGTTTAATATTTAGGCTACTCCTGGGCTGGGAGGCTGAGGTGGGCAGGCACTAAAAATAACGCAGCTCCACCTGGGCACCAATTCCCTGGCTCCAGCCTGCCCCAGGCCATTTTTGCAAAGGTATGGCCCCCAGCTTTGAGAGCTCACCCACCTCCTTAATTGGCTGCCCTCTAGTCCTGACAGTGGTGGTAGTGGGTGGGGCAGGGGGATGAAAGCAACGAGTTGACCATTTCCCCCATGGTGCAACCCACGTTTCATCCTAATAGTGGGGTTCACAACAAACGCAGGTGAAAATTCTCCTAATTTTCTTTTTCTGTGTTTTCCTATCCATTGCACACGTATAGATAAACACAACTGTTATGGTGCAGAGCTCCACACAGAGGTTTGGCTCAGTTAAATCACACATAGACTATAGAAATCAGCCGTCTTTTTAAAAAAAGCAGCAGAGACTGTAAGGCACCTTAATTATTTTTCAGGCTCTCTGAAACGTTAACGTTGGAGTTTATTTGAACTGCTGTTGTGCTTAAGCAGCAGAAATATTTTTCTTTCACTTGGCTGGTCCCAAGTCTTTATTTTATATGGAATACTTCCATGTCTTTTCTGCACCTTGTGTTACCTCTGACCCACTGAAACGATGCTGCAGTAGCCAAATGATTAACCCTGAAGTAGTTCTCAACATTAATTCCCTCCAAGTGCCAACCTATCCATCAAAACCTAATTTAGCATCGTCAAGAAAGACTCTTCCAGGAGTTGAGTTAATGATTTTAAATATTATGGGGCCAAGCATCAAAGAAATTGTTACTGTAACAGGCAAGTACACTCACCTTTTAACGATACCAACACCTTGCATTTATGCGGCTACTTTAATGCAGTGAATCATTCACGTACAATCAGAGCAGCAGGTTTTAAGGCACCTTTTGAAGAGGAAGAGGAATCTCGCGTTGAATGGAGATTAGCCGGGAATAAGGATGACTAGTGAAGATTAGGAGCGAGTTATTGCAGATGCTGGAATCTGTCCTGCCAGCAACAAAGTTGGAAATCACAGCGGGTCACTCAGCATCTATGGAGAGAGAGAGCAAGCAAGCTAATGTTTCGCGTCTAGGTGACTCTTCATCAGAGTTTCATCTTCATCAGAATCATTTGCCTGCTCTCTCCCTCCACAGATGCTTCCTGACCCGCTGTGATTTTTGGTGTTTTGTTGTGACCATGGGAGGTTGTCCATTGACAATGAAGGAGATTGTGTGCACTGGGCCAGTTCTTTGGCAGCACAGAGGGAGTGAGTAGGGTGAGTAGAGTAGGGAGTCGACATATAACTTGCCAAGCCTGTTCCAACATTCGGTCTTCAGTCTCAACTCCACTTTCTCGCTTGCTTCCTCTATCCCTTGCTTCTCTGAGAGACCAAAAATCTGTCTGACTCATTCTTAAATAGTCAACGGAGGAGTGCTTACAAGCTTCACAGGTGGAGGGTTCCAAAGATTCCCAGCCCTTTGAATAAGACAATTTCCCCTCATCTCTATCCAAAGCGCTTGTCCCCTTATCCTGAAACTGCATCCCTGTGTTTTAAATTTCCTGACCAGCAGAGACAATCTCTCAGTATCTGACAAGCACTTTCAGTAACATGTGCATCTCAATGAGATTGCCTTTCAACCTTAAGGGAATATCGTTTACCCAGTCTCACATCACCAGACAGGGACTCCTGCAGTGAACCTTCACTGTACAGCCCACAATGTGGTAAGACTGAAGCAGTTTGCAGAGATCGGGTACAATCCCTATGGCCATAGAGGGAATGAAACTGAGAACGACTAGGTAAAGAGAAAGCTGTAGGGTTAGCAGGAGATGGTGAGAAATAGGGGTGCTTCAGAATTAGTTAGGAATGATTATTCTCCTGTGCTGTGATATATGATTTTTATATTCAGTGGATGTAATGATCCCGAGGAAGCAGGCAGTCGATTAGACAGAGGAGCAGAGCCAGTGCAGTGGAGAGTTAGCCTCTGAACAGTGGTCTGAAGGAAAAGCTTTTTAATGAATGAATGTAATTTGGGGTGGCATCTTGGTCCATCTGCACAGAGATTATGGACCAAAGGCAGCACTGAGCCAGTCAGAGCAGAAACGCCTTCCGTTCAGCCTATGATCTTGATGGTGAGTGAGCTGAATGGAGACATGGGGTTTGCACTGAACCTACAGTCGGGTCACAATGCAGCCATGGGTGAGGCGGTGAGGGTGGGTCAGGTGTTTCTATCCTGGCTGGAATCAGTGAGGCCTGTCGGTTATCCGACACTGACTGAGGACAGGATGACATTCAGCTCTGTCACTGCCCCCTGAACCCCTCGTTTTCTTTCACCTTGTCAAGGCTAAGAGCTGGTTGGCAGGATAGCAGAGCAGACCCAAGTGCATCCTAATAAGAAGGGAAATGGGGATGTTTTGGTCACTTGAAATAACTTCATCAACAAGGACTGTTTCATGTTTTTTGACTGAAGCAGTAAGGCTGTAGTGGACAGGACAGTCCTGGTATAAGGGGTGGCCATATCAGAATCACTGGGCTCCATCGTACACATGTAGAGCGGCCTGGCATATTTTCAGCACGGCTGTGTAGAATAAATGAGGTGCCCAGCCCACCCCCTTATTTGGAAACCAGCAGCACCCCCGCCTCCCCCACCCCCCAACTAATCAAATTATATTTTTGCCCGTTGCTCTTGAGGGCAGGACTTGCTCTTATTGAGTAGCAATAATCCCAGCCTCAGCCAATGTAACCCTCTGCCAGCCTGCGGGGAGGACATAGCTGACATAGAGAGGTGAGCAGAGCAGCTTATGTAAAAGGTACCCCCACCCCACCGAAAAAAGAGCCTTCTTAACCCACCTTGGATACCCCTGTCTGAGGCTGAATATGCAGCCCCTGGCATCCTGACATAACAACTTGTCTGAATATCTGCAGAGATGGGCAATGGGCCTTTATGAGTCAAATTCAGATTAAATTGAATGCTAAATGATAAAGTACACTTAGGATGTAGTGAGAAATCTCTCAATGGTTTTGTTAGAAAGCAGACCGATACTGAGTGAGTGCATGAAATTAATGGAAGAAAGATGGTTTTCAAAGGGCAATTACCAGTGGGCATTGAGGTCAAGAGACTCCTGTTGTGTAACTTGCCAAAAGGCTGAAGCACAAGAAAACGTATCGCTCAATAAGGGAGCACCTGAGGAGAGACCTGTAGCCCTCTGTGGAGCTATTCCAGAGGTTTCTCAAGTCTAAGAGTTTGGGAAGAAAATAATCTGCCACAGATTGTTTCCACCAGGCACTGAATGTGTGACACTCGGGCATAAGTGTAAGACAGTAACAAAAGAGACATTGGCGAATTTAAGGGAAACAGGCCTTACACTTGGAATGCTATTGTTCAGGCAGAGTCTGCAAATGCTCCTCAAAGGTATTTTGAGCAAAACTGTTTTTAACCATAGTTTTCAAAAAGGGACTTCACCGAAGCAAGGGGTGTGACTTTTTTCTGTCCCTGAACGTGGTGAGAAGGGCTAAGGTTGGCTGTAGAGGGGTAGTGGTGCCACATCACTTCAGTGATTGAGTTCAGAGACCTCCTCAACCTGCTGCCAATGTAGATCCTAAATTAATGACCAGTTAAAGGCCTCAATCCAAAAATGGCCGCCTCAGACAGTGGGAATCGTGACTTTTCCCAAACCTGAGCATTGTGATAGCCTGCCTGCTGGGTTGGTGAGTCGAAGGAAAGGAGGAAGGGTGGAGTCTCCATTTGCCCCAATATGGGGACACTGAGGGGGTAATGGGGTTGCCACTGAAAGCCACCCTCACTATGGGGGTGGCTTGGTGTCTCAGTAGATTAGCAGTGCTGCCTCACAGCACCAGGCACATGAATTCAATTCCCGCCTCGAGCGACTGTCTGTGTGGAGCTTGTGCATTCTCCCCATGTCTACATGGGCTTCCTCCGGGTGCTCCGGTTTCCTCCCACAATCCAAAGATGTGCAGGTTAGGTGAATTGGTAATGCCACATTGCCCATAGTGTTAGGTGCATTAGTCAGAGGGAAATGGGTTTGGGTGGGTCACTTTTCAGAGTGTTGGTGTGGACTTGTTGGGCCGAATGGCCTGTTTCCACACAGTAGATAATCTAATCTATATTTGCATCGACAACACCCAAGGTGCCCCTCTTCCCAACTCGTGGCCTACCCCACCCAAAACATCCATAGTGGCAGGTCTTCACGGCTCCTCAGAGTGAACTTTCATCGATGCCCTTCAATCTCCCTGGGACTGGCAACCTTGGATTGGCCAGCAGAGCGGAGCTTCAGTGCTGAGACTCCTTATTGGATGAAAAGCTTTCAGGACGTTCCTTAAGCATTGAATTGATGCTTGATTGGGTGAACTCTGTTGCTGGTAAAGGTGGTCAGTTAATCACCTGCCCCTACACAATGCGCAGAGCAGGAAACCATGACTGTAGAATGGTCACAGCACTGAAGAAGACCATTCACTCACTGTTATTGTGCTAACCCTCTGAGGGCTCAGTTCACTGAATGCCATTATCCACATTCTCTCTGTAATCCCTGTAATCCAATTCCTTCTCTAAAGTCTTGATTGAACTTGCTTCCACTGCACTCTCATGCAGTACATTCCAGCTGCCAACCACTGCATACGTGAAAATGCTCCCCTGTGCATTGACGTTGCTTTCTTTTACCAATTGCCTTAAGTCTGTGTCCTCTATTCTTTATTCTTCCACCCATGGGAACAGTTTCTCCCTATCTACACTGTCCAGACTTCTCATCAGTTGGAAAACTTCTGTCAATCAAATTGTATCATTGTGTGAAGAGAATAAATTTGCAGGACAATGGGGTAAAGGCATGAGGTTGGGCTTAAATCATGATCCATTGAATCCTTGGAAACAGGCCATTTGGCCCTTCAAGTCCACACTGCCTCTCTGAAGAGTGACTCACCCCCTATCCTATCTCTGTAATCCTGCATTTTCCATAGCTAGTCCACCTAACCCACACATCCTTGGATGCTGCAGGCAATTTAGCATGACCAATCGACCTAACCTGCACATCTCTGGACTATGAGAAGAAACTGGAGCACCTGGAGGATACCTACTCAGCCACGGAGAGAATGTGCAAACTCTGCACAGATAATCGCCCGAGGCTGGAATCGAACCCGGGTCCCTGCCACTGTGAGGTAGCAGTTCTAACCACTGAACCACTGTGCTGCCCCAAAACATGCCCTTGTGGTGAATTGGCCTGGTCACAATGGGGGCTGAATGAGCTCTGTTTTGTGCTCTAATCATTCTGTGGTTGTGGGATTTAAAAGGAATCAGTTTGTAGCTTGAGAAAGAAATATTAAAAGGCATGAGAGAGTGAAGAATTGAATGGGACAGTGCAGGTAGCTCACAATGAGCCTGTTACAGGGTTGTAATGTTCCAGGATTCTGCATTGTGGCTTAAGACATTTAACACATTGTGCACATGTTTCACCTCACATTTACTTAATTAACATTGGTTTAATGAGGAATCATCAGAGATTCTTGGATGGGCTTGTTTTTGATGGTGTTCTGGTGTGTTACTGAGACTTAGCAGTAATGTGGCGTTGATCAGTTGGGTAACTGGATCTTCAACTGGAATCTGCTTATTTTCACTGCCATCTTTTATACATGGTGGACTGGGCACACAGTTCAGGACTGGCATTGCCCTTTGACAGGAATTATGTATCAAGAGTGTTCTGTGGTAGCTGTGATTTTGGTTGAACTTTAGAGGCATTTGGATGGGGTATATGAATACGAAGAGTTTGGAGGGATATGGGCCGGGTGCTGGTAGGTGGGACTAGATTGGGTTGGGATATCTGGTCAGCATTGGGTTGGACTGAAGGGTCTGTTTCCATGCTGTACATCTCTATCACTCTATGACTCTAAGAGGTTAGTGTGAGGATAAAATATGCCTATCATCGATTTAATTGGAGGAACGTTCTTTTTCAACACTCTTGGAAGATGTTTGAAAACGTCTGTGGCACGTCACTGAGATTATGGCATTCTTTTGAGGTCCAATGTTTGGCGTCTGTTCTTGCTTTCAGGACCTGGGCGCACCGACGAAGAGCGAAGTGATGATCGCCACCGCCATCGCGAGGAGCGTCTCATCGCCCGCGAGCAGGAGAAGCTTCTGAGGTGAGTTGGCCAGAAATATGGCAGGCGTTCCCAGTGCCAGCACTTTCCCTTGAAATGGGGCCCTACATGTTTGAGTACAACATAGACATAACAGAATCGGGGGGTGGGGGGGAATCTGGCCATTGCCAAAAAGAAGATTCACCACAAACGTCTCAAGGGAATAATGTTCCCCATGGATTTGTTGACTCATATTGTGACATGAACAGAGTACAGGTTCTTTTATAGCATGTAGCTCATCTAAAATGTGATACCTCTCCATTACACATATCCCATCTCATTTAGTTGACAATGCCCCTATTATGTAGCCTCCAACTCTGCTCAGTTCTGTGGCATTACTGACAGCCTGAATCAGACGTTCATGGCGAAAAGTCCCTTCATCAAGACTTAGGCACATAATCCAGTAGTAATCTTGTGCTGAGGGAGCCGTGTACTGTTGGGGAAGGTTATTTTTCAGATGAGACATTAAACCCAGGGCTTAATGTCTGCTTGGGTGGTCCTGCTGAGCAGCAGAAGGTGCCCTGGCCAAGGTTCATTCTCGACCAGCATCACCAAATCATTTATCTTCCTTTCCCTTGTGGGATCTTTCTGTCCAGAAGATTGAGTTTGCTTTAGAAAAGTCTCATTGATTGGGAAGCACCGTGTTTAAACGCTGTATTAGTGTGAGCACTGTCTCTCGTTCATCTCCAGTCAATGTCATGGAGTATCAGCTCATCACACTTTATATAAAAGGAAGTGACTTCGGAAAAGTAAATGTCACAAATTGGTTGAGTTGATGTAATGTCTTGTAGGGATTATAAAGTGACCAGCACAATAATGACCTCAGTCTAAAGTAACAAGTTCTTTTTTTCCTTTTAAGTAACAATCAGGCCCTTTCACTGCCTTGGAAAAGTGTTGTGCTAAACGAAAAGTGCTCTCATTAATTCTGTTACCCGAAGTTCTACAAGTGTTATTATGTTTAAATGATCCAAGACAAACAGTTTGAAAAAGCAACGATATGTACACTGGAGGGATTATTCTTATTACACTTCCCACTGGCTCCCTGGAGGGAATGTTTCCCCTTGGTTATTTTTCTGCCTGTCATCCATCCTGCATGAGTCTGCTCCTTTAAAGACTCCAGGGACAGGGACGAGACACAACAATGTCTTGCTCTGCACCAGCCGCAGTCCATGAGACAGGCTGGGGTTGAGCAGAATGGCAAGGATACAGCTGCACTATCTGAAGCTGGCACAGGTTCAAGATGGCAGAGCTGCTGCAGGAACACAAAGAGCCCCTTTATCGGATTTTCTTTATTTAATCCTGACTTAGCGTAGTTGTTATTTCTTCTCCCCCGGTCTGTCAGCTGAATTACAGTTTGGAACTTATGTTTTTAGATATCCTTTTACATTAACTTCCCCTTTTAAGTTGCCTTTATTAAAATCATTGTATGATATGGTATGAAAAGTTGCAGAATCCTCTAGTATTTTCCAATATAAAAAGGGTAGGGCTTGCTTATAAGTATAGCCAGATCAATAGTCTGGTGCTGAATTGCTCACTTCTATTGCTGCCCTTCTGTTCCAATTATTCCTTTCCAGTTTAATATTTAAGCGTATGAGGCATTTATATAGCATCTTTCCGAACCTTAGGGCATTCCAATGAAGTAACATTTGAAGTGCAGCGATTGGTGTAACAAAGGAAGAATGACAGCCAATTTGCTCCCAACAGGCTCTCACCAACAGTGATCAGGTGTGATAGTAATCAGGTATTCCTGTGCTCCTGATGTTGGTTGAGGAGTAGATTTGGATTGGTGAACACAGTTCTTCCTTGAATCCTTGAGATCTTTCTGAGGGGGCAGAGAAAATGTCAGTTTCAATGCCTCACTTTCAAGACAGGCAGAGTAGCACTCCGTCAGTACTGCACTGGAATGTCAGCGTGGATTTTGTACACAAGTTACTGGAGTGGGACTTGAACCCAAATCTTTCTCAATCAGAGGTGAGACTACTGTCCAAACTTGGGCCAAACCTGGCACTTTAAACGGGCAAACCTGCATATTATGAATGTTTTTGAATTGGTCACGTGTTGTCACCCAGTCTTGGGTCATGGCACGGTTGGCTGGAGCCCGCTTGGGAATGGGCACTTGATGATGATCTCCTGCTGTCAGTGAATTCATGACGTTACACACCAGGGCAATCACAACTGGGCACCATGCATTGTGGAAGCCTTGTCAGAACAGGCGTGTTGGATTACGTTATCTGCTGCAGCCCAGCAGCTGGAGAGTATGAATAGGATGAATGAGGAATGCTGATAGGATACAGATTATCTCTCTCTCTCTGTGACATTGAACAATGGCGAGCATTCAAAAAAGTTTTGAACATTGAATCCACTCCACAGTGACCATTAATCTGTCAGCAACTTCCCACCCTGTGCAATTATTGGAATTGTTTATTTGGAAGTTTTCGAACCAAAGACTGATGAATGTTAATATTAAATATGAGCAGCAATTGCGTTCCATGGCATTGAGTACACAAGTGAAAATTGCTTCTATATTTTGGAAATTTTGCCAACTCCTTTTGAAGTGACAAATTGTAGGGACACTGCTTTGCGATGCTAGTGAAAGCTCTCCTACCACATGAGTTTGTTGGGAGATTGTGCACAACTGCAGGCAGTGCCACTTCAGGATTTGGCTCAAGTGGAAATCACTATCCCTTGCAATAGAGAAGGCAGCTCCCTAATAGTGTCTGAGTCTGTGTGTACATGCATATGTGCATGTGTGTTTGTGTGCATGCATCTGTGCATGTCTGTGTGTGCATGCGTCTGTGCATGTGTGTGTGCGCTTCTGTCCCTGACTGTGCCTTTCTGTTTGCATGTCTGTACATGTGCATGGGTCTCCACACACATATCTGTGTGCATTTCATTGAATGTGTGTTTGTGTCCTGTGCATGTGTGTGTGTGTGCATCTCTGCATGTGTGTGTGTGTCTCTGCGTGTGTATGTGTGCATCTCTGCATGTGTGTGGGTGTGTCTCTGCATGTGTGTGGGTGTATGATGTGTGCATGTTTCTGTGTGTGTGTGAGATGTGTATGTGTGTGTCTCTGCGTGTGTGTGTGTGTCTGTGCATGTGTGTGGTATGTGTGTGGTTGTGTGTGTGTGTGTGTCTGCGCGCGTGTGGTTGTGGGTGTGTTGTGTGTCTCTGCATGTGTGTTTGTGTTTGCACATCTACCAGAGCAACAAAGCTCTCAAGAAACGTGTTCCCAATTGCAATCAGCAAGCTCAGGCATCAGGTACACCAATGGAGGACTGCTTGGGGTGGAAGTAGGGGTGTGGCTGTGGAACCTACCTGAACAATTACACCTCTAACTTCCCTGTGCAATTTAAGAGTCTTTCTGTTCCTCCCTATGTGACTTCAGTGTATCTCTGTTTCCGATATTTAGCTTCTGCTTGCTGCCTCTCCCCAGCATGCATCTGGGTAGCTTAAAGTCAAGGGGGATAGAGACGCTGCCAGCACTGGCAACTGGCTGTGCTCCATTCTGCTGGTTAATTGATAACATTCCAAACTTGACCTTGTAGCTGATGGAAACTGAATCCTGCAGCTCTGGTTCACTCTGTTCTGCCTGTTCCATCTTATGGAAAAAAAAAGCTTTTAGCTTTCACTTAGAAACACAGAACAATGGCAGTGGGCATGTCGGGGGATTTGCCTTTAGAGAGGAAAGAATTTTTTTTTTGAAAAGAAGATATCTTTTTATGGCCTTCTTTTCATTTGTCTGTGTTGAAAGGTTTCTGAAACAACTAACTAAAGACCCTGGTATTGGCTGATCTCCTGTGAAGTTATTTGTTTGCCTTTTGTTAGTGTGTAGCCCAGAGTGTGTATGTGCAGGGAGACAGGGCCTATTCACTGCTTTCCACTGAGGTGCAGGACTGTTACACTGTTAAGTGATTTATGCTTTTCTGCTTCCACAGATAAGTTGCAGATGAAAGCTAAAGGTGTTTGTTCTACAAAGTGCTTTCAAATTCCACTCTCCCAGCTCCCTTACAATACTTTAGAAAATACAAACTTCGATGCATGTACTGAAAAGATAACATGGCAAGGCCTGTGAACCTGAGTGTTTCCATTTTAAACCAGACAAGTGTGCAAGTTGCCATAAAGGTCAGGACATTTTAGAAATCTGTCCCTCGGCATCCTGTTTACTCCCCCGCTATTTCTTGTACTGAACAGCGAAGGCACTGGGGCGTATTTGGTTATGAGAGCTTCCCGGTCATGCCTTGCTGCCTCCAAATGCAGTCTTTGCGTTTTTAGTCTTCATTTCAAATGAGGCAAGTGGACACACAGTGGGGAAGCAAGGTGCCTCACCCCTCCTTGAGCTGCCAATGGTTTTCTTTAAAGAGCCTCAGAAAGATAAAGAAAATCAGAAGGTCTTACCTTTCCATTCCAATCCATGTGTTGCAGTATACAGTGCTTCAGGTTCTTTGCCTATCTCCCTTCCTCTCCTCCCAGACCACTGAGAAAATATTCTCCTTGAGATATGACTCAATTATAGCTTTTATTCTGGTTGTGCTTGAATGAAAGGTATTCAAATTCCTCTAATATATACCAGAGCAACAAGTCAATGTTGCACTAATATCTGACATGCCCTGCAGTCAGCTTTGCAATAGCCATGACAGGTTCACAGATCTCCTGGATGACATTAATGTCCATAAGCAGCTCCCTCTGCTTTCTTTCCCCTTGGCTACAGAAAACCACCTCAGCAGTAAAACGTATATGCATTTTCCAAATGAAAGCGCAAGGATTATAAGCAGAATACGTCACGATTGTTTTGCGACGGATGGATTTCACTAAATTTCCTCTGGGACTTTTGATCATAACTCATTCATCGCCTTGTCAGCTGTAAATTTATGCTATCAGCCTCTCTCGGTAATTAAAGCCACGATACAAAGCATTGCCATTTTACAACCTCTGTGCATCATGTTTTTGCGGGGACTTTTACACGTACGTAGGTGTTCTAACAGAATGCAGCAGCTTATTTCTTTGAGTCAACCTGTTTAATCCTAAATTGGCTATTTTCTTCTCCAAACGCAGAGAGAGTAAGGAGTTGGCGGATTTTGCCCGGTTACATCCTCCAGGCTGCAGCGCTGGTAGTCTGAACTCGAACCTGATGGTTATGGGAGGGCCGGCTCTGGCTGGAGCTGGTCGCTGGTCTACTGACCCCACCTCACACTTAGCATCTCATCCGTGGCTTCCTCGGACTGGGAGTCCCTCCATGTGGCTGACAGGTCATCCGTACGGTCAGTACAGCTGTGGAAATGGAAATGTCTCATGAATTTTGTTGCTGGTTGAGAAATTGGAATAGGACTTAACCTAGAATATGCAGCACAGGAACAGGCCATTCAGCCCAACTGGTCCATGTGTCAGCACTTACACTCTGCAAGGTTCATTATCTAACCCTATCCACAACACTTTCAGTCCTTCGTTTGCTTCTCGTTGCAGGTGTCTCTGACGGGTGCCTCAGATTGTCCAACGTTCACTTTCCCATCACTCCCTGGGTAAAGATGTTCCTCCTCCATTTGTTAGAAGATATATTTGTGATGATCAGATATTCATGACCCCCTCATTGTCGGTCACCCACAAGCAGAAACACCTTCTCAATGCCTATTCCCTTGAAGCCATTCGTAATGTGAAATGCTGCTTTGTAGACGAGAGGGTTCCAGTCTGTTCTGTCATTAGTCACTCTGTGTGAACAGTGAACAGTGAACAGTGTGAAATGGCGGATAGCAAATGGCGGACAGCAAGTTGGAAGCTCCATATCCCATCTTTCTTTTCAGTGGAAATGATCTGGCTAGAATCACCCATTTTATGTTATCCTACAAAGTTAAGATTGACCTCCAAATATTGTATCCACGATCAGTAACTTGCTGCGAATGTGCAGGTTGGAAGCGGCACTTGAATAAGAAAAAAGCGTATAGTAGAACAATCGCACAAGCATACACACCGACCACCCCCCTCCCAAACATTCCAACCAACCTGTTCAGAGAAGCCACTACACAATTCTGAGCAGGTAGGATTTGAACCTGAGCCTCCTGGCTCAGAGGCAGGGACACTACCACTGCTGCACAAGAGTCCCATATATATGTACAGACCTAAAACGACTGAAACTCATAAACTCTCCAGATGTTGCCAGTGAGACATCAAGCAGAAGCTTTAACTCTCAGTCACTATGGTGATGCTTCTTGACTTCCCTCACTCACTCACATGTGGTTGATTCATGGTCTGGGCCCTGCTGGAGCTAATAGCCTAGACCCTTGGAGCCTGAGTAGCTCAGTCAGTAGTAATTCAGACTTCTAAGCTGAGGGTCCAGGGTTCAAGTCCCATGGCTATGTGCTGTTTTGGGCTCAGTTTGCTGAAAATGACAATTATCTGATGTGATAATGTCCTTACCTCTGAGCCACGAGGTCTAGATTCACGTCCATCCTGCTCCAAAGGTGTTTACTAACATTTCCAAGTTGGTTGATTAGGAAATATCCATCCGGCTGGATCTGATGGTTAAAGCTGGAATGTTCACCCACATAAAGCTGTCCCAGGTAAAACCACAGACCAGTAAAGGTAACTAGGGATGGATTAGAGATACTGGCTCAGCCACATGCCCACATTGACAGCCGCATCCCATGAATGAAGGAATTAAAACTTACCACACCTGAGCTGTTCGGTCTAATGGCCGTAAAAACATCACCTTTCATAGGGGGATAATTTTCCACTGACAGTTGAACTGAACTTGCTGATGTTCATTGGTAAGAGTAGCTGTGTACAACTCCAATGTGACACCCTCCCCAGCCAATCCTACCTTCCCCAGCCAATCCTACCCTCCCCAGCCAATCCTATCTCACACTGATTCCTGGCCTCATTCCTGTTGAGCCTGTTTTCAGCTCAGTGAACCGGAGCGTTGTCTTTCTCACTGTTATTCCATTTGATTGCACTTTAATAAGCATTACTTCATCATTAGTGACACTTTAGTAAATGGAATGAGATACGAATATTTCAGACCGTCTTCACGGCCGTGCTGTTCTTTTGCTTCCTGCAGGTCTGACTCATCCATCTTTACACCAAGGAATGCCTCCTGGCTTTCACCCCAGTATTCCCGGCTCAATCCCCTCAACGTACCAGTTTGCAAGAGACCCGCAGTCTGGCCAGCTGGTGGTGATCCCGACAGAACATTTACCACACTTTGGTATGTGAGAAGGGAAAGGGCCAGACAGTGTGTGTATATCAACCTACAATGCTCTAGCTCCCTGTTGTTGGGCAATGTCAGAAATGATCTGAAGTGATGGCTGATTGATGCAGTAAGTGTTGATATTGGCCAGTTCAGACAGTGACGACTTACTGCAGGACTCAGATGGGTATGCAGCATCTGAAAAGGGCAGCTTGGGTATGAAGGTACAAATCTAGATCTAAGCAGGAAGCAGACGGCCTTGCTGCAGTTGCTAGGGAAGCACTGAGTATTGGAATGTAACTGTTGGACTGTGTTATCTGAAGGCCAGGGTTAAGGACACACATTAGCTCAGTGTCCACTGCTGTTGGGTTGGAGAGAGCCGAGCAGTGAGAGTGCTATTCAGTGGAGGATGGTGATGATGAATCCACATGGCAATCCCTGTGCCTATGTAAGAGCTTCAAGTGATCTGTCAACATTGTGGGGGTGGGGGCTTTGTCTATCTCCGTTATCGATAGGCCAACTAGCCACTATCCAGCTTGGGAGGGGAGTGGGGACTGACTGTTAGAATGGTATCTTTGGGATTGAGTCGGTTCTAAAACATAACAAAGAACTGCAAATGCTGGAAATTTGAGACAATAATATAAAATTGCTGGAGAAACTCAGCAGGTCTGGCAGCACCTGTGGAGAGAAAGCAGGGTTAACGGTTCGAGTCGGGTGACCCTTCTTCAGAACTGTGTTCAGCATTGTGAGGAAGGGGACTCTGGGAATGTTGTCTCTGCTTTTTCCCCATCAGATCCTGCAAGACCTGCCAAGTTTCTCCCGAGGTTTCTGATTTTGGTTTGAAATGGCGTGGCTGGGTTTGGAGATACAGAACAAAAGCGAACTCTCTGCCGCAAACAGAAAAATCCTGCAGCTGGCCAGGTCGGTCGGAATCCCAGAGAGACCACAGCTTGGCTCAGCATTGATCGGGGATCGGGGCTTTTCCCACAGGGCTCTGTAGGCACTGTGTTCTGAACTAGAAAACGTATCAGTGAGATGTTGGGCTGATGTCTGGTCCTGAGTCTGGGAGCAGATTTTCAGAGTACTCCAGCACTCTGCTGACTGTTCGAGTATTTAATTGCTCCCCTCCGCTGTATGCCTTTGAGAATATAAACTGTGTGTGTTCCCCCCCCCAATAACATGACTATCTTTCATTGAAGAAGCTGTCTCTGTGTACAGAGTGTGTACAGTGTTTAGTTCTGCTGCTGATGGTGATGGCTGTGTGTATTTCTGCAGCAGAGTTAATGGAGCGGCCGCTGTGGCCTTCGATGTACCCGCCGACAGGGAGCTCCCTGCAACATGCTCACCAACTCCAGTTACTGTCCCAGCAGCAACTCCTGCGGCAGCATGAGCTCTACATGCTGCAGCAACAGGCAGCCCACGCCATGGAGATCCAACGCAATGCACAGCTCGTGGTGAGTTCACTCAGTAACCTCGAACCCCTCCACTTCCTCACTCCTTCACTGACCCACTCAGCCACTGAGCCCTGGTTCACAGTTTCTTCAATTGCAGGAGCATCTGAGCATTTATCGCTGCTACCTGTGTCCTAAACACGCACACACACACAAGCACAGGCATACACACAGACACAGGAACACATGCACACACAGACATACATACAGATATATATATATATATATATATACACACAGACATGCACACGTATAAACAGATACTCACGCACATACAGACAAATCTATATGCACACACACACACTTATAGACAGACATACACGCACAGACACACACACACAGACATATATATAGACAAATATATACACACATATATACAAACACACATACAGGTAGACATACACATAAACACGAGTGCATACACAAATGCACACAGACAGACAGACAACACACAGGCGCACAGATACATACAGAGGCACAAGCACACACGCACACACAATCCACACATAGGTCACATGACTCTCAGTCCACATCGAAATGATGAGAAATCGGAGAGGTTGACGGATTCAGAGTTCCCTCCAAAGGCTCCCTAATAACGAACAAGGTTAGCAGAGCTGGGGAGTCAGGTGGTCAATCTTGTGAGCTGATTTAAGAAGCTGTTTTCAGCTCCAGAAGTTGTAAGAGTGACCCAAGGCAGGCAGTTGGAATCTTAGTGCCAAAGCACCTGAAATCCATCCCCCCTAAACCTCTCCACATCTCTGTCTACCTTCTTTGTCATCACCCTCAGTGCCAAATCCTGGTGAAGAGCGTATTTCTAACTGCGTGAAAGATGCTTTAAACTGTACGTTGTTCTTGTTGAAATTCAGACTTAGCCAGCATGCTACCAGAAGGAACCCATTCCTGGCGATTATTTCTACTTGGTTGTAGCCTGGGCTGTGTTAGCCCTGTGGGGGTTCTGCTGGTTGCCTGTCAGGAAGGTGGCAGAAGCAGTTGGCACAGACCAATGCCATTATTTGGCGAAGGAATGGGAATGGGAATGGGAATGGGAAAGTTGTTGGATTTACGATGGCAGGCCCTCCTCGGTTCATTGCTTTATGAAAGTGAGGCATCAAGACCAAGAGAAGGTGAAAGAGGGCAACAGTGATGGAGGGGGCTTGTGGGAAAACTAGTTTATCTTCTGATCGATCCATCCACTCATATTTGTGAAATTCAGGCCCTGACTTGAGTTTGGAATGGTTGCACACAGCATCCGAAATTCTGAAGGGAATAAGACAGGGGTGCAGAAGTTAGCCATTCAGCCCACTGAGACTGTTCTGTCATTCAGTGAGATCACGGCTGATCTGACGATCCTCAAACCCATTTTCCTGCCTTTCACCCTCGATTCCCTTCCTGATTGAAAACTCATCTATGTCGACAAAATTGCTGCACTAACACCAAAGGTTTATTAAACGAATGCATGCGCTTCATATTTCACAACCTCCGGATGTTTCAAACACTTTATAACTCATTTTTTAAAGTGTTTTTGTGGTGTTGGAAAGGTATGAGATAATTCAAGCCCAGCAGAGTCTCCCAAACAGGAATGTGATAATAATCCCTTCATCTGTTTGAATTGAACGATCAATAGGGACCATGATAACAGCAAGACATCCGGGTTGTCCCTGGAGTAACGTTGTGGAACCACTCCCTCAGTTTCACACTGGAATTTGTACTGAAGTTCCTGGGTTACAAAGTGAACCCCTGACTTTCAGTTTGTGAGGTGAACGTGCTACCTGTTGAGCGAGCTAAAGCTGCCACCTCCAGCGGCTGTGCACACACACACAAGTCTTTATGTCATCCTCCTCAGCCTTGCTTTCAGCACTCCTCCATAATTGTCGCTGCAAAATTAACAGCGCCAAAGGATCATTAGGATATAGTTAACATATATTGGTGCAGCTTTCGCTATTAATAATTTTGGATTGCTCCATTTTCCCTGTGCCATTTCAGCAGTTGGATTAAAGTAATGCTGATTGGAATTTGCTGAGAATGTTGGTGCTAATGCCCTGCCAACTGGTATGTATTGCTAATTGCAGGTGTTGATATGCTGCACTTAGAGTCATAGAGACAAACAAGACGGAAACAGACCCTTTGGTTCAACTCATCCATGCTGACCAAATATTCTAAAACCTAGTCCCATTTGCCAGTACTTAGCCCATATCCCTCTAAATGCTTCCTATTCATATACCCATCCAGATGCCTTTTAAATGTTGTAATTGTACCAGCCTCCACCATTTCCTCTGGCAGCTCATTCCATACACTCACTACCCTCTGCATGAAAAAGGTGCTCCTTAGGTCTCTTTTAAATCTTAAACCTAAGCTCTCTAGTTTTGGCCTCTCCTACCTGAGGGAAAAGACCTTGTCTCTTTACCCTACCCTTGCTCCTCATGATTTTATAAACGTCTATAAGGTCACCCCTCAGCCTCTTACACTCCAGGGAATACTGCCCCAGCCTGTCAGCCTCTCCCTGTAGCTTAAACCCTCCAACCCTGGCAACATCCTTATAAATCTTTTCTGAACCCTTTCAAGTTTCACAACATCCTTCCAATAGGAAGGTGACCAGAATTGCATGTAGTACTCCAATAATGGCCGAACCAATGTTCTGTACAGCTGCAATGTGACCTCCCAACTCCTTTTCTCTTCAAAAGGGGACACGGTAGACTATCTGGATGTGACAAATGCTATACATACAGGGGGTGGGTAGCATGGTCAGACACCATTTTCTGGTACAAACCTGAAATATTTGCACATACGTTTATAAGCTCTACTAGCCAGGAAAGTCTCCCCTGTAGAGTTTGCCATGTAGAGTACAGATATTGCTGTACTTTGTAAAAGATGTTTTTGTAGAACTTAGTTTGATAATCTGGTGCCTGTTGCCAGCCCTGATCCAAAATGGCCGACACTGGTGACCAGAACACTTGTACAATCCCCAACGCTGTTTCATTCTGAGTAAAAATGGCCGAATGCAAATGGGGAGGGAATGTGTTCACTGTGTGCTGCCCTTTTATGTTTCCAACAGGAAAGACTAAAAGCGAACGAGCAGAGGAATGAGATGGAAGATAAAGTGTGTAAGAGAAGCTCTGAGGGAGGCAAGCACGGCCTGGTGACCTCCTCGACGGGGATATTACAGAAACGGCACTCATCGCATTCGCCAGTGCCTTCCACCTCCTACCACAAGACGAGCACGCCCCCTCCCTCAGCACATACCTCGTCGCCCAGACTGAAACTGAAATCTGACGTGAGAGTGGAGATGGAGGATCCATTACCCCCCCAGCCTTATCACTCGCCATCTCCAGCCTCCCATCCACCAAGCCCTCCACATGGCTCCCCACCTCCAGCCCCAGCCTTACCCCAGAAAGTGGAAGCATCCGAAGAGTCTGAGAAGAAAAGCTTGGAGAAAGATGCTTCTGCTCCTTTTCAAGCCCTGTTTCCTGGTAAGGAGTTGCACTGAAGCAGTGAGATTTACAGTCGCAGACAATGGCAGTGAAATCACTGCAGTTCAAAATGGCAGTGAGGAAATGAGAGACTGAACCGGGTCACTGCAGACATGATATCAGTTAGGCCGCCCGCTGCAATAAGTAT
The DNA here is from genome assembly GCF_004010195.1 of Chiloscyllium plagiosum. NCBI lineage: Eukaryota > Metazoa > Chordata > Chondrichthyes > Orectolobiformes > Hemiscylliidae > Chiloscyllium > Chiloscyllium plagiosum. The sequence continues at coordinate 13,342,367 of NC_057730.1, forward strand.
TGCATGCTTTCAACAAATTTCTAAGGTTCCCAGTGATCTGGACGAGACCTAGTCTTGTTTCTGCTTGAGGCCTTCCTCTCCCTCACGTTGAGCCTACCTCCTTCTCTCGAGTGTCAGGTCCCTGACTCTTTGTTTCGATGGGTTGCCATCATAAGCTGGTGATGGAATACCTGGATAGCCTGAAGCAGCCCCGAGCCAAGTAAATGTGAACATTGTTTCTGAAATTCTCTGGTTCAGTTGACATTAACCAGTGCGTGTCTCAGTCTGTGTTCTTCAGTTCAGAAGCCGGGGCGGGTGGTTGTCTGTTTGAATAAATCGTTGTTCCTTTTCTTATTTGTTAAGGATTTTGATTTGTATTGCGACATTAGGTTTCCTGATCAGTCATCATGAAAGCCAGATGTGATCACAGCTAACACTTGGTCCTGTTTGACATGATAAATGATATAAGTTACAAAACGGGGGGAAAGTGCTTTTAAGGTCGTACTGGGATCTCTGTGTTGTGTGCAGAATTTTAGCACATGACTTCATTTCTAAGACCACTGACATCTTGGTATTCACATATAAAGTGTGCTTCATGTATAGGATGTGGTCTAACAGCTTCTACCAGAGAAGCCAGGATTTATCTGATTTGGCAATTAGTTTCACTTGTGAGCTAACTGTTGTTTCTCTCCGTATTTGACAGAGATTCCTCAAGGATATTCTTACCGCTCCCTCCCAACTTCTTTTGGCAGCCATTACCCCTACCTCCTGCAGCCTACTGCTGCATCTGATGCTGATGACTTGGCACCTGACGTACCACTGCCAGAGGCCTCCGAGCCCAGGCCCTGCTCTATCGCCCCATCCTCGCCCGATGTCAAGCCGATACACTTGCACCCCCCATCAGTGCAAGAGGACATGGCTGCAGAACCAATTGAGATCAAAGTGCAGTGTGAAGATCTGATTGAACTGGAGGGCAGCAAGGGCCTATGCGATCGACACCTCGAGGGGCAGAGTAAACCAGGGCCATTTGGTGGAGAAATGACTGATGAGCCAACTGACCTGACCACAGAACACAAGGCTTCATCAACCATAGAGAGCCAGGAAGACCACCAGAACTGTCAGTCACCTTACCAGACAGTAGCTTGCACTCCTGAGGAAGAGGCCAAAGGGGAACTGCAACAAGTGCAGGCCAGCTCTCCTCTCGGTGACTATCAAACTGCAATGACACATTCGGAGGTGGACAGTTCAAAACCAGAGGAATTGCCAGAGCACACTGATCACTATTTTAAAACTGAGCAAGTGGACACTGAGAGCAACATTGAAGAGACATTACACACCGCACCTTTGAATACGACGGAGCAGTTTGAGCTGCATTTCCAGATTCCTGAGGAACACACACCGGAGATAAAGCTGGACGATCCAATGGCTGGCATGAATGCTCTGGTAGCTGCTGTCGAGCTTCCCCAAACCTGCTCCTTACCTGTTGAGACAACCATGCCTTCGGACTTCAGCACAGCGGACAGCTCCTCCCTCATTGGCATTGCGCTGCTGAGCGAGATTGCTGAACTCGAACTAGAACGCCGCAGGTCAAGTGGCGTCAATAAACGTAAGTAACCTTTCCTTTCCTGCTTCTTCCATCCCTGACTCCAGGGAATTTCTGCTTGTCCGGGAATGTTAATGCTGAGTAACAGTAAATGAAGTGAGAGGTCTCAGGTCAGGTCCAGAACAACTAAGTAGAGTTTAAGTATCTCTCTACTCTGTCTCAACAACATAAAAACTAGGAGTAGCAGTAGGCCATTCAGCCCTTCGAGCATGCTCTGCCATTCAGTACGACCATGGCTGACAATCCAACTCAGTCCCATGTTCCCACTTTCTCCCTAATTTGCTTCTTTTTGCCTAAAGAACTAGATCTTAACTCTGTCTTGAAAACATTCAATGTTTTGTCTCAGCCTCTTTCTGTGGCAGAGCATCCAACAGGCTCACTCCACTCTCTGGTGAAGACATTTCTCCTCCTGAGTAGTCTATCCCATAACATTAGATTGTGATCCTGGTTCTAGACTCCATCAGGAACATCCTTCCGGCATTTATCTTATAAGTTCTGTGAGAACTTTATAGATTACTTTGAGATCCTCCCCCACAGCCTCATTTGCATCTTAGCTCTGATCTCAGTAGATACCCCTCCGTTCCCACCCCCCACTTCTGCAGTATTGTGACCATTCTCATCCCTCACGTCAGCCCTGCTGTATCTTTCTCTAAGTGTGATAGGCAGCATAATGCAAACTTTGGGAACTGCTTGCTTTCCACTCAGTCCACTACAGTCACCATAGCGGCAGGATTTTTAAAAATCATTTCTGTACAGATTTACACTGTAAACCTGCGGCAAACTGTCAAAAAGCTTTAAAAATCCTTTTTCCTAGAATTCCAACGGAAAATAAGATTAAGGAAACAGCACAGAATCTTGCAATAAGAACACAAAGGGTGCCATTTGAGGTCAACCATTGTATGGATCAAAAGACCCTGCAATCAAAAATACTCTGTGCACAAGAGTCCATTCTGATATGTGATATAATTAATTCTGATAGAAATATTTACATTTGATCAGATTTCAATGGAACGGGATGATAGAGAATTAAAATCTAGTTAGAATGATTGCATTCGAGATTGGAAGGCTTCTGCTCTTTCTGCTGACTAGAAACTGGTGAGGGAAAATGAGAGAGGTCAGTCTTCAACTCCTGAACAAAACCAATTGCTGTGTCCCCCTGCTTTGATTGGCAATGGGAGAGAAACCACAAGGTTGGCCAAACTGGGAACTCAAAACAGTTACACTGAGGAGAGGCGCCATCGGGTTGGAGATGAAAGCCCAGTATTCCCAACCAGGGAGTGTAGCTTTGCATCTGGCTAATGTTCTGCCTAATCCAAGGGCTGCTTGACTCGGTCACAGAGTGCCAGGAGTCGGAAAAAGTATCCGCAGCCAGAATTAATTAGCATGAAGATATGCCAAAAGAAATATAAATAGAACCCTTCTTCTTTTCCATGCATCCATCCAAATCCACACTAGTTTGGCCACCAAGTTGTTGTTGCAAAATTTGAAGCCAATTATGACCCTTCTGGGGATCTTCAAAATGAAACCTCCTAAACCATATGTTCTTTCATGGAAATTTTTTGTGACATTTTTACAAAGGAAATAAATGATTTGAGGACTGTGTGGCTTCCTGTGAATGGATTCTTACTGCCCAATGTACACAGCAGCTTTTTCACATTGCTTTGCTAAGGCTCATTGATGCATTAACCTTGCCTTGTGTGTGAATTGTATTTTGGAAAATAACCCACCATCCTGAACAACTACTCAGAAGGGCATTATGAAGCTAAAGAGGGTTCAGAAGAGGTGTACCAGCCTGTTGCTGGAAGGCTTGAGTTATAAAGAAAGGCTGGACAGGCTGAGACTTTTTTCACTGGAACGTAGGAGATTGAGAGGGAACCTGTTAGAAGTTTATAAAATAATAAGGAGTATACATAGAGTTAATGGTAGTTGTGTTTTCCCTAGTGGGGGGGGGGGGGGGGGAGGATTTAAAGACTAGGGGTCACATTTTGGAGGTGAGAGGTGAGAGATGTAAAAAAGACATGAGGGGAAAATTTTTTAAACAGAGGTTCATGTGTGGAATGAAATTCTAGAGGAAGTGGGAGATGCAGGCACAATTACAACGTTTATGTACGTGAAAAGGAAAGGTTTGGAGGGATATGGGTCAGGAGCAGGCCAGTGCGACTAGTTTAGTTTGGAATTATGTTCGGCATGGACTGGTTGGACCGGAGGATTTGTTTCGGTGCTATATGATTCTATGACAATGACTATGACTCTATGAAGCTGAGAGTCATGCCTGTGAGATATTCAAAGGTCTTGTCAAGAAGTCAAGATGTGCTTTTAAAAATCACATCTTGATGAGCAGGAAAGGATCATTTATTTTGTCCTCTTCCATTTCTGTAATTTTTTCTCCCATATCCCCTTTGTAAATACCATCATGAGGAGACTAATGTAGTCATCGTAATCCCAGAGGACCATGGGGCTGCCCTCTCATTAGACAGTGAAGGCCACTACACTTAAGGTCTGGGGTGAGACTGAGAAGCAGGACTTTCGTGGTGATGGTGGGAATAGAACAGGAGTTGAAGCTGTGTTGTTGGCATCAGCCTGTATTGCCAACCAGTCATCTAGCTGGTTGCAATAAGAACACAAAGGATTCCATTTGAGGTCAACCATTGTTGGTTGATAGGAGCTAACCAACCCCTTATGAGGAAACCATTAGTGAGTGAAAAAAACTTATTCCAAGTGAACATTTTTGTCATCTCTCGAAGTGTCCTTTTGCACTGGTTGGATTTCTCAGATGGTGACAGGAGACCGGATTTTGAATAAATTAGAAGCTCTTTCACATAAATCTCTAGACAGTTGACATACAGTGACCCATTAGTAAAATGGTGCCTTGTGGGTCATAGGCCTGTTTGTTTTTGTCAAGTGTGCAGTTGACATTTCTTTAGAACAGACAGGGAGAGTTCAGAAAAGTTGGCTGCATTTCAACTGTGTGATGTTGCCAAACATTTGAATGACAATGAAGGTATGAACATTCAAGTATCATCATCTGTTGACAGAATTTAGCTTTAACAGAGTTCAGACAGTCTGAAGTTACACTTTAGTGACCAGTTCATGGAGAAAGATCTGATTGGAGCATTGAAGCCAAAAAAAAACTCACTGTTACTCTGAAAAACATGCTGAGTTATAAACTTGATATAAACTATGCCCTGTTTTAGATCCTTACAGTAAGTTCATTATGGTACTATTTCCCGTTAACTTAAAGTTTATTTAACTTATTTTTGGCCTGTAGGCTTCACTGGGTGTGGTTGATACTTATTACCATTACCAGTCATAGGTTGTCCTGAACTTTAGGAGCTTGCTATTACACTTCAGTTGGGGGTGGGGGGGTGATGTTAAGAGGCAACCACATTACTGTGGAGTCCACAGAGGTCCAACAAGGCAGGGAGTGCAAATTTTCTACCCTACAGTTCATCAATGAATCAGCTTTTGTTTTAGTTTCTGTGATCCAGTTGTTTATTACTGAATACCAGCTGTTAATTTAATGGGCGGGGGGAAGCGGCAATGGCTTAGTGGTGTTATCACTGGACTGTTATTCCAGAGACATAGGTAATGTTCTGGGAATCCAGGTTCAAATTCCACCATGGCAGATTGAATTTGAATTCAATAAAAATATGGAATTAGAAGTCTGATGACCCTTAAGGCCATCACCTGATGATGACCATGAAACTATTGTCGATTGTTTGGAAAACCCATCTGGTTCTCTGATGTCCTTTAGAGAAGGAACCTGCCATCTTTACCTGGTCTGGCCTATGTATGACTCCAGACCTACAGCAATACAAAACTGCCCTCTGGGAAATTAGGGTCAGGCAATAAATGCTGGCATAGCCAACGACACCCTCATCCTGTGAATGAATAAAAAAAATTAAACCTTGATCCAAATTCACAAAGTGCCCTGGCAGAACTTCAACTCTCAGTCTTGGTCGGCCTAAGCCTATCGATCATCCACATTTGTAACACCATACTGACCGGGAAAGACCGAGGAGAGAATCATGTATTCTGTGTCAATTTTTGGTGACAGTATCCCTCGCCAGGGAAGAAGTGACTTTTTAAACTTATATTTTGTTTGAAGGGCTGGAAGGTGGAGGGAGTCACTTGGATTTGGAAAGCCTCCTTGTTGCTAGCACCCAGGCGCTCATGATGGACTCCATGCCTTCGATGAGCACTGAAATGTTTGAAGACACAAAGAATGGCCCGGTGATGATAAGGCTTCCTCGTGAGCTCAATCCCAACAAGAGGTACAGCTGGATGCAGAAGAAGGATGAGCCTGTGAGTATATTTGAATTAAAAAGAAGAGTTGCCTTGGGTTACTTATCATTAAGAGAAACATCAATACTGCCCAACCTAGGTCATGGAAAGATTTATGCATTTATGTACCACTTATCGTAATACAGCCAATGATAGACTTGTATCGTAGTAAAGGCTTCTAACTTGGAACCAGTTTGCTCCCATAAATAGTATTGTGATCATGATTAGATGATCCATTTTGTTTATTGGTCAAGCGATCGGTATTTACCAGCACAAATCCTCTTAGAAATAGAAATGTGAGTTCTTCAATTGGAGTAGGTAGGTATTATCTACATGTTACCTGAAAGGTGGCACTTGTGAGAGCGCCAGTCTGGATTTTGTGGTCAAGTACCCAAAGTGGGACTTGAACCTACAGACTTCTTACTTCAAGACGAAAATGCTGCCACAGATGCCTTCTCTAATTATAGACAAGAGCACAGAGCCTAGAACCATTAAAATGTCTGATTGAAATCATGTCCCATTCCATGTGCACTCCACCTGAAAGTGAGTCCTTGGCTCATTGTCTGCTGATGCACTTACTGAGCTGTTACCCCAGAGTTTTTGTCAGTGCTAGTTTGCTGTTACTTTCCAGTATGTAGGCCAGGAGAAAGAGGCAGGTCCCAAGTCTTTGTCAGACAGAACAGGAAATGAACCCATATTCTTGGCCATATGTTTACCATCTAACTACCTCAGCTAACCGGCCTCCCATTCTATTTCAATACTCCAGTTTAATAATGGAAAATGGCTAGTTCATTTATTCCATATTTATGTTTGTACTGGTAAATCAAAAGTGGGTTTATATTTGGTTAAATCAGATAGAACAGCAAAAAGTGTGCATAAGCACAGAACTTACTTCCCTATTTTTGAAAAAGGATTGAATGATATACTAGTAGCATTTGTAACATTTACTTGATGTTAACAGTAATTGCAGGAGATAGACCAAGGAGTCCTCCTTTAATTTAAGCAACTAGCTAAATATTTTTATATTGCAATGTATGCATTGCAAACGTGAATGTGAATCACTGACCTAATTACACCATAAAGTTATTGAATGGAGAGAGAAGGTTAAAGGTGTCCTTCAGGACTGTGTCGTTTTAAATCGATGGAGGCAATGAAAATGAATTCCACATCAAACAGTTGTACCCTGCTGGCTGCTTTCAAGACTTTCTCTGAAGCACTGTGCTTTCAAACTTAGATGTTCTCCATTAAATCTGCCATTGAGGGGATGGATGCCATGGAGTTGGATTACAGGATGAAGCTGGCAGAACTACAGAGGAGATACAAGGAGAAACAAAGGGAACTGGCCAAGCTCCAGAAGAGGAGAGACTCGGAGTAAGTGATTTAGCTTCAAAGGCAGCCCGTTGAATGGTCTGCAAATCAAAGGCAAGCTGGTGCAGCCATACTGCTCAGTGACTCAAATCTTCACAGCTATTAGATAATTCTGGACGTTAGCTATTACACTTCAGTCATAACAAAAACAGCTGCATATTGGCAAAAGTCTAGCAGGGCAGGCCATACCCCAAACTTGAGCCATCTTTTCTGAAAGACTAAGCAGTTTAACACTCTCAAAAATCACCAGTAGTTGGCCCAGTCTACTGCCCCAGGCAAACATCCCAACAGGGACATCATTAGGCAAGTTACTTTACGTTCCATAGATGGGGATAGGGATTCACGTTGACTCACTTAATCAAGGCCAGGCTGCTCAAACGTTCTCTACTACTAACAAGTTTAGTTGCTAAATCACATTTAAAATAATCCGTATTGTATCTCCGTAGAGAAAAACGGGATGAGAAAAGTAGGAGTTTGTCGCGGAGAGGACCTGGAAGGCCGCGAAAGAGAAAGCATGGCTCAAGCGCTCCGTCACCGCATGTTGATAGAGGGCGAAGTGACAGCAAGAGTGGGAAGTAAGTTAATGCGTGGAGAGACATGGTTCATCGTTGGTTAGCTGTGACTTGGCCAGTGTTATCTGAACGAGCGCCAGGCAACCTCTACAGGCTGGGGGTTGGGCTCAGTATTTCCATCATCTCCCCCCCCAACCCTGGCCCAGATATACATGGGCACCTAACTTCCATTTCCTGGCAGCCGGTCACTCCTAGCTATCTCTGTAAAAATCAAAGGAATGATCAGCCTGGTGTAGGGGGAGAGGCCACACAAGGTAGGGAAGCAGGTTGAAGGCCAAACACTCAAATGATTGAGTCTTAGGGACTTCAGGAGCAGTCTGTGAAAGGGTCCCGCCTCTCCGCACAGGTTTGTTTCATTTCAATGGACTAGCGTGCCAGCTGCAAGAGGGCTGTCTCTCTCTCTCTCACTCTCTCTCTTTCTCTCTCTATCTCGCTCCCGCACCCTTGTGGCGTGCGCTGGGCTCGGCTTTGACCCCTGCGTTTCAATCTCCAGGCATGGGAAAGGCTTCTCGCTCTCCGACGAGATGGAGACGGCCGACGGCTCCAGGAAGGTGAGGTCGGCAGCCCAGGATGATGACGATGAGGCGGAAAGCGTGAGCGTGAAAGCAAAAGGGCAGAGTCGCATGTGGGAGCAAGATGCGTCTTCGAGCTTTTCACACGAGGTGAGCCAATTGCGACAAAGCTCCTTCAGAAGGGCCCTTCCACGTGTCCTTCATTGTTAGGATGTTTCTCCATCTTGTCAACCATCTATCACGGTCATAACTCAATAATAAATCTCTTCTAATGGCTGAGCTAAAATTACGAATAAATTAATAAGCTATTAAAATGACTAAATTATCTGTACAACGCTCATAGGAACTAGGTGGGAGCATGCAATGGAATTGGCACCCAGACAAGAAATCTTATCAATCATTTATTTTCAGAAATAAATATTTTTAAGAACATCAGATCAAGAATCCACCCAAAACATAACCTTGGACTCAAAATGACATTGTTGTCTGAAGCTGTCCCCCACCTACATTACCAACCCCTCCATTATTTATCAAGTGTATTCAGTGACCTTAACTTCTTCAACTCAAAAGATACATTTCCCCTCAACATAGGTGGGGGTCAACATAACATGTGGTAACGGGAAGAATAGACGCCGTCAAAGTAGCCATTCACCGGGCAACTGTCCTAATGAGCAGCTAATTCGATAATGGCCATCTTTTGCCATTACTCAGCGGTAAAACAGCCCTCAAAATGTCTGCCCTCAGATTGTCCTGAGCCAGCAGTTACCCCAAATAAAACCAAGAGCAAAATAATTGATCAGACAATTTATGTAATCACATTTAGGATAATCGGTGCTTTGTGCATCCTCTCGCCTATATGACTTTCTGAAATTGGAGGGCCATGTGAGGGAGGTCATGTTAATGGAACTGTTTGAATATTGCTTGAACGTTCCCATCTTCCTGTTGTTATTTGCCATGCCATTTGAAATCAAGTGACTTCCATGTATGCAAATAGATGTTTTTGTAATCAATCTGTGCAGAGATGTTATTACACACCTCTGAAGCAGCTTGGAGTTGAACCAAGGCCTCCTGTGTCAGAGGTAGGGACACTACCACTGCAACACGAGAGCTCCTCCAATCTGAAAATACTCTTTAACGCATTTCCAATGATTACTGTTTGTAAAATAGTGAGTGCTAGTAAAAAGAGTACATTTATGCTTTGGTTCACAGGAGCCTTGTTTTAGTCAGTTCTTCCATTTACTAAATTAAAAATTCATAACCACAGCTCCTTCTAGGTGAAAAGGTTTAAGAGTAGTGGTTGTCTTTCAGAATATGCAATTATAGGTGGTCAGTGGGCTGGTGCGGAAAAAAAAGGTACAGAATACTTGCCATTATTCTGATTGGATCCATTTATAAGACAAAGTGGACATTTTCACAGCAGACAATTCAAAATGACAAATGTCACACTCCAGTGGGTTAATGCACTGGAAATCAAGCCCTGCTACATCTCGTTCACCACAAAAGATAATGTTTTTATATAAGTACACAAAAGTCCTTGGTTTACCCGATTTGCAGACCCAGGTCAATGGAAACTGCAGACCAGGTTTCTATAATTAATTAAAATTACTATTTATTAAAATTAATAGACTTTAGCTGCTGATAAACAGTTAAAACTGTCAACATATCACTCCACAAATTAAAACCTTAGTCTCCTTACAAACTCCTCTTTGCGCACGAGCACCACTCACTTTCTCTCACAAGCACCAACCTCATACACATACACCACACACACACAGACCACTCTCTCTCTCTCTCTCCACACATGCACACACACACAGAAAATGTACAAGGACAGAGGTAAATAATCTGGACAGACTGTTCAGTTGTATTTGCCCATGGATTATGTTGAGTTGGTTCTTACTAATCTGTAAGTTTGTTTCTGGCTTCCCTTTCCCAAATGCTTCCACTGGTTTGCAAAAGGCACTGGGTGACTGGTTTCCTTGGAAAATGTCTCTGATTAATTGATTAAATGTCATAGTTCACAGTAACTGCTGAAGGAAAGATTAATTGATTTGCTTCAGGTTTAAAGTGAGTTTGACTCACTTCTGAGTATCTGGTGCAGATTCAAACCCTTCTCTGTATCTTGTTCCCAGTTTCCTGACAGCCAATCACACCTGCTGGTTGGCAAAAAGCCCTTTTCAACTAATCACCAGTGCATAGACCAATCAATTCTTTTCACCATCCAGGTATATTAGTACACAAATATACAGCTACAGTTCATCTGAAGCTAACTGAGTTACTGCTTGTGCAAGATACTTTGGTTACTTTCCTTTGAAACCATGCACCCACCCTTTAAACATACTTGTTTAAAGCAGTCCCGACTCACTTCAGTCCACAACTTTTAAAAACATAAAAATAAAAATACACAGATCCTACACACGAAAGGAAGGCAACAGAAATCGAGGGGCTACTAAAATGGATTAAATTAAGGTAATTTACATTAACAGAGAAAATGTAACAGAGAAACTCAGGGGACTAAAAGCAAACAAACGAATCTCAGAACCTAAACGGAAAACCCATCTGATTAATTAATGAGGATTTTTTAAACTGTAACTTGTATTGCAGGTAGAGCAGTAGATGTAATATATTCAGCTTTCCAAAGGAATGTCGCTACAACCTTTGCTTCTGATGCAGTAGATTAAAAAAAATGGGTTTTCTTTTAAGCAGTTCTACATATGCTGTTTTTATAGTTGTATTTGTTGGTTCTGTACTGGATATACAGGCATGACTGCAATGAATTGTTATAAAAGGGATGAAGAGTTGCTGGGATCTTGGAGGATGGGTTGGCATGGGGGGTGGGTGGGGGAATATAAGAGTTCAGGGCTAGGAGGCCTAAACTATATGCAAGTCCCCAGAAAACGCAGGTGGTCCTTTTTATTGTCCACCTTGGCAATTACTGTTCCCATGATCACTTCCTTTCAGTTTAATGAGCATGACTCTATCCCAGTCCCTACCTCCTCACCTTATGAAGGTGGGATATGCCAATTTGGGAAATTTGTTGATTCAAGCTACGCTCCTTAGTAGTGAAAACCCAGCTCTATGAGCACAAAGCTCCAAGCCCACCCCTCTGGAAAGCCACTCGTTGCTGTTCCAAGTTCCTCAATGACTAAGGGATCGATTCACTGAAGCTGTTTCTTTTGCAAGTACATCTCCTCTCCCAGTGATGCTGAGGATGCCATTTTGTATTGGAGTGACACTAACTTCAGATCTTCTGTTACTTTGAACCCAACAGAGCCACGGCCAGATTAAGTTCAAGAAGAAGAGGAAGGTCAGTGAACAGGACCAGCTGGCAACCAAGCTGCACCAAACCCTCTCGCTAACTAAATTAAAGTCACCCTTTAAGTTTGCAGATGGTTCAACAGGGAAGCGGAAATGTGGCATCATGGACAACTGCAGGCACCTGAGCTCCCATAAGGACTTTCTGGGGAAAGACGGAAGGAAGGCGCTGCATAAAGCCATCGGCAGCTCACCGAGCATGCTCCCTTCCAAAGAAAGCAAAAGCAAAATGGCAGCCAAGGGCAGGAAGTTGGAGTCAAGTTCAAAGTTGAAGGGTAGGCTGAAGACGTCCCATTCTCCGGCAAGATCAGAGGTCAGCAGTTACTCTTACAGTAAGTTGCAGTTTTTCAACTTCAGCGAAGCAAGTAAAAACGATTCAAAATGAAGTCTGTTATTATCTGGGATGGATTAGATTACACACAGTCGGAACATTCAAAGTCTCACTAATTGTGAGGAAGGTAGCCTGTGTGTTCAGCTGAAGTCCGCAATCACGTTTCCCACCAGACCATGTTTGCTGGGTCTCAGGTGAAGTGAGATGGTGAGAACTTTTGGTTAAAATATAACCTGCGATAGGATGGAATGGCCACTGCCTTTAGTCAATACTTAAAGCAGTTTATTTAGTTGATTGATGGTTTCAGGGACTCATCTTGTGTATGATTTTTCAAGCTGATAAATGTTGATGCTGGAAGATGAAATGTTCTCCACTTCTGGCACCCAGTGCTGGCATCTCAAGGTTCCATCTGACTGTGGGTCCAGATACAGATAAAGATTTCCCCTCATCCCAACCTTGGCACAGCAATGGGGCCAGTCTGAAGCAACTCACTCTGGCAGTGAAGCTACTGTTGCAGATCAACCATCTGTCAAGGGCACTGCGTCACTTCCATTTCCTCGAAAATCAGGTTGGGAAAACTGGGTGCTTTCCATTATTGCTGAAGAACAGGTTAAAAATCCACCCAACACTCCCGGGGCATCTCAACAGCCCATTACGTTATTCCTTTGTCTTAGTACTGACAAGATGGGAGCCCGTTTCCTGCTTCGCTCTTTTAGAACATTTGCTGGAGCTTTTCTTTTGAACATTACAATCGAATGATCCGAAGTTTAAATTTAAATCGCTAAAAGTAACTTACGTAAATCCCGCGGACATTATTAGAAAGGTAAATCTGCTGCAGTCTAATATGTCATATGAATTTTGAAGCATCTCTTATTGCCTTGTCTGTATTACTTGAGAAGGGCTCAGCGTGGGATTTTAGCTTGACGAAACTGGTTAGAGTAAATTCTCACAATATGGTGCATTGTTGTCCAGGTTAGGAAAGTTTGATTGCCTTTAGTGAGTGAATGCGTTGTTCAGTGTGGATGTCGACCAGACAGGCTGGTTGCTGTGATCACTCCTGTTTGGCTTCTGTTGATCTCAGTGGGGTCACAGGAGCGTGGCTTAACATTTGGCTTCAGTTTCCCAGTGTTGGAGAGGAGGGCAGGTTAACTGAACTCAGGGCCCAATGGTTCCCTGATGAGGCCACCTAGGGTAGTGCACATGTAGACGTGCAGAGCGGACGGGCCACAGGTGACATGCACCTCACAGTGGAATAGTTGTGTGTTCCGAGTTTGTTGAAGATTTTGGGGAGGGGTGGGGTGGTGTCAGGTATTATCGAAACATGACCCTGCCCGCACTGGGGAAGGAGAGAACACAGAGTGAGACAAAAGAAGCAAGTTGCCTATGCTGAACTGGTAAATTTAGCCTGTAGTAAGTAGTTTGGGAATCAATAGACAATAGACAATAGGTGCAAGAGTAGGCCATTCAGCCCTTCGAGCCTGCACCGCCATTCAAAATAATCATGACTGATCATTCCTAATCAGTATCCTGTTCCTGCCTTATCTCCATAACCCTTGATTCCACTATCTTTGAGAGCTCTATCCAACTCCTTCTTAAATGAATCCAGAGAGTGGGCTTTCACTGCCCTCTGGGGCAGAGCATTCCACACAGCCACCACTCTCTCTCGGTTTTGCTTATTTGACAGCCAGCTGGTTTGCAATGCAAGTGAAGCCAGCAGCTTGGGTTCAATTCTCACTCCAACTGAGGTTAATATGAAGGGCTCTCCTTCTCAACTTCTCCCCTTGCCTGAGGTTGGCAACTTTACCTTTAGTTGTGGACATACAATTGTTATTTGTAATTCCTAGTTTTTACACAACAGGTTAGCAGACGAAAAGGTGTAGATTTCATATTTTAAAAAATGATGATAACATTAGATTTACTGATTCAGTCAGCTTCTGCCCATCACACTACAACAACTTACATTTAGATAGTATCTTGAATGTAGTGAAACTTCCCAAGATGCCTCATGGAAGCACTATCAAATGGAATTTGGCACTCACCTGCATAAGGAAATATCAAGAGAAGTGGTCAAAAGCTTGGTCAGTCGGGTGAGTTTCAGAGGAGAGCTTGCTGGGGGCAGAGAGAGTTCAAGAAGCAAATAGACTTCCTGAGGGAGCTCTAAAACACTGAACTGAGAAGGCACAGCTGTTAAGAAGTGATTATTGAAAATTGGTGATGCATGAAAGACCAGAATGAGAGGAGTGTAAGCATCTCTGAGGTTCTCGAGGAGATCACAGAGATGGGGGGTGAGTAAGACATTGGGGTGATTTGAAAATGAATGAGAATTTTCAAATAGAGATTGTAGACAATAATGTATTGTCACTTGGAGGGCATCAGTCACCTGACTATCTGCAATTCCTTTTTTGAGTATTTGGCAAATTGAGGAAGCCTGGTTGCTTGATTTTTATGTTTCTTTACATGGTGCTGTGGTGTGCAGACGCTTTGAGGAGTGACACTGAGTGCTACCTTTTACCACTGCAGATACTGACACAGAGGATGAGGAGGAACTGGTAAAGGATGAATGGCCGTTGCAGTCCACCTCAAGTATGTCCGAGCGATCAGGCTCCAAACTGAAGGCACCTGCTCTCTATGGCATAATATCAAAGAAAAGCAAGGCTTCACTGGGCACAAAGCAGGCCAAAAGACTAGCGTCTGCCACTGGGACTATCAGATCACAACGAGCAACCGACAAGAAAAATCTGAAGCACTTTGCCTTGCTATTGGAGGAAGCCGAGGGTGGATCTTCCTTCAGTGACAGTTCGGAGGACTCATTCAATCAAGGTTAATAGAAGTAAACCTCAGGTGTTGAGAGCAAATGATGGTGCAAAGTAGTGACCATCTGGAATTTGGCAGGTGTAGGCTGCCCTTTTCTAACTGTTGTATTAAATATTGGCTCTTTTGGAGCCTGTGTCTAATTGGCTAATTCCTAAGTCCTTCCTTCCTACCCCACCACCCCCCTCCCATCCCCCCACCCCTTGGGATTGGCCTCTTGAGAGGCTTCACTGAACCACTGGAATTGTAAATTGAATACTTTGTGTGTGTGTGTGTGTTTTCCCAATGTTTGTATTGCAATGTGCTGCCGAAGCTTAATTAAACATGTTCATTTCTTTTTTAACTAAATGAGCGTGCTTTGTCTCTCTTGCTTTGCATTTGCTTTTAATTTTTTTTTAAATATATAGTCTTCTTCTAATAGATGAAAGGGCATTTCACTTCATCCCCACTTGCAATAGAACTCTCTATTATTCAGATATCCCTTTCATGTTTCTAGGAAGTGCATTGATGTTGGTTATCTGTCTTTATTTCTTAGAAGCTTGCTGGTATTGCCTCCTCTAGTCTCTAATATGTCCTTGAATGTCCAATAATTTCGCCATCCTTTTTTTGTGTTCGTTTCTAGATTTTCTGTTTTCTAGTTCAAACTGTTTCCAAACCCACAAAAGAAATGTGTGGAAACATCACAGCTTGAATATTGTCCTCAGGAGTTGATTGGCATTTTCTACTTCATTTACTGAAGCACTCAGCAAACTTAAAATGAGACGCAGAATAATATGTGATAGTGGGAAGGGAATCATGTGCAGGAGTACTCATTGGTTTGGCAATGGTTGAAATCCAGTGAAGGATCTAATTAGTATCAAAATGTAATTGGCATCGAGGTTTATAGAGCCAGTATGAAGCATAAAGAGCATTTTAATATTGGTTATGTGTTAAGAATATGTGGGAGTGAGTGTGGTACAATTTTTCCAATTGTTGAAATAAAATCCTGTTGCAAATTGTCACCGTCCATTCTGCTTGAACCTCTGGAGACTCCAACGTTTTCAAACGCTGGTTTCCCAGATACTTTCAAACGACTGACATAGCAGACTGGTGTCTGAATACCAAAAAATGTGCTGCTTAATACTGCTTCCTTAAGCATGTTCAATCCTATTTAAATGCAAGCCTGTTACTAACATTCAAAAGCAAATTGGAATTTCCAAATGTTGTTCATAATTTAATGGTTCAGATTTATTCTTGGGGTGTTGGTATAATTTAGTGCAACTGTCTCACCAGTTGTAAAACTATGTAATTGTTTGAAAGCTTGATGACTGCCTTATCCCGTCTGGACAGGGTGAAAGTTTATATGTACTGTTTTTTTTCAACAAAAAAAATTGTACAAAACAATTTAAAGAAATGAACTTCTATAAACTGTATGAATACCTTAAAGTTCTGTTATGTTTTGTTTTAATAGTGTTGTGCTATAAAAACTCAGGGTGGTATTCCTCTTTTTTTTAAATTAAACTCAAATGGTAGGTGTAAAATAATTATTGCCCACTTTGTACCAACATATTGTGCCTCCCATCACGAGCCTGTTTCAGAACACAGACATTCCAACTGTTTGATACAGGAAGGAGATTGTTGAAACATTTTCTTTTGTTTTCAGAGACAAGTCCCTTATATGTCACAGGGCAAATCCAATTTACTGTGAACAATGGGATATTCAACAAGATACACTTTTTGTATCAGGTCAGTTGTTGGAAATACCCACTTTCTCAGAATTGGACTTGCATTAGGACTAGGTGGAGACATAACAGCAAGCAATCACATGAAATTGTAGAAGGGTAGTACTCATTGCCAGAAGCAGTTCTGTTTTTTTTTGAAATGGCAATGGTCAGCGGTATGGGCTAGACATCTGAACAAGGCTGAGCAAAAGTTAGGGATCGGTATTGTGTTGCTTTCCCGTGGTGAAAGGCAACAGGTTATCATTCAGTAATCAAAATAATAATCATAACAATACTGGGAGTATCACTCTGAGGTCAAGGTGGGGCTATTTTAAAATTATGGTTATCAGGAAATGTTAAAAGGTTAAAAAAAAACATTTCTTAAAGGCCCGAGTCATATCTTTTGCTCATCCAGTTCTGTGAGGTTGACAGATCCTGAATCTTTTTGTTATCTTTTTGATATAATATTTGGAATATAAACTATTGATGGATCTTCATGGGGGAAGCAGTGCCAATTATAAATAATCCAGTGGTCTTTACTTCATCCCTGCTCCCGGTTGCAGCCCAGGGTATATCGAAATCCATTAACACCTGGTTGTATTGCTACATCTTGCATCTGCCAACAAAATCAATAGGCTCTTTACTAGAAAGTGTCCTTGCTGTGGCAAAGGAATTGATGGTTTCTGGTGGTTCTGTCTTAGGAGAACAGTCCACTCTACTTGGAGGTGAGGTGTGGTGGGGGGGGGTCAAGTCAGTGGATCAATTTAAAGAATTCTGTTTGAATAAGACAGGATGTTTGCTAACTTGTGAGCACAGGAAATAAATGAGTAGGTCCACTGGATTCTCATATAATTGGCAATGGTATATTGAAAGTGAAGTTGCTTTTTCTTGGAATTTTTGATATGTTGCCTACAAAAGGTCAGCAAAGGTTTGCCCTGGTATTGTTGATAATGGGCAAGATCTGTTACTAATTGCCTTAAGGGATATTTGGGTAATAGGGTTCTTTATGGCTGTCCCCTAATGTCCAGTACTAAAACAATAACCTGGCTTTTCTAGAATGCTCGCTTTCTCCTTGCAGCTGCTTGACACCCCTTCACCTTTGACCCCTATCCATGATGCTTGAATGTCTATCGGTATCTTGCATTGCTCTCATGCTGCACTAAGAAGCAAAGTGATTGGCTGGGAGTAGGGCAGACACCACGCAGTGGGGTCACTTTCCATGGCAGCAGAACCTTGCATTGTTATGTAGGTAGGAACACCACTTTTCTTCATGTAACTTTTGAACTCTTGACCACTGTCCTTGCCATATTTGTTGTTTCTTTTTTTTAATAAATTGTACCTGTGACGTAGTTAAATTTAAATGTTTTGGGAAGAAAAAAAATCCCATTATGCTGTTGCAATTAAAGATGTTGTTATGTGATAAAATAGGTAAAATTGTTACCATGACAACAAAGGACCCAAAACTGTTCGAAGTCTGCCTACACACAGCCTGCTTTGTACACAGTAGGCTCGCTTGCTTCTACAAATAAGCTGTGAATTGATTTTCTGAGTGCTCATTACTCAGATGCAATCTTTCTTTAACATACTTACATTGCTCAATGCCTCCTCGAATAACAAAAGGTGCTGCTAACAATCGGCTTTCTCGCTTTACTTATCCCTAACCAATCTTGCACTGTTCAGTAGAGGTGCACACTGTTTGTAACATTCTGGCGCAAAGCCATCAAAACAAAACAAAGTTAACAAGTAAATTCTGATTGAGACTGGTGCAAATAGTTTAAGCTATTGCATAAAAACAGAAAAAAAAATAATATCGGTGTATCTGCTTGACAGTACATTTGAATGTAAAGTATTTGTAAATTTAACCCTTGGACTTCTAGTCCATCTTCTGGCTTCTAACAGTCAAAGGGTTAAATATGATATACAGGATGGAAATTTCTTTACACTCAGTTATTTTAGAGCATTTATTTATTTGTAATGATGAACTGTGCAGCTTGTTTGTTAGAAATGTGGGTTGGAGGAGTGGAGAATGTTGGCTAATATATGCAAATGGACTTGTTTTATGAGGTCTCCACAGTGATGAAAAGTTCTGAGGTTGAAAGGAAGTTACCATACACTCTGAACACCAGTTTCAATCATCTCTGAGTGAGGAATGGTTCATCTTTTCACACACTCAACATCTCGTTGCTCTCAGTATCCCCATCCATTTTTAATTGTGAATCAAGTTACCTGTTAATGTGCAAAATGGATCGGAAATTCAAATTTCTTGCTCTTGAATAATCTGAAGAGCTTCAAATTTATCACCCCTTTCTTAATGTTGTAGGGCCAAACAGTTTGTACTCTGGTCTTTCAAGGATTTATAACCAATTATAAAACCAAACAGAGATCAAAGCACAAATGTGGGTCATTCTCCAGTGTTTTCAACCCAGACTCTTAATGCGCAGGTTGTTTTTATTGTCAGTAACTTACTACTTTTTTCAATGTAGATTACACCTCTGAAGAAGAGGATTATAGGAATGATTGCAGTGATGCTCTTTCCTCACCAGTCCTGGATGAGAGTGGTCTCGGCCTACTAGCCAGGTTTGCAGCCAGTGCCCTGCCAAGTCCGGTTATGACTCCACCATTATCGCTTGTTCAGCTTGAGGCCAAGCAGAAAGCCAAGAAGAAAGAAGAAAGGCAGAACTTGTTGGGTGAGTGGATCTTATTTGTTGTAAATTGACTGACCATCTAGTCACTTGAGAACAAGAGTTGGATTTAGTTTTGCTAAAATAAGGCTGACGAGTTAACTCTACTTTCTTTGGTTAGTGTAAGTGATATGAATTCTGGTCATAATGCCAACTTGCTCACAAACCAGTATGGCAGATCAAATCCAAAATGAAGCCTTCTGTTTGTTTGTGAGGAATATGAATCACTGTTCAGAAACTCAACTCGGCAGGATTTGCTTCTGTTCTGTGACTGTTTTAGAAAGATGAAATATTGAAACAATTCAGAGAAAGAAATGCTATAACTCTAGTACGTCGGATGGATCAATTTTTGTCCAATGTGTGCAAGAGGGTTTCCTGACAAAGTATGTTGAAGGGCTGACAAGAGGGGAGGCCACACTGGATCAAGTACTTGGTAATGAATCAGGCCAGGTGTTTGATTTAGTGGTAGATGAGCACTTTGGAGAGAGTGACCTTAATTCAGTTATGTTTAGTTTAGTGATGGAAAGGGATAAGTACATGCTGCAGGGCAAGAGTTATAGATGGAGGAAGGGCAATTATAATGCGAATAGGCAAGACTTAGGAGGCATAGAATGGGGCAGCAAAATGAAGGGGATGGGGACAATCGAAATGTGGAGCTGGTTTATGGACCAGGATTTTGCATGTCCTTGAAATGTCTATCCCTGTCAGGCAGAAAGGAAGTGATAAGGTAAGGGAACGTGGTTTACTAAAGAAATTGCATCTCTTGTTAAGTGGAAGAAGGAGGCTTATGTGACAATGAGACAAACTGGTTCAGATGAGGTGATAGAGAGTTACAGATTGGCTAGGAAGGATTTAAAGAGAGAGTTAAGAAGAGCAAGGAGAGGACATATGCAGTCTTTAGCAGGTAGAATAAAAGAGAACCATAAATCTTTCTATGGGTATTGAAGAATAAAAGGATGGCTAGGGTAGGAATAGGGCCAGTCAAAGACAGAAGTGGGAAGTTGAGTGTGGACCCTGTGGACATCAGAGAGGTGCTCAGTGAATATTCCTCATCTGTTTCACTCAGAAAAAGGAGAGTATTGCAGAGGAGAAGAATGGGATACAGGATATTAGACTAGAAAGGATCAAGATTAGTAAGGAGGAGGTGTTATCAATTCTAGGAGTGAAAGTAAACAAGACCCCTGGGCCAGATGGGGTTTATCTGAGGATTCTCTGAGAAGCTAGGGAGGAGATGTTAGTGCCTTTGGCCTTGATCTTTGAGTCATCATTGTCTACAGGTTTAGTACCAGAGGACTGGAGGATTTTTGCGCCCTTGTTCAATAAGGGCAGTAGAGATGACCAAGGTAATTATAGGCCAGTGAACCTTATGTCTGTTGTAGGAAAAGTTTTGGAGAGGATTATAAGAGATAGGATTTATAATCATCTAACAAGCAACAATTTGATTGCAGATAGTCAACAATGTTTCGTCAAGGGCAGGTCATGTCTTACAAACCTCATTGAATTTTTTGAGAAGGTGACCAAGCATGTGGATGAGGATAGGGCAGTTGACATGGTGTACGTGGACTTCTGTAAAGCCTTTGATAAGTTTCCATATGACAGGCTGTTGGAGAAAATGCAGAGGCATGGGATTGAAGATGATTTAGCAGTTTGGATTAGAACCTGGCTTTCTGAAAGAAGGCAGCAAGTGGTGGTTGATGAAAAATATTCAGCCTGGAGTCCAGTTACTAGTGGTGTGCCACAAGGATCTGTTTTGGGACCACTGCTGTTTGTCATTTTTATAACTGCAGGCATAGGTGGATGAGTTAGTACATTTGCAGATGGCACTAAAGTCGGTAGAGTAGTGGACAGTGTGGAAGAATGTTGCAGGGGGACTTAGATAAACTACAGAATTGGCCTGAGAGGTGGCAAATGGAGTTTAATGCAGATAAATGTGAGGTGATTCACTTTGGGAAGAATAACAGGAAGG
Source organism: Chiloscyllium plagiosum (assembly GCF_004010195.1). Taxonomy (NCBI): domain Eukaryota; kingdom Metazoa; phylum Chordata; class Chondrichthyes; order Orectolobiformes; family Hemiscylliidae; genus Chiloscyllium; species Chiloscyllium plagiosum. The sequence continues at coordinate 13,363,489 of NC_057730.1, forward strand.
CAGAATACTGAGTCAATGGAAAGATTCTTGGTAGTGTGGATGTGCAGAGGGATCATGGTGTGCATGGACATAGATCCCTGAAAGTTGCCACCCAGGTTGATAGTGCTGTTAAGAAGGCATGCAGTGTATTAGGTTTTATTGATAGAAGGATTGAGTTCTGGAGCTGTACTGTCATGCTGCAACTATACAAAATGCTAGTGCGGCTGCACTTGGAATATTGTGTACAGTTCTGCTCACCCCATTAGAGGAAGGATATGGAAGCATTGGAAAAGGTGCAGAGGAGATTTACCAAGATGTTGCCTGGTCTGGAGAGAAGATCTTATCAGGAATGGCTGAGAGACTTGGGTCTGTTCTCATTGGAGAGAAGAAGGCTAAGAGGGGATTTAATTGAGACATACAAGATGATCAGAGGATTAGATAGGGTAGACAGTGAAAGTCTTTTTCCTAGGATGATGACATCAGCTTGTACAAGGGGGCATAGCTTCAAATTGAGGGGTGATAGATTTAAGACAAATGTCAGAGGCAGGTTCCTCACTCAGGGAGTGGTCAGGACGTGGAATGCCCTACCTGCCAATATAGCTAACTCAGCTACATTATGGAGATTTAAACAATCCTTGAATGAGCATATGGATGATGATGGGATAGTGTAGGGTGGGGATAGTGTAGGGTGATGGACTTAGATTAGTTCACAACATTGAGGACCGAAGGGCCTGTTCTGCGCTGTATTGTTCTATGTTCTATGAAAGGTTAAGAGAACGTGAGTTTATCCATGGTACTCCATGTGAGATGTGGTATAGCAGGGCAGCCTCCTTCTTTGCAGCAGTCTGTTCCATGTGTGTGATGAATCAACGAACTTTGACCCTATTTGTGGATGTGCCAAGGGCTGTTAGGTGTTTCTAGTCTGGAAAGCTAGTGATGGATAGAAATGGAGCCTTGGCACGTCGATGAGCATTTATTTACAGAGACGTGTTTTGGAAACATCACTTCCAACACTTGGACTTTCAGGCTTGGTTTTTGTTCCCTAGTGAGAGTAAGAAAATGTCACAGTTCACCCCAGCCACTGAGGGAAACCTTTCACCAAAAGATGGGCTCCTTGTCCCACAGGGGGGCGTAAGGGATGGAGATTGGCTCACTGAACCTGGATGCAAATTGGAGGCAGCCACAATGACTGCCGAGGGCTGAGCTATTCAAAAGCCTGCCTCAGTTCTCTTAGACGTTTTTTCTCTGTTGTTTTGTTAAATACAAGGCCCTCTCCTCTAACCCTAACCCAAAACCTGTACATCCTCCTCACCCTTTTCTGATGAAGAGCTCATGCTCAAAATGTCGACTCTCCTGCTCTCCGGATACTGCCTGACTGGCTGTGCTTTTCCAGCAACACATGTTTTGACTGTGGTCTCCAGCATCTACAGTCTTCACTTCTCCACTCCACCCCTACCCCTGGCACCATCACCCACTCATCATACCTCGTCCACTCAAGTGTATGCTTACCCATTACCCCCTCCCCAGCCATTGCAATGATCACCCATGCCAGTCCATGCCGCAACCCATGACCTCTCATAGCCTCCATGCCAGCCTAATACTCAGCCCATGTTTTCTGATAGCCTCTGAGCCAACTTAATACCAACTCATGCCCACCCACTCATCATACATTGACCTTCCACCCTTTGTACCAACTCACCCAGTCCACCATGGGAAGACCTCAGTAGAGCTATTGACAAAATAAAGTTAACATCTAGCTATCAATTCCAACTGTCACTAGAATTTAAAAAAATTCATGAAAGCATATTGAAATCTTTGAGAGACCATCAGTTCTTAATCAGATATCAACAAACAAGCTTCTACTCATAATCCCAAATCAAAGACAGCCAATCCTTTAATAACCTCTTTGAGCTACAAACAAAGTGTGAATTGAAGATTCCTTACTCAGATAATGGGAGAATGTGGAAAGCAGCCAAGCATTAATAATAACATAATGACCTCAGGCAAAGACAGCAAGCAGACATTTTAACTGCTAATTCAGATGTTTTCAACTCAACTGACTTAGGCAGCCTATTTTTGTTTAATTTTAAAGGGCTGGGTGTTTAGCTAATTTTACAACTTTGACAGTTCTGTAGATCTTACCCACTCTTTAAAAGAATTTACAACTGCTCTAAAGACTGGTAACTGTCTCACTGCAGATTAAGTCCCTTGATCGAACCTGCTTGAGTTATTGTCATAAATGTGGGTGGGACATCTGGATCTTGGTCTGAGCTGCCATATAAAAAGGTCCCTAGAATGTCCGCAACTCTGCAAATGATCAGGTCTCACTCTGCTTCTATATCAATAGGATCAGGAGTGAATCCCTAGCAAATGCACACCACCTTTCTACAGGTAACATTGGGAAGCAGCTATATTCAGCTTTCCCACATTAAGAATGTCAAGCATTTCCAAGTCAAGCGACTAACTGGCTGAATGTAAAAGCTGCCCATAATAAAGGCTGCTTGAAACTCACTAATCGAGACAACCTAAAGGGAATCTTGTCAGAGTATATGGGATACTTCCATTTAGTGGATGAGGGACTGAATTCAATAGCAGAGATGTAATGCCGGAAGGATATAAGACACAGAACAGACCCACAGCGAGAGTTTTGTGTACAGTTGTGGTGACTACAGTACAGGGAGGGCAGAATTGTTCTAGAAACAGTTCGGAGAAGATTTATGGGAGTATTACCAAGGCTTGAAAATTGCTACTCTGAGGAAAGATTGAATAGGGTAGCATCATTTCTTTCAAACAGAAGGGTTTGTTCATTGAGCTGTACAAAATAATGAGGTGCTTGGATAGAGTGCACAGGCAAAACCAGTTTGCCCTGACAGAAGCCAGTTTTCAGGTGATTGTTGGAACTGAAAACAAATCTTTTTCACCCAGAGGGTGCTGGATGTTTGGAAGTTACTACCCAGTTTACTGAATGAGGTGGAAACCATCAAAGCAATTACCTGGATTTGTAGCTGAAATGCTGTAACCTGCAAGGCTCCAGTCTAGGTGCTGGGAAGCAAGATTAGAATGGATGTACAGCGAGTGCAGACACTATGGGCTGAGTGACCTTTCTCTGTGCTACAGTTTACCTAGAGTTCTGTAACGAGTGAAAGGTAAACTTTAACATAAATGTGATTTTGAAAATGGTACACCTCGATTTATAATTTTTAAGTTTTTTGATGTGTCAAATAATTTTTGGAAGGGTCTGTAATGCAGCTGGGCCCTTTGAGGGCTTGCAGTACTTCCTGTTGTTATTCACTCAGAATCTGTAATCCTGGCATGTTTCTTTATTAACACTTAGGCACGGAATTTGAGTACACAGACTCAGAGAGTGATGTTAAAATCAAGCAGAAACCAGCTGCATTACCCCGACCGAAGAAGTCACTGCCAGAGCCAGGGAGCAGCATGAACCTTGTGAATGAGCAGCAAAGCCAGGACAAGCTGAGGGGAGCTGACAAGGGGAGAAAGGCCAAGAAGCCGAAGGAGAAGTCTCCCCGAGAGTTCACCTTCGACTTTGGCCCCGAAGCCAGCGACGACGACCTGTGGAACCGGCGGAGGAGCGAGAGGATTTTCCTCAACGACGCCAGCGCCTCTGCTGCGCTGACCCCAACGGCTGCTCCCAGCACGGCCTCGGCTACCAAAACCAGCCGCTGCCTCAAGACCAGAGCGGTCAGCCCGAAGAAAGAGACGAGTAGAGCAAAGGACAAGGTACGTTGAGGTCTCTCCATTCCCAGGGAACGTTTCAGCTCACGTTTTTTCCCTTCCAGCATCCCTCGCCCCTCCCCATCTCTTCCCCTGCCCCTCCCAGAAGTTAGTGAGCGTGGAAGGTGCAGTGAACAGGGTGGCAGCGTGGTTTGGCGTGTGGTAAGGCGCGGGGCCTGGCATCGGCAGTTCAGGACCTCTCCGTTTGAAAGCTCGCACGCTGTTCAGAAATAAAAGAAATAATGTCAGTCTCACCTTATCGGATTCCAAGGACAGGAATTCTCTGAGAATTCAAGAGCCTTATTGTTGAGCAAAGTGAGAGTCGGAAGCCCGCGTGGTGGGAAAGGTTCTTTTCAAGGGATTCTCACTGATGACGAGATGGTGCCATTGTTTAAGTAAGGTGGTAAGGACAAGCCAGGGAACTATAGACCAGTGAGCCTGACGTCGGTGGTGGGCAAGTTATTGGAGGGAATCCTAAGGGACAGGATGTACATGTATTTGGAAAGGCAAGGACTCATTAGGGATAGTCAACATGGCTTTGTTCATGGGAAACCATGTCTCACAAACTTGACTGAGTTTTTTGAAGAAGTAACAAAGAGGATTGATGAGGGCAGAGTGGTGGACGTGACCTATATGGACTTCAGTAAGGCATTTGACAAGATTCCCCATGGGAGACTAGTTAGCAAGGTTAGATCTCACGGAATACAGGGAGAACTAGCCATTTGGATACAGAACTGGCCCGAAAGACTTGAGGCCTGTGACCAGTGGAGTGCCACAAGGATTGGTGCTTGGTCCACGTCTTTTCATCATTTATATAAATGATTTGGATGTGAGCTTAGGAGGTATAGTTAGTAAGTTTGCAGATGACACCAAAATTGGATGTGTAGTGGACAGCAAAGAAGGTTACCTCAGATTACAACAGGGTCTTGACCAGATGGGCCAATGGGCTGAGAAGTGGCAGATGGAGTTTAATTTAGATAAATGCGAGATGCTGCATTTTGGGAAAGCAAATCTTAGCAGGACTTATACACTTAATGGTAAGGTACTAGGAAGTGTTGCTGAACAAAGAGACCTTAGAGTGCAGGTTCATAGCTCCTTGAAAGTAGAATTGCAGATAGATAGTATAGTGAAGAAGCAGTTTGGTCTGCTTTCCTTTATTGGTCAGAGTATTGCATATAGGAGTTGGGAGGTCATGTTGTGGCTGAACAGGACATTGGTTAGGCCACTTTTAGAATATTGTAAGAAATTCTAGTCACCATCCTATCCGAAGAATGTTGTGAAACTTGGAAGAGTTCAGAAAAGATTTACAAGGATGTTGCCAGGGTTGGAGGATTTGAGCCATTGGGAGAGGCTGAACAGGCTGTGGCTGTTTTCCCTGGAGCGTCGAAGGCTATGGGGTGACCTTATAGAGGTTTATAAAATCATGAGGGGTATGGATAGGATGAATAGACAAAGTCTTTTCCCCGGGGTGGAGAAATGCAGAACTAGAGGGCATAGGTTTAGGGTGAGAGAGGAAAGATATAAAAGAGAACTAAGGGGCAACTTTTTCGCGCAGAAGGTGGTGAATGTATGGAATGAGCTGCCAGAGGAAGTGGTGGAGGCTGGTACAATTGCAACATTTAAAAGGCATCTGGATGGGTATATAAATAGGAAGGGTTTGGACGGATATGGGCTGGGTGCTGGCAAATGGGACTGGATTGGGTTGGGATCTCTGGTCAGCATGGACGGGTTGGACCGAAGGGTCTGTTTCCGTACTCTACACCTCAATGTTTCTCTGGCAGCTCGCTGCTCCAATAAGGAGGGGATGGGCTGTCTAACTGGTGGGCTACGCAGTGGCCTTTCAGTTCAACGGTTGCTGTTGGGTGCCTGTATCAGGGATGTGACCCCTAAAATGTTAGTTCTCTTCTTTCCAGCTTTTGCAGTTAGGAATAGCTGTTGTAACCAGGACCAACACCTTCATTTCAAACAACTGGCTGCCAGCTTCTTGTGGATTACGTAACCCTGCCACACACCCCGACCCCTCCTCATCCTAACTCCAGGGAAAAGGCCTCAGGCTGGTATGGGAAGTGGGGAATTGGCCCTCCCACCACTTCCCCCCAAAAGATCCACAGCCCAGGTGCGGTAAAGATGCAGCCCATAGGTCAGCTTAATAACTCAGCACTTTCAAAAAGATTCCGAGGCAGACATTTACTACATTGGACCTGCTTCTCTCACGTAGGAAAGGACACAAAGCATTTGCAGATGGGCTGGGGGAGGGTCCCCACGGCTGAGGTATCGACCAACCTTCATCGAGGCCTTTCTAGAGCGGACGCAGGCACCTCAAACAGACCTTAGGCTGCCTGGTTCTCTAAATTTGGCACTTAATGCCTTTCAAAGAATCCCTTGTGGAAGTTGGTAATGAGTCTGGCAGGCATTGGGCCTACCCAGGTCAGGATGCAGTGAGGCCGAGGTGTCACACCAACTCCCATTGATTTTCCAGCCCCCTCAGCAAGGTACGCTGAAGTTAGTAAGTTCCTTGGCACAGTGGGTAATGACCCTACCTCGGAGCTGGAAGCTCTGGGGTTGGGTTCTACTTCCCGGCTGGGGAGGTGGGTTAAACAGCTGCGTATCTTTGTGACAGGTAGCTAGGGGGAGAGACGCCTGGTCAGGAGTGTTACCCCTCCCCTTCAAGCTAAAGACCCATTCCAGGAGAAACAAGGGACAGAGAGCAGCATGCACTTTACCCATCTCAGGCACATCGAGACATAAGAGGTCCTCTTAGTTAGAACAGATCTGTTACATTGTAAATAACAATGACCCGGATATGGGTTTTGGTTGCCCTCCCCACTTTGGATGGAGTTGCGCTGAGACAATGAGAAGTTCAATACATGCTGCGATTTTGAAGTCAGCCTGGTGGTGGTGGTGGGGGGGGCTCATTGATTCACTGCTGTGTTTTCAACTTACAGAGAAAGAAAGGGAAGGAGCCACTGTCCCCTGGCTTTCCTTCAGCCCCGATGCCGAGTAACCCATCTGAACCGAGGGCCAGCCTCCTGCGCAGCACAAGCCCCTGCAAAAAGAACAAAGTGAAAGTGAAAGCAAAGGATGGAAAAAAGGAGGTAACACTGTTATACAATCCCTACACTGGGGAGACAAGCCCTTTGGCCCAACAAGTCCACACCGACCCTCCGAAGATTAACCCACCCAGACCCATTCCCCTACATTTACCCCTAACAAATGCATTTAATCTACACATTCCTGAACATGACGGGCAATTTAGCATGGCCAATTCACCTAACCTGCACATCTTTGGACTGTCAGAGGAAACCCATGCAGACACTGGGAGGATGTGCAAACTCCACACAGACAGTCACTGAGGCTGGAATCGAACCCAGGTCCCTAGTGCTGTGAGGCAGCAGTGCTAACCACTGAGCCACCATGCTGCCCTTAAGGATATGGTGGATTGTATCATGCACGCATTCTTGGTTCTGACAATGAGGCACATTGAACCTTGTTGAAACAGACAAGATTTTTAAGGGACTTGTCAGTGTAAATGGAAAGAGATAGTTGCCCCTTTTGTGGGAGAGTCCAGGACCAGAAGGTATCATCTCGAAAGGAAGGGCTCACACATCTGACACAGAGATGAGAGGAAATTTCTTCTCTGAGGGTAATGAGTCTGTGGAATTCTTTACTACAAAGGGGTGCCGAGGCTGGGTTGTTAAGTATATTCAAGGCTGAGATAGACAGAGTTTTGTGCTGGAAGGGAATCGAGAGTTCTGGGGAAAGACCGGAAAGTGGAGTCGTGGTTCATCAGATCAGCCATGATCTCATTGAATGGCAGAGCTGATGGGCTGAATGGCCTATTTCTGCTGCTATGCATTAGGGACTTATATTGATACATTGACTCTGTGTCTCTGTCTCTCTCTCTCTCTCTCCCCCTCCCCCCACAAATGCTGAACTCCTCCGGCAGTTTCTCTTTTTATTCCAGATTTCCAGCATCCACAACGTTTTACTTTTATTTGAGCATTCACAGCTTTTAGCATTGTATGTTCCTGCATGAAGATCCACCATCAGGAGACTCATCCAAACATTTCTAGCTTGCCAGCATTGGAGAGTGCTGGAAGCTAAAAACATCTGGATGAGTTTTCTGATGGTTGGACCTTTATGGAGGAACATGTAATGCTTCTATACGCTGTAGGATAATACACAGAATGTAATGGCTATTCAGCCCAACTTGCCAATGCTATCTGCTCCCAGCTCTCACCCAGTCTGTAACATTCTGTTCCTTTCTTCCTCATGTGTTTATGCTAAATTGCCCGTAGTGTTAGGTGAAGGGGTAAACGTAGGAGTATGGGTCTGGGTGGTATACGCTTTGGCGGGTCGGTGTGGACTTGTTGGGCCGAAGGGCCTGTTTCCACACTGTAGGGAATCTAATCTAATCTAATATGTTGTGTAATGAGAGATAAGCCTGTGTTTGTTTAAAATCAAACAAGTGCAAGGAGTGACTTGATCCATGAGAATATGCAGCATTGTATGGTTCCAATTATGGTGTGGAATTATTCAGCTTATAAAAAGTGCTTTCTTAAAGAAAGACTGTTATTTATAAAACACTTGCAGGTCCACCAGATGTCTCAACCTGTTTGACAGCAAATTTACAGATTGGAGTTGCAATAGGGACAGGTGGCAGGCAACTATGCACAGCAAGCAAGCTCCCACCAACAGTTACATGATTATAATGAAAAAGCCTGTTTTTTTTTGTGATGTTGATTGAGGGAGCAATATTGGCCCAGGGCATGGGGAGAACAAACATGCTCCTTTTTGATATACTGCCATGGACCTTATCAGAGAGGGGGAAATGGGTAATCTTGCTTGAAGTAGTCATTCGAAAGACAGTGCAATATCCCCTCAGTGCTCATCCCTGACCACTGTGCTCAAGTCCTTGGATTCACAAATGTCAACTTAGAGTGTGGAAGGTTGTGGCTGTCACCTTAGTGTCAGGGAAATCAATGCACTCCCCACACTAACAACATGCCTGCTCACTTTTGTATAGTAGACTTCCTCCAGATCGTAGCAGGACACTTACAGATTCCCTTTCAGTTTTAAAGTAGCACCCAAAATAAGTGCTTGGCTTATTTCTTGTACTCCAGTTCATTCTTTTCCTTTTTGTTAATGTAGTTGTGAGGCATAGTCGCTCAGTGGTTAGCACTGCTGCCTCACAGCGCCAGGGACCCCAGTTCAATTCAGTGTGACTGTCTGTGTGGAGTTTGCACCTTCTCCCTGGGTCTGCGTGGGTTTCCTCCAGACACTCTGGTTTCTTTCCACAGACCAAAGATGTGCAGGTTAGGTCGATTGGCCATGTTAAATTGCCACATAGTGTGCAGGGATGTGTAGGTGAGGTGGGTTAGCCCTGGGAAATGCAGGGTTACAGGGGTAGAGCAGAGGGGTCGGTCTGGGTCAGTGTGGGCTGAATGGCCTGTTTCCACACTGTAGAGATTCTCTGATTCTATACTATTTGAAGAAAAGTCACTACTGAAAAGGGGGAATCACAGCAGCTAAATTTCACCCATCAGCAATGTGGTACCGACCAGAAAGTAGGCGTTTTTGGTTTTGGTTGAGGGATAAATATTGACCAAGACACAGGGGAGAATTCAACTGTTTATTGAAACAGTTCTTTAACCAAAAGAGAAAATGCTGGAAAATCTCAGCAGGTCTGGCAGCATCTGTGAGGAGAGAAACCAGCTGACGTTTCGAGTCTAACTGACCCTTTGTCAAAGCTATGGTTCTTTAACTTGGTTCAGAAATATTTTAAATGTAGCTCAATGATTCCTCATGAACTTCTTGTCCAAATGCAAAATTATTACTCAAATCTCCAAGGACTTAATAATGGTTACAATCGATTCATGGTTTTGTACACAGTTAAAATGATCAAACTTGGCCTCTGTCTGTGTTACCCTACCAAAATCTGTCCTTTGGCAAGCCTGTCCTGGGTATAATGTCCACCCTTTGTTTGTGAGTCCCATCACATGATATCCAGAATGTGTCCTGAAGTAGGTTCCTCCTCACCCATCCTCCAGACTTGACTCAATGTCTGCCCTGATGGTTTCACTGTTAGTCAGTTAATATTGTAAAAGGTAAGCGTGTCCAAGACCATATCGAAAGGTTCAGTCATACTGCTTAGGTATTTCCATTGTCCTGGCCAATACCTGAGGCTCTCACCTCACACGGATGTCATCCAATATGTCTCCTATAGTTTCGATCTCCATTGTTCTGGTCAGTATCTGATGTTAACACAAATTCTGATAATCAAAATGTGATTAGCTACAGGATTCATGCAAATTACAACAACGGTACAGTGCGAGAAAAGGCTGCCTCCTCACTCGAGCGGCAGGAATATCATATTCTCTATTTTGGTTCCTGACCAACAAATATTTGTGTATTGCCTACATTCAAATATTAGCTGGGGCTTTATGGGAAGCATTGTTACCTCTGAGCCCACAGGTCAAAGGTTCAAACTCCACTCCAGAGACTCAAGCCTTGACTTCAGTGCTGCTTTGAGCGAGTGCTGTACAGTACAGAGCACTTTTTTTATATGAGACCATTGAAGAGGGACCCTATTGTTCTCCTTAGTTGGACATAAATCAGTCAGTGGCAGTCTTTCCTGGCCAATGTTTATCCCACCTTAGTAAGCTGATTCTCTGCTCTTTTTGATATCATTGCTGCTTGTTGATATTTGCTTGGTAATCAGAAACACACACTGCAGTGAAATTCCGTTATAAAACAGAAAAGAAAAAGTAAAGCACCTCAACTGCAGGTAGACAGTCGCACACAGAAATAAACAAAAACTCTGTGGGAAGCAATGGACTAGTGGTATTATCACTGGACTGTTAATCCAGAAACTCAGCTGATATTCTAAGAGTCTAATGACGACCAAGAATCTGGTGTCGTTTGTTGGAAAAACCCATCTGGTTCACTGATGCCCTTTAGGGAGGAAGTTGCTGGCCTTACCTGCTCTGGCCTACATGTGACTCCAGACCTACGCGATGTGGTTGATTCTTAACTGCCCTCTGGGCAACTAGGGATGGGTAATAAATGCTGGCCTGGCCAGCGATGGCCTCATCCCATGAATGAATAAAAAAAGACAGGGGACTCTGGACTGAGGGGTAGTTAGCTCAGGACCAAGGTGGGGTTGGGAGCCAGAGCTTAGAGGTGATACCCATCTCTACCCAGAAATTCTGGAACATCACTAGCAGTGCCTTCAGAATGGTGAAAAATGTCAATTTAGATCCGTTCAAAGAAATCACAACAAGCTGGTGAAGAAAGCCCTTGATTTTTACAGCGGTACTTGCCTCGTCTCTCCAGCAGGCACGCTCCAAAGGCGGTGCTGTCAGTAAACTAATGGAAAGCATGGCGGCCGATGAGGATTTTGAACAGAACCAAGACAGCAGCTTCTCTGAAGATGAGAACCTCCCTTTGAGCATGCTCATTGAGAGGCCCTCCACCCCAGGTTAGTTGCGCCTTCGGGATAAAATGCTGAGCATCGCGAATCCCAGCTGCACTCCCCACTCCTCATATCCACGAGGCACCGGCTGAGGTTCAGCCATTGGTGGGATTGCCAGGGATCTGCATTCACACCAGGCCATCGTGTTAGATAGGAGTGTGCGGAAACTGGTAAAATGGTAGAAGACTGACATTTGTTTTTAAAAATCTGATGACTTTCCTTATTTTGTAGGTGGATTAAATAAGATAGGGAATTTAAGATGGAATTCCTACCATCAGCCAACCCTGCGCCATGTCTGATTCGGGTCTTGTCAAAAGGATGACAATCCTGAGAAAGCAGTGCTGAGAAAATCGGCTGCTGTTCATACTCCATTATTTACATGGATCTAAATATCTATCAAGTGATTCATTCGATAGATATCTGTGTTGGAATGAACAAGTCCTGCTAACAGGATGTCTGCTAACTGCTTTTGAAGATCCACTGTTTTAAAATTGAAGCTAAGACTTATTGTGCAAACCTTCACGTTCAGGGAATGAATGACAGCCAGTTATTACACTGCATCGTAACTGCAGGTGTTCGAGACAGTTACCATTGTCTAACTTTACTGCCCAAACGAATTGAGTAGTTTAACACATTATCGTTCTCATTAACAAATGATTTTGTTCACTCCCGTGACCTTGTTCAGCTATCGAGAAGAGTGATTTCTCTGCTATTGAGTGAGTCTGCTCTCTGCCCCTTTATGTAGCTTCACCCTGTCCCGTATCTGCTGTCCCTCCTTAGTCCTTCCTGTACGCTTGCACCTTGACAGGTGGTGACATCCAGTTGTGAACAAGTCCTTTACGCTTGAAAATTACTTTACATAATGGACTGATTCGTCCTCAGAATATTAAATGATAACGTTGATCTTTTCTTCCCTTTTTTTTCTGGTACCTGATAAGCTGAATTATTGCCACTTCATTAAAAGATTCATTTTTAAATTTACAAACGGGCTCACAGGAAAGTGACGGTGCTTAAAATCCCCTTTGCTTGGAACAACTGACTCAAACAACAGCCTGTGTTTTCTTCAATTGGTTTCCATCGAATTTCCCAGCAGAGAAATAGCTAATTTGGACCAACTGGTTTCTGCCAGTAATTGTGTTCCACACAAGAACCCTTCTATCTTCCTTCATCTCATCCACTCCCTCTGTTCATTTCCCCCTCCTTTATTTCTCAAACTTCCCCTTAAATGTGTTTGTGTTTTCCTTTATTCTGATTCACTGGGTCTGTAGCTTTGCCTGAGTCAGCAAAACTGTTAGCAATTATTATTCCATCAGTTTTCCACACTTCCATCTGATTGTTCCCACAAAGAAAAACATCAATTGGGATTTACCTAGATAAATAGCAACAAACAGTCAAACCACACAATTGCCAGGCAATGACCATCTCCATTAAGAGAGAATCTAACCATCACCCCTCTTGACTTTCAATAGCATAAACATCACTGAATTCCCACTCTCTTTCCCTATCATCAAGTCAGGAGTATGTTGGAATCATCTCCACTTGTCTAGGTGAGTTTAACTCCACAACACTCAGAAGATCAACACCATCTGGGACAAAGCAGTTTGTTTGCTTGGCACCCCAGGCACAACCTTTCACATTGACTCCCTTCACCGCCAGTGCACATTGTCAGCTGTGTGTACAATCTGTGAGATGCAGTGAATAATTTGCCTGGGCTCCTGTGGCAGAACCTTCTAAACTCTCAACCTCTGCCTTCTGGAAGGACAAGGGGAAACCACCACCTGCAAGTTCCCCTCCAAGCCACACACCATCCTGACTTGGAATTATATCGCTGTTCCTTCACTGTCGATGGGTCAAAATCCTCGTGCTCTGAAGAGCACTTGTGGGTGTTCCTACAGCCCAGCGACTGCAGTGGTCCATGAGGGCAGTTTGGTATCACCTTCTCCAGTACAATCCTAAATGGACAAACGGTGCCAACAGTGTTGGCATTCCGTGAATGAATCAAAGAAAAAATTGCAGATATCTGATCCAAACTGCAAGCCTCACCCTCCCCTATCTCGTCTAATTCTGCGTTCTTGCACCAGCTCAGTTGTCATCACTGCATTATTGTTCCTTCAGTGAGCTACACCCTGAGCTCAGAAATTCCCTCCCTGACCTCCCTTATCTGTCCATCACTTCTCTCCTCATTTACAATGCTCTTTAAAACTTGCTCCCTGACCATGATTTTAAATATCTCCTTGCATTTGCTGAGTGTAAATTGCGTTCGATAATGCTCCAGTAAAGCTGCTTGGGGTGTTCCGATTGGGGAATGCTGCTCTGTAATTGCAGCTTGTGGTTTTGGTTGGAGACAGGATTATATTCCACTGGGGACGGGTGCAGAGCTTCGCTGCTAAGGCATTACTGAGAGATTACTATCATTTTCCGCAGCTCTTCGCTCGTGTGTGATTGACAAAGATGAGCTGAAGGATGGCCTTCGGGTGCTGATTCCAATGGATGACAAGCTACTGTATGCTGGATATGTGAAAACTGTTCACTCTCCGGATATGTAAGTTGTCAGTGAGAGGGGACGATTGACATGCTCATTACTTAAAGACAATCTAATCTAATCTAATTTAAACATCATGCACAATTTCCCAGCTGCCCCGATTGTCACCTGGAAGTCAGAGTCTGACCTTGAAATGTCAGAGTTTAGTTGGTAATGTGGCACTATGCCTCCTCTAAGCCACCCCCTTCAGCACCCGACATCTGCCTGAGACAATTTTGTCAAATTCCCTGGCTTCTGGCATGCTTGCAACCAGCTAAACAAATCTGTAGCCCCCTGATTAAACACAGTGGCTTGAATACATTTCAGGGTGCTGGCTTCCAGTCGGAAAATTATTCGTTTCCCATGTTCTGATGTTCTTTATGGTTTCAAATCCATTCAGTTCAGGCACAGAATAAATGCTGTAGAGGCAGAGAGAGCACTCACCTGAAACAGAAGGTTGATGTTACAAATACTATGATGTTTAAGTGTGTATAAGTGCATGCTGTAGTTATCATTTAGAGCCGGAAACTGTTGGGAATGATTAGGAACATATATGAGGACTGACGTGGTAGATGGGCACTACACAGGCTGGGGCACATTATTTCCCCTTTCAATTCAATTTTGATTCAGATTCTTTCGTTCTGTCTCTGTTTCTTCTTGTTTATTGGTTTTGGAGTGTCCCTGGTGGGGCAGTGTTATTAATTGGTGAAGTGGGTAATTTGCTGAGGGGATTTTAAAAAACAAAAAACGTACTTCTAATGACTGGGCGTCCCCAGAGAGGGAGTGTCCACTGCAGGCCTCAGTGTCCAGTCCTCTGTGCCCCCCACCCCCCCCACCCTGCCCCGCTCAAGTTTACTTTCATGAATTGATTTTTGCACCTGGAGTTTCCCAGTTGGCTTCCTGCATTGATGGGAAAGATTAACAACGTGGGGAGAGGTGCCAAGTGGTAGGTGAGGATTAGGGGTCCAGGCAACAGCTACCCAGGGAAGATGGTTCTCCCTTCCCTCTTGGGACATGGAGTAGTTGTTTGGTTGTGTTTGTCATTAACATGCTTAGGAGACTAGGGAAGGATTCTTCTTGTTGAGTCCCATCGTGCGCTGCAAACTGGGCTGTTCTCTGGAGCTGGAGGGGTTGATCCTCTAGATTTGAGGGCATGAGTATCCACTGTTGGACAAGAAGCCCATTTTGTGCCAACTAATGGCTCCTGTATCCACATCAAAATCTTCAGTTTAATTCATTCCCTCCCTTGGAGGTGGGTTAGTGAGCTGAAAGCAGCCTCACCTCGGTTTGACATCTCATCAATAGATGGCACGATGACAGTGCAGCACTCCCTCAGCATCATACATTATACACTCAGGTTCCAGAGAACGGAGCTTGACCCCTCGACTGTCTAAAATTGTGCTAAAATTGTCCTCCAGGGGAGTAAGGGAAGGGGGTCCTTACATCTTTCACAAGCTGTGTCAGTTCCTGGTGTCTGAGGTTAACAAGTAAATCCTCTCTTTGTTTCCACTGAGAGGAGCTATTTGTATTTTCACCTATTGAACAGCCACAGCTGAGCAATGCAAAAAAATTAAGCGATCCGGCTCAGTGGTTAGCACTGCTGCCTCACAGTGCCAGGAACCTGGGTTCGATTCCAGCCTCGGGGTGACTGTCTGTGTGGAATTTGCACATTTTGTGCAAATTCAAACCTGTGGCAGGAAAAGCAGCACTTTGGTGAAGATATTGGCCACATCTCAGTGGTGCTTTGGTTTCCACCCACAGTCCAAAGATGTGCAGGGTAGGCGGATTGGCCATAGGAAATGTGGGGTTCGGTGGGTCTGGCTGGGATACTCTTCATAGGGTCAGTGCAGACTCGATGGGCTGAATAGTCTCTCGTTGCACTGGAGGGATTCTATGTCCCTAATGAGGTTGGGAGGCACATATTTGCTGTGTATTGTATCTCTCTCTAATTTGAATAGCTGCATTATACCGAACGGTGGAACTGTGTTGTGACCATGTGCCTGATATGCATTAGACGTGAACTCAGGACAGGCAATGCGTGTTCTGTAATAGATCCAAAACAAATTAATATTGCTCATGTTCCTCTCAATTCAAATGATTAACTTCCAACCTCATGGCTTAATTTCAACAGTTTTTTTTAGTGGGTTTGAGGAGTGTGGGCCTGTTCAGAGCAGAGCTGGTCTGTGCCACCTGACAAAGGGGCAGTACTGCAAAAGTTTGTGGTTTCAAGTAAACCTGTTGGACTATAACCTGGTGTCGTGTGGCTTCTGACCCTGTGCCAGAAAAGCAGCACTTTATTCAGATGAAGGTGTTGGCCGCCCCTCTGGGTAGGACTCTTCTCCTCTGAGTCACAAGCTGATGTCTTATTGTGCTACCAAGGCTGATGCTACAGTAACAAAAACAGAAGTTGCTGGAAAAGCTCAGCAGGTCTGGCAGCATGTGTGCCGAGAAATCAGACGTAGTGTTTCGGGTCTGGTGACTCTTCCTCAGAACGGAGGTTCTCTGCACTGGCAGAGGTGATCTCTCCCACGTTAACTGCTAAACCGAAGCCTGGCTGAAATCTTGGACAGACATTAAAAATCCCACAGTGCTCTCTGTAAATGGGCAGGGGAGCCCCAGTCAATATTTACCTCTCAACCAACATCACCGTTACATTGCAGATTGTGGGACTTTGCTCTGTCTAAACTGGCTATTGATTTTTTTTATAAGGTGCAACAGTGGTAATATTTCAACAAACATTCTCTTGGCTGCAGAGCACTTTGGGATAACCTGAGATTATGAATGGCACTATATAAATGCGGACTTTACAATGTTTGAGCTAGAGGGTGGAATTTGCAACTCCCAAGAAGCAGCGGGAAGGTTGTACACAGAAAGGAAGGATAATTGGGCCAGCTCTTCCATCCCCCCCCCCCCCCCCCCCCCCCCCCCCCCCCCCCCCCCACCGCCCCCCCCCCCCTCCCCATATCCCCCAAAAAACTGCTGTCACTTCAGAAATTAAGTTCTGGACAGGAAGACTGCAATTGACCGTCCCAACCTACTGTCAACAATTGATCAATTAACAACCACTAGGGGACCTCCTGCAGCCTGGGCCACAGCTAATTGAGCTCCAGGTGGGTCAGGTTGGTTGGCCAAACCAACAGTAAGCAGGCAAGTTATCAATTTTGGGGGCAGGTGGAGTCGGCAAAAAGCCTTACTTCCTCCAATCCTCCGTCTTGAGGGATACTCTGGGTAATGGTGCCTTGGCTGCAGGCGTTATGGTGCTGCCAAGCTGTGGAGACATCAGGCAGCAATTCGATGGTAACCCCAGGGCTTCATGCTCCAGCTTCTCGGGAAAGTGGATTATCAGGGTCAGCCATGATCTCATTGAAGAGCAGAGCACCCTCGATGGGCTGAATGGCTTACTTCGGCTTAAGAGTCCTTTGGCTTTGGAATTCCAGCAGAACAAGAATTCGGTGGGAATTGTGAACAAGGTGTTTCTCTACACAAAGTGTTCCTGCTTTTGGACTAGATTCAAAAACAGGAAACTTCCGCTGAAACTGTGGAGCGACAAGTTATCCTTTTCTGTACATTTTCCTTTTGTGTAAAATTGAAGGTTGAGCATTGGAGTTGGGAGGTCATCTTGTGGTTGTATGGGACATTGGTTAGGCCACTTTTTGACCACTGCGTTCAGTTCTGGTCTCCCTGTGATAGGAAGGATGTTGTGAAAGCTGAAAGGGTTCAGAAAAGAGTTACGAGGATGTTGCCAGGGTTGGAAGGTTTGAGCAATAGGGAAAAGTTGAATAGGCTGAAGCTGTTTTCCCCAGAGTGTCGGAGGCTGAGGGGTGACTTTACAGATCTATTTAAAATCATGAGGGTCATGGATAGGGTAAATAAACAAGGGTTTTTCCCCTGGAGGAGATGAAACTCCAAACTAGGGGAGTTTAGGGTGAGAGGGGTAAGATTTAAAAGGGACCTAAAGGGCAACTTTTTCACGCAGAGGGTGGTGTGTGTATGGAAGGAGCTACCAGAGGAAGTGGTGGAGGCTGGGGCAATTGCAACATTTAAAAGGTATCTGGATGGGTATGTGGATAGGAATGATTTAGAAGGATATGGGCCAAATGCTGGCAAAAGGAACTAGATTTATTGAGGATATCTAGTTGGCATGGATGAGTTGGACTGAAGGGTCTGCTTCCATGCTGTACATCTCTATGACTCTGTGAAGTGACCCGAGTGGTGAAATCCCTGCTCGTGCAGTCCTGCAACTCTGACCATTTCATTCTAACCAGAACCATCAAGTGAATGTTAGAGTGTCCTTTAATTTCCTGGATTTAAGCCTACAAAGCCCCTCTGTCACTATCAGCAATAATACTGCAGCAATTTGGGTCATCACCTTCAGGAACTGAAAGCCCAGAGAGTCAAATTTGGACAGGCATGTGTGGGTCTATCTTCATCTTTATCTGTGTGTACGTTTTTTGTTTGTACAAAGAGATAACTATTCAGTGTGGGGAAAATGTCACGTGCAACAAAGTTAAAATTTCTCCTTGTGTGCGTCACCACGCTCCTGACATTTACCAACGGAGCAGTAAAGTCAGAGTCAGACAATAACACGTCAGGGGGGTCGTGTACAAAATATCTTTCATATTGTCTGTACACAGAAAATGTGACTTCATTGGATTAAAAAAAAAGGGAAATACAAGATTGCATTTATTTTGCAGTGAGAGTAACAAGGAACTTCCTAATGAGATTACAGTGACAAGTCCTGGTGCTTGATTTAGGCCAATCTCCTTGTTTTTCATTATTGGCTCTCTGGTTTCCTCCCACAGTCCAAAGAGGTGCAGTTTAGATGGATTGTCCATGCTAAATTCCCCATTGTGTCCAGCGATGTGCAGGCAAGATAGATTAGCCAGGGGAAATACATGGTTACAGGGATAGGGTAGGGGGCTGAGACTGGGTGGAATTGATGCAGACTCTGACTGAAGGTCTCTTTCTACACTGTAGGATTTCTGTGATTCTTAGCTGCACCATGATTTGTCTCGTTAAAGAAGTTTTCAAATTGCTGCGACAAAGCTGCATATGGACTGACTTTAAGAAATCAAATTGAACAAGACGAGAAGGTTACTGAGTGTAAACACTCTGGCCCCTCCTCAAGTATAAACATCTCTCTTCCAGATATCGTGTGGTTGTGGAGGGAGAGAGAGGAAACCGTCCGCACATCTACTCCTTGGAGCAGCTCCTACAGGAAGCGGTGAGAGGCTTAGTAATCGTTACAGATTGGCAATAATGTTCGCTTTTCACTATTACAACATCGTGTGAGCTTTCCTTCAGTCTGGGGTGTATAGGTAGTGAAATGAAAGCACTCATTGTAAAGTAGGCAGGAGACAAGCAGCTGGATTAAAATGGCCCAAAACTCCTCGTCGTGCCTGATCTAGACAAAACTTAAAATTATTTCCCCGTGCACTTGAGAAGAAAGCATGAATTACTTTGGTTTTGCAAGAAATGAACGTGATTTTTCCATTGAAAATGTTTTTCTAGTGATATTATCTGTTGATTACTTTTCCCCCTCACCCTGCCTTTTGATACAGATCTGTAAAAAAGAGTGGTACATTTGATTTCAGAAATTAGGTCTTATTTCAGACACTCTGTTGACCAGCTGAAGCTTTGCAACATCAAGGAGACTGAGCTCCTGTTGTCAGGGACATCTTACCAGGTGATTTCCTGATGTGGAGGGTCACTGCACAGAGACCAGTATCTGTCACCAAATCACCCTTTATTCACATAGTTCATGTCACTGACCCAGCTAACTCCACTCCCACTCCTCTCCCCAACCCAAACCCTACTCCCACCCCAAAAAGGATCAGCTGGCTTAAGTGCAGAGAGAGAGCAGCCTCAACAACATGTGCCCAGCAGGAGCAGCCGCCATTGCTGTGAAGTCAGGAACCCTGCGGCCTGCAGCAATTCAGAAAAGAACGACATTTCCAAAAGAGAAATGGGGCTGAGACCCCCTCCAAGAGTATCGGAAGGGCCGCCCATAGCTGTGGTCCCCTTTTTTTTATAGAATCCCTATAGTGTGGAAACAGGTCCTTCGGCCCAACAATTCCACACCGACCTTCCGAAGAGTATCTCACCCAAATCCATTCCCCTATTACTCTAGATTTACCCCTGACTAATGCACCTAACCTACACATCCCTGGACACTATGGGCAATTTAGCATGGCCAGTCCACCTGACCTGCACATCTTTGGATTGTCGGAGGAAACCGGAGCACCCGGAGGAAACCCCCACAGACACGGGGAGAATGTGCAAACTCCACACAGTCAGTTATCCGAGGCTGGAATCGTACGTAGGTCCCTGGCACTGTGAGGCAGCAGTGCTAACCACTGACCCACCACTCCCAACACCACCCCTACCTACCCACCCATTAAAACCCCGGGTCGCCACCAAGTGGCCGTCTCGAGGTTTCTCTCAGGGCCTGGTTACATGGGGATTAAATTGCTGCTTTTAGTCGATGATGAAATAGCTCTTAATAAGGCCCCAATGTATTTCAATTTGTTGCCTGCCCCCTGGGAGGTGTGAGGGGTCTGTTTGATTGCTATCCTGCTGTTGATAAATGTCTCAGATCAGGGCAGGAGTTGGACGTGGAGCCAAGTCAATCTGATTCCCCTCAATTTGACAACATTCCCCACCCCGGCACAGCCTCTGTCGCTGTTCTTCTCCAGCGCAACCTTTTCAATAAATAAACCAGCGATGGCCCAGGGATATTGCCTTCCTGTTGAGCTCAGCATTTAGTTTGTCAGGATTGATTTGATCTGAAATTCAGACGTGGCTTTAATTTTAGATCTCGCTCTCTCCTAATGTCCTTTTGAAGCAGATCATTGATGTTAAGCCTTCCTGTGTGAGGTTGTTGCCTGAAGGAACCCGAATTGCTGCCTACTGGAGCCAGCAGTATCGCTGCCTGTACCCTGGGACTGTTGTCAGAGGTATCTGTCTCTCTCTCTCTCTCTCTCTCTCGCTCTCTGATTCTGTAAGCCAGGAACCCTTCTTGACGAGTTCTCATTCTAAAAACGTCTAACTCGGTGACTTCCTGAGTAGAAAGTGTGACATTGAGAGCTTAGTGCTGATTTAGCTCTCGAAAGGGTTAGCCATGGAATGTGTTGATCATAGTGTCAACTGTGCACAGAAAGCAGACTGATCTTCCCTTTAAAGCACAAAACAAAGGTCTCTCCAGTTACTTCTTACATTTATAATGAACAGAATGTTTGAATCCCAAAGGATTTTTATTTTGCAAGCATTTGAAGTGACATCTTCTGAGATGGAGGGAGAGGAAGGGAGGTGGAGGGAGAGGAAGGGAGGTGGAGGGTGAGGAAGGGAGGTGGAGGGTGAGGAGGGGAGGTGGAGGGGGAGGAGGGAAAGTGGAGGGTGTGGAGGGGAGGTGATGGAAGAGAAGGGGAGG
>NC_057730.1:13385881-13433595 GCF_004010195.1 Chiloscyllium plagiosum
GGAGGGGAGAAAAGCTGGAAAGAGGGATCAGAGAGGAGAGGTAGAAGGTGGGAAGGTGGAGGAGTGGGGAAGTAAAGGAGACGAGGAGAGATACGGGGGAAATGTGGATGGGGAGGCAGAAAGAAGGAAGGTGAAGGATAGAGGAAATGAGGGGAGAGGAGGGGAGCGGGTGTATGAGGGAGGGAAGGTCAACAGTGGAACATGAAAAAGACTGGATTGGGAAATGTTGTGCTGTTGGAGCCAATCCAGTAAACAGGTCTGGGTTTGGTCAGTTGTGAGCTTATCCAGGAGTATCTGACCCAGGCTAGGTTCCAGATATAGACCCCTTCTATGCTCATTCCCCTAATATCTATTTAGTCAGTACAGTCAATGTCAGGCCAAGTGGGGATCAGCTTGAGCCCTGATCACAGGATATTATAAAGTATAAACATGTGACAATTAGTGAAGCAAGAAACTACATTTATATAGTGACTTGCACAACCTCAGGACTCGGAAGTGTGGTCACTGTTGTATATTGGCAGGCAATTTTCACACAGCACAACACAATGGGATCATGATGGAAGAAAATAAAATGGTGATTTCTTCATGATCTTGCTTGTGAGTTAGGTATTGGCAAAGATAATAGAGAGAACCTCCTTGCTGGTTGAAATAGCAGATGGTTTTATGTCCAAGCAAGGTGACCAATTGAGGTTCTATTCAACATTTAATCTGAAAGGCAACTCATATGTTGTTTTGATCACTGAATGACCAATGCTAACAGCCCAGGCTTTCATTCAGAAATGGCTACTTGAGTGAGATATCAGATCAACCTGGTTTGATGAAGCAGCCAGGCTTGCACACATTCAATGGGGATATCTGTCATTGGGACCACACACAAGCCCCACCCCCACGCACACCACCTCCCCACCCTGCCAGTCAACATCTTAGAAGTCACCATTAACCAGACACTCTCTACTGGACTGACCGCACAAATCTGTGGCTCTAAGAGCAGGTCAGAACCTGGGACTTCTGTGGCAAGTAACCCTCCTCCAGTCTCCCTAAAGCCTGTCCACCATCTACAAAGCACAAGTCAGGAGTGTGATGGAATACCCCCCACTTGCCTGGATGGGTAAGTGCCAACAGCACTCAAGAAGCTTGACACCATCCAGGATAAAGCGGCCCGCTTGATTGGCACCACATCCACAAACATCCACTCCCTTCACCACCCAAGCTCAGGAGCAGAAGTGTGTACAAGATGCCCTGAAACAGTTTACCAAGGCTCCTTTGACATCATCTTCCATCCCGTGACCTCTACCACCGAGAAAAACAGGGGCAGTAGGCCCACATGAACATCACCATCTGCAGGTAACACTAGAGTCACCCACCATCCTGACTTGGAATGATATCGCTGTTCCTTCACTGTCACTCAGACAAAATCCTAGAACTCCCTCCTTACCAGCACTGAGCATATGCCTACTGCCAGAAGACCAGAAGATGTAGAACCAGAAATAGGCCATTCAGTCCATCAAGTCAGCTCATCCATTCAGTGAGATCATGGCTGATCTAATGGTCCTCAACTTCACTTTCCTGCCTTTTCCCCTTACCCCTTACTTATTAATAATCTGTTTATCTCTGCCTTGAATATGCTCATGACCCAGCATCCATCACCATTTGCAGCAAAGAATTTCACAGACTGAATGTGTCTGGGATAAGAAATTCCGACTCATCTGTGTTTTACATGGGCAGCCCCTTACTCTGAGATGATGTCCTCTAGTCTGAGACTCTCCCACAAGGAGAAACAGCCTCTCTACCATCTACTCTGTCAAGTCCTGTAAGAATCTTATATATTTCAAAGAGGTCTCCTGTCATCCTTCTGAACTTCAGTAAGTACAGGCTTAACCAACTCAAATGCTCCTCATGAGATAGTTCCTCCATTCGTGGGATTAGCCGAGTTAACATTCTGTAGACTTCCTTCAATGCCTTTACATCTTTCTTTAGGTGAAGAGGCCAAAATTGTTCACACTATTCCAGCTATGGTCTGTCTAGTTCTTTCGATAGGTTTAGCAAGGTCAGGAATATATACTGTAAATAATTATGGCCCCAGCACTGATCCCTGTGGCACTCCACTGGTTACAGGTTGACATCCTGAAAATGCCCCCTTTATGCAAATTCTTTGTCTTCTATTAGTTAGCCAATCCTCTATCCATGCTAACATACCACCTCCAACACTCTCCTCTTATTAAATAACTGATCTGTAATACTTCATCAAATCCCTTCTGGAAATCCAAATATATTCCATCTACTTATTCCCTTTTATCTCACCTGCTTGTTACCTCCTCAAATAACTAATCACATTTTCAATCCTGATTTCCCTTCATGAAGCCATGCTGTCTCTGTTGATTCTATTATGTATTTTGAAACTTTTCCAATGCTAGATGGCCTATAGTTTCCTTTTTTGTCACCTCTCTTTTTGAATAAGGGTGTTGTACTGGCATTTTTACAATCCTCTGGGATCCTTTTTCCAGAATCAAAAGACCCTTGAGAAGATTACGACCAGTGTATCCAGTATCTCTGTAGCTACTTCCTTTAAATACATAGGCTGCAACACTTCATGAAGGTAAAACAGCTTCTCAAGAGCAATTAGAAATGGACAATAAACCCTGGCCTCATCAACAATGCCCACATCCCATGAATTATTTTTTTAAAAAAGGATCCATTGAGATTCTGCAAAAACCAGCATTCAATTTAATCCCACTGTGTTCAACACTCACTGAACCTGTCAGATCCTTGATGTGGGTTATGATAAATCCCACCAGAAATGATCCTCTTTTAAGGAGTTTACCCTTTATTTCTTTTTCCCCCTTAATCGCTGTATAACCCTTTGCTCCAATCTATTGATTGGAATAAATCAGTATTAAGGAACTTGCTCTTATGTAGAATAACCAATATCGTTAAGTGATCTCTAAAACTGACAGGAAGGTCTTCGAAGCTTGTAACTTCTTCAAGTATTTGCTTTCAGGGCAAATTTATCACCGTGCTCTTGTATGTGAGACCGAAATTTATCATGGTGCGCTGACATTGTGATAACTGCTATTCTCTAATTATTGCCATAAATCTGCTACTCTCGGCTCCTTTTATAGTGAGAACACCAACATTAGCAGCTCACAGCACAGAATGGAACTGGGGAGAAAAACACTTTTTTGTTTAACCTCACGGCTGCCAAAAGCATTTTTGGCAACCTTCCTCTGTTCAATGGAGGGATTAGGAATGTGATGAAAGTAGGTTTCTAGGCTGTAAACAAAATATCCTCAGATCTCATCCTTCATTCCAACTTGGGGATTTCTCAAGATGGAGCCTAATCACATCTGGAGAGAGGTGGGTGGTATCCAAGGCAACATAATACATCAAATATTTAAACCCCAGTCAGAATTATACTATTATTATTAATCCGTTAGCAAGGCAGAAAGAATAAAACTCCAGCTGAGCTTTGATTTTCAAAGAGGATTATCCCCACAACCGCTTCAAGAAGAAATGGGTATTGGTCTGGATTTTTGCCAGGACTGGATGACTGGGAGCCCTTTAAAAATGGTGGATTGGTCCTAATCCCAGGATTCCTGGGTCTATTCCTTGGGTTTCTCATTTCACTTCTGAGGGTGCAGGTTGGAACAGATTGTGATCTGTGGTCACCTGGTCAACCCCATTTTGGAGATAGTCATGACCTAGTCCTTTGTGATTTTTCATGGGACATGGTTTGCAGTACCTCAGGGTGTCATGGGCTGTGGTCTGTCTGACAGAACATATTAAAATTCTCGTGCAGCACATGCCAGGCTATGCCTTCCAGTCACGCCCTGATACCAGGCTATGTTACTTTAATTCACCCACTATAGTGACAGTAAGGTGTGTAAAACAAAAAAAGATGTCTTAAAAGTCATTCATTGCTTCATCCGATTTGTTAAAGGAACTCCTTTGTACTGTTGGAGAATAAAATGTCAATCTTCGAGACACCTTAAATATCTGAAATGGAAAGCGTTTGAAGCCTTAACCTTGTCTAAATTCACCTTGACATTTCTATAGAAGCTTCACAACAGAACTGAGAGAGCCAGTGCTGGCAATCAAGCAGAGGCTCAGCTTTTTCAAAAGACGAATGAATGTCTGGCCTCTCCGCCTCCAGGAGTCTTCCCAACTTTCCCAAGTGATCCCAAGGATGATAGTACAGGGCAGAATGTTAAGGTCACTGTTGTCCTGCAGAATTCCTCATAACTTGCAGCTTCCAGCATTCCAGCTGATTGAACCCGCTGTAGAATTTCACGGGGTGGCATGAGATCTTGCAGGAAAAAAACCATCAATCCCAGGGGGAATTTTCACACAAGTCAATGATCTGGCCTTCAGAGGGCTGAGGCGAATCCAACATTGTTATTCGGGTGTTTGGATCTTGTATTTTTCTCACAAGACAGTAAATTGGGGTTGCAGTCACACGTCAGTTGCTCAACTTAATGTTCCCCCACCCAACCCCCTATCCCCATCTTTCCCACTGGTGATGTTGGTTTCCAGCCACTATCACCATCATATCTAGAATGATAACTTGAATTTAACTAAGGGCTTCAAAGTAGCAAACCATCCCAGTACACCTCTTGAGAGCATTACTAAGCATTAGGTGGGGGTCCAAAGAGGTAGGTTTTGAGGAGTGTTGCAAGGAGAGGAAGAGGGGCACTGAGGTTTTGAGAAGGAAGTCAGGAACTTATGGGCTATTCTTTGGTGTAAGCTTAGGCAGAGTGTGTCAACATACTGTTTAACTTCAGAGGCCAACACAGATGAGCTTGAAGATGTTCTTCACTTTCCAACCTCATGTCCAATGCAAACTGAAGATGATGGTTAGCAATCAGGAGGCAGAACTCCTCCCGCACTATTGATACTGAATTCCAATTGTATGGTGGCCACTGTGTCTAACCCTCCCACAGGGAATGACTAACACACCACAACTGGGATCAAACCATGCCCTTTATATTCTGTGTAACTCAGTAAAACACTGGGTTAAGCTGCAGTTTTAAGTGGTTCCAGAAAGCAACCAATAGTTAACATTTTCACTTGTGTGTAGTAACGGTTTTCGTTTTTATGGTGTGAAATGCTATTAGTATGACCAGAGCAGAGACAAAATCAGAAATTGCATTTTTCTATTTTCGAGAGCCAAGGTGTAAACTCGAACTTGACAGCAAAAATTGGCAACTAATGCTTTCTTCATGTACTTCCTTTGTCTTTGAATGATTCGTTGTTGATGGCATGTTAACTGGGAGAACGTTTGGGTTTCTTAAAAACAAAAATTAACCTGTAAATCCCTATTTAGTCATAGCATCTGATCTTGACTCCCATCTGGTTCTTATTTTGAAGATGTATTTTTTTTAATTCATTAACAATCCAGAATTGAATGTGCAACTTATTAATGCTTGAACATAATTGCTAATCTAATCTAAACAACGGACTCCCAAGGTGTAAAATACAACAGGTCTGTCTTGCAAATATTGGGGGTCGAGTCTTAAAAAGAAAAAGTGGGCGGAACGGTGGCACAGTGGTTAGCATTGCTGCCTCACAGCGCCAGAGACCGGGGTTCAATTCCCACCTCAGGTGACTCTCTGTGTGGAGTTTGCACATTCTCCCCATGTCTGCGTGGGTTTCCTCTGGGTGCTCCGGTTTCCTCCCACAATCCAAAAATGTGCAGGTTAGGTGAATTGGCCGTGCTAAATTGCCCGTAGTGTTAGGTGAAGGGGTAAATGTGGGGGAATGGCTCTGGGTGGGTTGTGCTTCGGCGGGTCAGTGTGGACTTGTTGGGCCGAAGGGCCTGTTTCCACACTGTAATGTAATCTAATAATTCCACCGGAGATGGTTCAACTTTGCACAATCAATAAATACCACATCACACTGAACGTTTTCTGGCCAGCCTCTGTCTTGTCTTTAATTGTTTCCCCCTTCTGCTCCTTTTGCTGATTTTTAAAACTGTTCCTCAACTTGAAGCTCTTAACTGAGCATTTTGGCTTTGTCTGCATGACCCTATGGCCATTCTCACTGCCAGTGTACTCCTGAGACCATCACTTCAGTTCCCCTTGTTTCATTCATACCTTCTCTATTCAAAAGTTACATTTTTTGGCCAAGCTCTTGGTCCCTTCTCCCCATAGCTGCCTTTGTGGTTCAGTCTCAAAGTATTTTCATAACCCTCCTCGTGAAGAGGCTTTGAGTGTTTTACCACATGCAAGGTGCTATGTCAGTGCTGTTGTTATTGCTATATTTTCTGTACATTCATTTTCAGTGATGCTCACTTTGCAAGACTTGAGGTGTGGAGGATTGTTAAAGCGCAGTGTATGCTCCAAGTTATAATGAACTGTGCAAAATAGCAGCAGCTCTTGCCAGCTTCTGAATATAAGAAATAGAAATAGGTTATTTAGTCTTTCATGTTGAGTCATGGCTGACCTTCAACATTGCCACCATTTTCCA
Source organism: Chiloscyllium plagiosum (assembly GCF_004010195.1). Classification (NCBI taxonomy): domain Eukaryota; kingdom Metazoa; phylum Chordata; class Chondrichthyes; order Orectolobiformes; family Hemiscylliidae; genus Chiloscyllium; species Chiloscyllium plagiosum. Next base: position 13,392,344 of record NC_057730.1, read on the forward strand.
GCATGATCTGCATTATCCTTAATGTGGTTAATTTGTGGAAATCTGTTGATCTCCGTCTTGACCAAACTTAACAACTGGAACTTCTGCAGCACTCTGGGCATTGAATTCCAAAGGTTCACTGCTCTCTGACTAAAGAAATCCCTCATTCTTCTCAACTCCAGAGAGTATGTGCCCAGCCTTTCCTCACAGGAAAACCCATCCAACCAAGGAGTTAGTCCAATGAACCTTCATTTATATTCCCTCAAGGGAAGTAAATCCCTTCTCAGGTTAAAATGTCTATGACTGTGCACAATGCTCCCGATGTGGTCTCAAACATAAAGCTCTATATAAATGTTGGAAGGTATTTTTACTCTGTGCTAATATTCTCTTGTAATAATGCTAAACATATATTTGGCTTCCCCAAAAGGTAGGAGACAGAGGTGGTGGTGGTGGAGGGTTGCTTTTGGGACTGGAGGCCTGTGACCAGTGGTGTGCCACAGGGCTTGGTGCTGGGTCCACTGTTTTTTTGTCATTTATAAGTGATTTGGATGGAATATGTAGTGGGTAGTGAAGTAGGTTACCTCAGAGTACAAAGGGATCTTGGTCAGATGGGCCGAGGAGTTTAATTTGGATAAATGTGAGAGACTACATTTTGATAGGGCAGATCAGGGCAGGACTTATACACTTAATGGTGACGTCCTTGCGAATGTTGCCAAACAAAGGGACCTTGGAGTGCTGGTTCTTACTTCCCTGAAAATGGAATCCCAGGTAGACAGGATAGAGAAGAAGGCATTTGGTATGCTTGCCTTTATTGATCAGAGCATTGAGTGTCGGAGTTGGGAAGTCATGTTGCGTCTGTATAGGACATTGGTTAGGCCACTTTTGGAATACGGCTTTCAATTCTGGTCTTCTTGCTATAGGAAAGATGCTATTAAACTTAAAAGGGTTCAGAAAATATTTGCAAAGGTATTGCCAGGATTGGAGGGTGTGACCTATCGAGGCTGAATAAGCTGGGGCTGTTTTCCAAGGAGCATTGGAGGCTAAGGGATGACCTTATAGAGGTTTTTAAAATCATGAGGGACATAGATAGGGTAAATAGACAAAGTCTCTTCCCCAGATTTAGAGAGTCTAAAACTAGAGGACATGGGCTTAAATTGAGAGGGGAAAGATCTAAAAGGAGCCTAAGGGGTAACTTGTTCATGCAGAGGGTGGTACAATTACAGCATTTAAAAGGCATCTGAATGGGTATATGAATAGGAAGGGTTTAGAGGGATGTGGACCAAGTGCTGGCAAATGGGACTAGATTAGTTTAGGATATCTGGTCGACATGGACAAATTGGACAGAAGAATCTGTTTTAATGCTGTACAGCTCTATGACTTTATAATTACTTGCTGCATATTATCTTTCACTGATTTGATGGACAAGGACAGCCAGGTCCAATGCTTGCCAGCCTCTCACCATTTAAGAAACACTCCTCACTTCCTGTTGTTCCTACCAGGTACTGAACCTTGAGGTAACCCACTAGTTAGCCTGCCACCCTAACAATTACCTGTTTGTTCCTGTCCTGTTTCCTCTCTGTTCATTATCTTACAATCCATGCCAGGATGTAATCCCATGTGCTCTAATCTCTTATAGGGACTTTGATTGAGAGCCCTCTTAAATAAAACTCTCAATATATTGTATCTACCAATTCTATGTTATTTGTTCTGTTATTCTGTCTGCAAAAGCTCCAACATATTTTTAAAAAAATATTTCCTAGTCATAAATCCACTTTGAAAATCATAGAAGCGTTGGATAGGATCAAAGTGTCCTGTTATCCCGTCCTTAGAGTTTCTGGCAATTTCCCTACAACTGATGTGGAGCTAATGTTTTTTTCCCTTTATTCACTCATGGGATATGGGTGTCGATGGCTGGCCAGTATTTATTGCCTGTCCCTAGTTGCCTTTGGCTTGCTAGGCCATTTCAGAGGGCAGTTGAGAGTCAACCATATTGCTCTGGGCCTGGAGTCACATGTAGTCCAGACCAAGTGAGGACGGCAGATTTCCTTCCCTGAAGGATATCAGTGAGCCAGATGGGTTTTTCAACAATCAACAATGTTTTCATGGTCATCAGTAGATCAATTCCAGATTGTTATCAAATTCAAATCCTACCATCTGCCACGAGGATTCAAGCCCAGGTTCCCAGAGCATTAGCTGAGTTTCTGAAATAATGGTCTAGTGATAATACCATTAGGCCATTGCTTCTCCTGCTGTGTAGCTTCCTTGTTTACTCTATCCCATTTTTCTTAAACAGTAGGCATACATTTTTGAATCTTCCAATGTGCTAGGATCATTGCAGAATCACAACAATTTTGAAAGGTGGCCACTGAATCATCTGTCCTTCTAAAGCTCCTCCTTCAGCACCTGAGAGGTAAATCATTGAGGAGAAAGTGAGGACTGCAGATGCTGGAGATCAGAGCTGAAAATGTGTTGCTGAAAAAGCGAAGCATTCTCCTGCTCCTTGGATGCAGCCTGACCTGCTGCGCTTTTCCAGCAACACATTTTCAGGTAAATCATTGAGCCCAGGGGGTTTATCTACCTTAGGTTTCATTAATTCCTATAGTACTAGTTTCTTCGATTCATCTTAATATTTTGTACTTCCTCATTTACACTAGTTCCTAGATTCTCCATTATATTTGGGAGGAATTTTAGTGTTTGCCTCCATGACGGTAGAAACAATGGGCGTGGCGTGAGGGACATGGCAAGATCTGTGGAATAATAGCGTGAGAAAATCCAGCGAGGCCTATCTCAACATCAAGAACAAATCGCTGCATCTTTTGTGCATTTGCTGGGCAGCCAGGCGAATTGCCAATTAATGGGGATTATCACTTGCTAAATGGCTTAATAACGCCCCAACTCACCGTAATAATATTCAACTTCCTATCATACCAAACACGCCCAACACACTAGACACTGAGAGTTCTCAGCGTGGCAATCAGAACAGGCAGATTCAGCTCACCATGTTGGATACTCAGCACCAGTGCGCACTCGATGGCACCAGCTTCACACACCAGACATTGGCATTTGATGTGTGCCAGCCTCCAAGAGCCCTCATGGCACATCTGTGATCCACTTACAGGATGCTGCAGCAAGGACACTGTGTGTTCAAGAACATACACCCAGCTCATAGGCTGGAGGCTTGGCTTCATCTCCTGCTGTCCACTTCCTGCCATCACGCTCACTCGCTCTAGCCTGTCTGGATGCTCACAGCATCCTTGTCTGACCTTTTTGCACTTTGCCATTTCAGCCCAAAATGCCAGGCTCACAGTGCTGCTGGATTGCGTTACCAGTAACCACAGCCGCAAAGCCTGACGTGACTGTGGGCAGGCTTCAGTTAAGCGAAGGCTAACAGTCTCCAGCCAGGGGTCCTGGCACAGTAGGTCCAGGGCAGCCAATACCAGTCCAGGGCCTTGGAAATGGTCAGTCAGCCCTTGGCACAGTCAGAGACAGGATCCTCTCCACCTGAGCGATGGGGATCAGCATGTCAGACTGCACACCACCCTCCTGGCTCTTTCTGCACTTTTAGGGGGTTGTTTGATTCCTGAAATGAGAGAGAGTGGCATGTATTATGGGAGGTGGAAGTGGGTGGCACAGCTGTTATTGTTGGTAAGGGTGGGAAGGTGTTGCAAGCAAATGAGTGGGCAGAGGGCAGGGAGTGAGAGATAGTGAGAGGGGTAGGACATGAGCCTTTGTGGGAGAGGGGCATAGCAGCAGCGGTAGAGTGAGTGTGAGGTAGCAGAGAGAAGATGTGGGCATTCTGGCGGAGTGGAGAAGAACATTGACCCTCTTCCTGCATTGTTGGGCATTCCTCCAGACACGGAGCCCCAGGTGGCAACCTTAGAGTAGGCTGGCATGGTCTTGTCTTGTGGCCTCCACCACTGGTCCTGGGGAGAGAGGATGTTCTGCCTCTGTACCAGCCCTGTTCAGCAGGAGCTCGGGATCCACGCCCACAGAGCAGGAAATCAGACGTTGGGATCCATGGAAGGCAGCTCCGGGCTGACAGAGCATCTGCGGGTGTACAGCATGTGCAGATGGCACCAATGCTGGGGGTACCAGTCAGCTAAAGTACACCCCAACAATGGCAAGTTGTCCTGTAAATGGCACATCATAAGATTGGGCTAGAATGAAATGAGAGGGGCAATATAGGGGTGGGGTAGGTCATTCATGGGGTGGGTTTGGTCAGATATGGTAAGATCCCACTGCACCTTCAGCAAAAAATGCTCTCACTTAGCCACAAAAACATAAGATTCAGTCCAATGCATTTGTTTCCTTTTCAGTTGTGCCATTTCCTTTTTCCCATTTTTAATATCCTGCCGCTGCTTGTATTGGATCCACATTTGCTTTTGCTGGTTTTTTTTCCTTTTTAAGTATGTATAGCAGCTTTTATGCTCTGCTTTCATGTTTCTTGCTAATTTATTCTCATTTACTATTTAACTTTTCTATTTTTAATGGTCCTGATTTTGCAGAAGTCTAAGATCTACCCAATCTTTAGGCTCAACATTTTTCCTTTTGGTGACTTTATAAGCCTTTTCCTTTGAACTAATGAAATTCTCGATTCCTTCTGTGAGACACAGGCAGAACTCTTCCCTGACTGAGATTTTGTGCTTTAAAGGAGTGTCGTTTTGTTGTAAACAATGCATTCATTCTTTAAATATTCGCTTTGCCTATCTACCATCAAAACTTTTAATGTAGTTTTCCAATCCGCCATATTTTCTAATCCCTCATAGCTTTATTGTTTCTCTGTTTAAATTGAAGAGCCTAATTTCTGAATGAAATACATCACTTTACATTATAAATGCTATCATTGCCATTATTTCTCAACAAAATTACTAATTAGCCCTCTTTTATAGGACAGTACTAGATCTAAAATAGGACATTATCTAATTGCTCCCTTTGATACTCATGTTCTAGAAATCCATCTTGCATACATTCGAAGGATTCATCCTCCATAACATCAGTACTAATTAATCTGTTTGTAGATTGAGATCCTCCATGATGACTTTGTTACCTTTGTTACAAGAACCTGCTTTAAACTTTGATTTGTATTATAGGCAACCAAATGCTGGTGATAAACAACCCGCACCAAAGTTTTCTGACATTTGCTACTATTTAGTTCCAGCCACGCTGATTCTACAGCTTGAACGTTAAAGCTAAGATCATCTCTCAGTGCAATACTAACACGCTCTTTAATTAACAGAGCCACCTCACCTCCTTTTTCTCAGCTGCCTTTCCTTTGCAAATATCACATACCCTTGGATATTCAGGTCCCAGTTTGGAGTTGTCTCTGCGATGGTCACGCATATCAGTTTCTATTGGAGCCGACAATTCACCTGTTTCATTGTGAATGCTGCAGGCATTCAGATACAGAGCGCAGAATTTGATGCTTTTGTAAACTCTAGCCCTGTTACAGAGACAACTGACAACAATTACTGCCCCTCTCTGTCATATTCTGCCATTATCAGAGTCTTTATTGTTACCTTGACCTATTGCCTTACTTCTCCTATTTAGTTTAAAGTCCCCTTGAGTTTGCTAGAACACTGACCCCAGGACAGTTTAGGTGATCTTCATCACAAAGGTACAGCTCCCACATCTTCAGGGACTGGTGCCATTGCCCCACAAAATGGAACCCAGTTGTCCCACACAGTCTTTGAGCCACATGTCCATCTCTCTGATCTGATTTGTTCTCTCCTAACTTGAATGTGCCTTAGATAAGAATCCATAGTTTATTATCTTTGAAGTTCTGCTTCTTACTTTAGTACCTAGCTCTGCATGCTGACTGTGCAAAACCTCTTTCCTTGGCTTACCCATGTTGTTGGAAATGAATTGGACTGCTGAGAACTATATCCTTCCCCTCCCACTCAAGTTCCTCTCCAGTTCTGAGCAGGTATCCTAAACTCTGGTATGCAGATACTTGTGCTCGACTACGGAGGACAGTGTCAGGCTCCCTGATTATGCCGCCCAATCATACTTTTCTGTTAACCCTCCCACTTCAAAAGTTTCCTGTACCATATTGTTATGGTCAATCAGCCCCTTCACACCACAGCCCTCACTCTCGTCCTTATAAACTATGCGAGCCTCAAACCTTTTGGAGAATTGCAAGTACCAGGCAAGTGCAGCTCCTCCATTGCCACCTTCTCGATTCCCTGACCTGTTTCAACTCGCAGTCACACTCTCCTGACCCTGACCACTGAACAAATCAGACAAAGCCAGCCAAAGGCACATGACTGCCTGAGCTGGAACTCCCCAAGTGGCTGACTCTTAAAAACAGATGTGCTTGCCATGGGTTGCTGCAAAATCCAGGAGCTCCCACATACTGCAGTCGTGACACATCACTTATTCTGTCATTTTTTTTATTAATTAGTTTTTATTTTCAATTAATTTACACAGTACGCCTCCTCGCCTAACTATCCTTACTCAACCAGCACTGAGAATCCCTGTTTTCCAAAGAGTATACCGGTCATTCTGCTATAACGCGACAGTTGTTTTCCTCTGCAACCTCACATAATAGAAGATCCCTAATAGAAAATCATTATACCCATGCAGTAGAAAGTTTGCGTTATCCAACCAACATCCACAATTCATCAATTGCGTTATAGCCAATTCACGCTGACGAAACGCATGTTATGGCAGAACGATATATATATATATATACATATATATATATATATATACATACACACACCAATGAGTCAGCCTTGCTAAAGCAGTCATGATGTGGAGGAGCCAGTTTTGGACTGAGGTGTTCAAAGTTAAAAGTCGAACAACACCAGGTTATAGTCCAACAGGTTTATTTGGAAGCACTAGCTTTCGGAGCGTCGCTCCTTCATCAGGTGGTTGTGGAGTATAAGATCTCAAGACACAGAATTTATAGCAAATGTTTCCAGTGTGATGTAACTGAAATGATGTATTGAAAAAGACCTGGATTGTTAAAGCAGAGAAAGCAACTTAAGATAGGTAACTTATTACCTAGCTGCCACTGCTCCCAGAGAGTTTGTATAACCCTTTTTAAACAGTAATTTGTGGTCAGTTGCTAAATGTAAACAAAAAAAAATTTAATTCAGAAAGCAGTTAGCCCTTAAGATCCCTTCACTCACCCAGCTCCTGGCTTCCCAGCCCTTACAAACCTCCATCCTGCAGACTCATGCCACTGTAGTTGTATTCGTTTGACTGTTCCAATGTTGTTGCCAGATACTTGGTGTTAGCCAAGTATCCACAGATGCTCATTGCATTGAGCCAACTGACGCGCATGTGTCCAAAAGTTTGATTTTATTTTCATCTTTCTTAAACAAATATTTATCAGCCAACTAATGATCCAGAAAGGAAGACTTGCATTCATATAGCACCCTTCAATGTGTCCCCATGTGTTTTGCAGACAATGTATTGCTGCTGCAGTGCAGTCGCTGTGGCGCACAAGGAGAATGGCAGCCAATCTATAGACAACAGATTCCCATAAACTGTTCTGCGATAATGACTAGAGGGTGTATTTTTCAGTGTTGGGTGAGGAATAAATATCAACCAGGACTCTAAAAAACAGAGCTCCCTTTTCTAAAAAAAGTACTGCTTTGGGATCTTATACTTACTTAAGAGAGCATGTAATGTCTTGATTTTGTGTCTTGTTCAAAAGACAGTACCATCGGCAGTGCAGCAATCCCTTAGTACTGCACTGCAGCATTGTCCAAGGTTATGTGTTCAAGTCAGTTTGTCAGATATGCCACTGGGAGGATGTTGTTGCATCCTTTCAAGTAACCCTAGTTATATTTTGAGTGAAACTATCCACCAATTGATACAGTATATTTTCTGGCTTGTTTTCTGCAATGACATTAACACATTATATCCAATTGCCCACGTATTCCCCTCCAGCCACATCCCAAATCTCCAGTCCTTCCCTTAGCTTTGCTCCTAACCCTCTTTCCCCTTCTGCTTCTCCCCTGGCTTTAGGGAGCCCGGACCCTGATGAAGATGAGGACCTCATCACAGTGGAGTTTGATGACGGTGATACTGGACGCATTCCTCTTTCACACATACGCCTTCTGCCTCCAGATTATAAGATTCAATGTACGTAAATCCAAAGTTTCGAGGGATGATTGAGACATTTGACAGCTACGTTTGTAAAGTGGCCAGAAAGGGGGTTTAAGAAGTGGTTTCCCAACTTCTCAATGAGGTAAACCAGCGTGGGGTTTGGGTAAAGTTACGAAAAGGAACTGGAGTCAAAGGCCATTATTATAAACCCAAAGTAGGTTGGCTCAATTTGACTTGAAACATCAAATAGACCTCTGCTGGGGCTGTGAAGCAGATCTACAGCTTTGTTGGTGGATTGTTTTTCTCTCACCAGAACCTTTTTTGACCTTCTCCGTCTTCTCCCCTCCGTTCCTCAGGTCAGTCAGACTCTTTGAAAGGGTGGAGGAACCCAATACATGATTGAGATTATTCCCTTCTGCTCATGACCATTCTGTGTTCCTCACTGCCAATGGGAGAGACCTTGGCTGACAATGGAACTACTGGTTTGCAGCCCCTGTTGTTTAGGTTTGAGCAGCAGATATCCCCGAGACTGGAACGCAGTCCCCTGGAGCGCCCGCTCCAGGCAGGAGCCCCGTCCCAGTGTACATCTTTAAATTTCCTCCAGTCGTTAAAATCTTTTGCTGATCCGTGTAGCACAAAAGTTAAAAGTGGCCTATGTCTGTCAGTGTCTGATTCAGAGACTGGCTTCTTCTTAACAGGTGCAGAGCCATCCCCAGCTCTGCTCGTGCCCAATACCAAGCGGCAAAGCAGGAAGTCCAGCAAGGATGCTGTGGACAGCAAGGAGGCCGGCGCTCAGGGCACTGACAGCAGCGCAGCGAAAAATAAAGGCCGCGGGAGGAAGACATCCACCGCCAAAGGGAAAGTTGGTAGGTCGATCATCAGTGAGACTTCCCTCACAGTGCAAGTTGGCCAGTGTGAAGGAAATGATGGAGGACTTCCTCAAACGGAGATTTGTGGAAAATCTTCTGTTTTCTCAGGAGGCAGGGGGTACAGCTGAAAACCTTCAGCGCTGAGTTTGATAGCTCTCTGTGACATTGGTTACTGAGCCAAGGGGAGCGAAGATGAGTCTGTGATACAGAACCATGGCCATTGAAATGAGTGCAGGCAGCAGGCTGGAGGGGCCAAATGGCCTACTCCCATTCCTGTGTAACTAAACTTTCTCTGTGCCGATCGCAGGCACTCACTCTGCCACTGAAATCTGCCGGGATGCGGGGGGGGGGGGGAGGTTGGGGGTGGGTGGGGGGGGTGTTCAAAGGTTACCCGCTTTTGTGAGGTGGAAACCACAATTTGTGCACAGCAAAAGCCAACAAATAGTGAAGCGATAATTATCAGTTTTTTTTTTGTGTCTGATGTCACTAAGCATAAATATTGGCCACGTCACGGGGAACTTGCTTGGAACCATGAGTTATCTGAGAGAGTCGGCCTTGAGGAAACTATTGGAAGAGAATGTAAAATAATCAAGAATCCCTTTCTCTTCCCCCTTTTCACGTTAATTTAGGAACGGACTCGGTCTCAGAGCAGGCGGAGATTCCCGGACCGGCAGAGGATCAGACAGACGCGGAGGGCCAGGGGAAGCAAGTCGCGAAAACGACGAGGAAGTGCCTCCAGAAAAGGAGTGGGGTGGGAGCTCCAGCCAAGGCCACCGGTGAGAGGAAGAAAAAGGCGGCGAAGGTGAAGCTGCTCCCGAAACAAAGCGCGCAGCAGCCGGCCACCTTCCCCGCTCCCGTCTTCGGGAATGTCCTCGGCCTGGAAACGTACGGTGAGCTGCCGGACCCGTTCGCCATCTCCGAGAGCACCGGAGCCAGTGTAAAAGTGAAGAAGGGCAAGAAATCGGAGGAAGAGGCCCAGGAGTTTGGAAATGGCGGGAAGGGCCTGAGGAAGCAACTGGAGGCGGAGATTCTGGTCAAGTTGGACCACGAAGGGGTGATGTCACCCAAAACAAAGAAGACCAAAGCCATGATGATGGAAGATCAAAGCTTGACAGGCAAGGTCGACAGCAAGGTCATACTCAGTGTGAACTACCCTGCAGCAGCTGGGAGCTGTGAGGTGAAGCAGAAACCGTCAAAAAATAAGGCTGCCAAGAAGGAACCTAATGTGGGTGCCGCATACTCTGGGGGGACTTTTGGCAGCAACACGGATTCCAAAAGCAAGATGAAGAACAAAGAGAAGGAAGACGGCAATAGTAGCGTGAGCAGCAGCAGCAGTCCTGAGTCTGAGGGTGAGGAAGATCAGCAGAACGACGAAGAAGAGGCTCCACGGAACAGCAGCGCCACAAGCTCCAGGGCCTCATCACCCGTGTCATCGTCATCGTCGTCATCCCAGTCTTCGTCCTCCAGCTCCTCGTCCTCGTCCTCTTCCTCGTCCAGCTCCTCCTCTTCGTCCTCGACCACTGATGAGGACTCTTCCTGCAGCTCCGACGAGGAGGCCGGCTTCCAGTCTGCCGCTCCGCCTGGCCCGTCGTCAGGGCAACAGGCGCGCCTACCCCCTGAGCCCCGGCCCCAGCAGCAGGCCCGACGGCAGAAGCTGAAGCAGCAGCCCAGCAACAGCAAGAGCAAACCCAAGAAACGAGAAGGTGTCCACCTACCGACCACCAAGGAGCTAGCCAAACGGCAGCGGCTGCCATCAGTGGAGAACCGGCCTAAAATCGCCGCCTTCCTTCCTGCCAGACAACTTTGGAAATGGTTCGGGAAGCCCACGCAGGTAAATAGAGGCATACAGCACAGAAACAGACCCTTTGGGCCAACTTGTTAATGCTGACCTGCTTTCCCAATTTAAACCAGTCCCATTTGCCTGTGTCTGGCTCATATCCCTCTAAACCTTTCCCGTTCACATATCTGTCCAAAATGTCTTTTAAATGTTGTAACTGCACCTGCATCTACCACTTCCTCTGGCAGTTCATTCCAGACACGAACCACCTTCTGTGTGAAAACGTTGCCTCTCAAATCCCTTTTAAATCTTCCTCCTCTCACCTTAAAATTATGTCCCTAGTTTTGAGCTCCCCTACCCGAGGGAAAAGAAATTTCCTATTCACCTTATCTATGCCCCTCAAGATTTTATAAATCTGTATAAGGTGCACCGCCCCCCCAAAAAAAAACCTCCAGTGAAAGAAGTCCCAGCCCATCCAGCCTCTCCCTCTGACTCAAACCTTCCAGATGTGGCAACATCCTGGTAAATCCTTTCTGAACCCTCTCCAATTTGATAACATCTTTCCCATAGCAGATTCCACCCTATCCATAGATATTAAAAAACAAAGTTAAAATACGAGAACCTATGCACCTCCAGCTCAAAGCTAAGAAATTTAAAAAAAGCAAAGTGTTTTCAGTACCCTCAGAGGTTAGACTTATGGACTCATAGAGGTTTACAGCATGAAAACAGGCCCTTCAGCCCAATTTATCCTTGCCGTCCATTTGAAATAAAGCATGCTTTTTTTTCTTTTTTTTTCTTTTTACTGCCTCACTACCCCCTAACTGTGGTAGTGCTAATATTTTAAAGCACGCTTTATTCATACACAGTAGTTAAAAGACAGCAAAAGAAATTGGAATAATTAACTTTGTGGGAAAACTTAACAGAATAATAGATAACTTAATTCATCAATAAACTGGTTGCAGACCCATGTTGTTCAGAATGCATCCAAGTTGGATGGATTAGGACAGGACTCAGCAACCATTTTTTAGCTGAAGAACCTTCTAGAAAAAAAATTGTCTAATGTTAGGAGCAGCAAGACAACAATTCTGCATTTTTAAACCAGATGGATAATTTGCTGATATATGTATATCATCGACTGCAGTAAGAGGTTTTCCATTTAATTTGGAAGTAAAGAGGATTTATTTTCACTGAGGGTCGTGGATCTTTGGTGGTGGGGTTGCAGCAATCATAGAATACATTTACAGCTGACGGAGAGAGATTCTTGAAGAACAAGTCGCATTATCGGGAATGTGGAAATGAGAACACAAATTGGCCATGACCTTTCTCAATGGCAGAGCAAGCGACAGGAGCCACTAGTTCTAATTCTCGTCCTAATGCAGAATCTTGCATGTATCAACAGAAAACAAAACCAAAGCTAAAATAGTTAAAAATCACACAACACCAGGTTATAGTCCAACAGGTTTAATTGGAAGCACTAGCTTTCGGAGCGCTGCTCCTTCATCAGATGGTGTTGTGTGATTTTTAACTTTGTACACCCCAGTCCAACACCAGCATCTCCAAATCAAAGCTAAATAGAACTGCCTCTGAATAATCATGTTTTCTCCTTTTTCAAACTTGACTTTTGTCAGTGCAATCATCTTTAAAACAGCCTTTAACTTGCATAGAATTAAGACAGCTTTTTTTCAGCTTTGAATTCTTGTAATTAAAAACATAACCTTTAATACCAGGTGTAGAATAATTTATCATTGCGGCAATATTAGAAACAATGAAAATCAAAACCATCTAAAGCTGCTCCTCAAACCAAGGCACTTATCGACAACTATGTGGAGCTACACTACTGAAACAAATTTATTCAAATCTCAGTGATTTTTTTTTGTTAAAATCATAATTTGAAACTGCAATATTGGAAAGGCGATGGCCTAGTAGTAGTATTATCACTGAACAGGTTAATCCAGACATCCAGGTAATGTTCTGGGGACCCAGGTTCGAATCCAGCCAAGGCATATGGTGGAATTTGAATTCAATAAAAGTTTGGAATTAAGAGTCAAATGATGACCATGAATCCATTGTCAGTTGTTGGGAAAGACCCATCTGGTTCACTAATGTCCCTTAAGGAAGGAAACTTTAATCCTTATCTGGTCTGGATTATATGGGACTTCAGACCCACAGCAATGTGGTTGACTGTTAAGTGCCCTCTGGGCAAATTAGGGATAAACGCTGGACTCGCTGGTGACGCCCTCATCCCATGAATGAATTAAAAAACCTAATACACTAAAAGCCACTAATTGCCGTAGTAATTTTCTTGGTCTTCGCTTTTCTTTAAGGCTTTTGCAGAGCTCAGAGCTGCAAATGCAATGTTAACGAATGAATCTGGTGAGGTATTGGAGCTGAGGGTTACAAACCCCCTGGATTAGGGACTGGGGGATCCTGGTGGATTTAAGGAGGCACGGGAGGCTCTGGTATAGGAATGGAGGTGGGGTGCTGGAGTGGTGAGGATTTGAAGGCATTGGAAGTCAGACCGAATGCAGAATTTGAAGGAATCACACACAGCTTTCATCTGACTGCAAATGACTGAAGATGTCACATCCCAGAAGCAGCATTGTAGTCAATCCTGGCAGAGCTCTTGTGTGTTGGCCACTGCATGGTTGACAGGTGCAGCAGGGAAGATTTGAATCCTGTCTAGGAAAATCATGTGAGTACAGCAATTGCCATAAGATTGTACATATCTGCAGTTTACAGGCACAGTCCAAAGATAGTGGTACCTCTGCCCACGATACATTATACCCAGGTACAAACCCAGGGGACAGACAACTCCAGGTTTCCTCACAGTATTGTTAAAGCTTTGGGGTTCAAGTTGGCTATAATCCATCCCAGAAAATGTAACTAATTCAGAACAATTTAATATTTAACACAGGTTTACAACAATTGGCAAAAGAACCAGAAGTCAATTTTGTATGTTTTTTTTATAAGCAGTGTGTTATTGTTAACATTAGAAAGGGAACCTAATAAATATCCAGGGAGGAACCAAGCAGAGCATGGGTGAATAACTGGCTATTTCAAAGAGTCCACACAGGTGAGACTGATTGGCCTCATGCTGTCCTTTTAGCTTCCAACAGCCCAGAAGCTGCAAGGTTTCTGAGATGTGTGTTGAGTTGTCTCTATATGGGAATATCCATGTGGATACACTGTACACTTTGTAGCCAACGATACCCACAATTAATGTAGTTAATATTACAAGTTAATAGAAAATTTAAAAAGTCGTTGCTGAAGGAGGTCAGTGTATAAGCAAACTGACAAGTTCCAGACAGCCTCTCCCTGACTAGAAAAGTCTTCAGTTTCGACTCCAGATCTGAGCTGTTCAAATAGTCTGTTCCCACCAGGTTAACTATAACCTCAGCACCTTCCGGCTAGACAATAGAAATATCCATTCAGGTTCCCACTTTTGGCTGCTTTGTAAGCACTCACCTCACTGAGGATCGACTGGAATAGGGTAGCGATTTGCAGGAAACTAGATTCATCTTAAACTGAATCACATCCTCAGAATCGAAAAAAAAACTAATTTGACTCTTTTCTTTCCTCCTACTGGCTATTTTAGTGCCTGTGGTGAGGTTAAGGTTAAGGACCTGATAAGTATCAGTTGTGGAACAATGGGTAGCACTCTCACCTCTGAGCTAGGGGGTGATGGGTTCAGGTCTCAGGGGCCCCAGTGTCTCAAGCACTGAAACCCTAACACTCTGGATGATTCTTCAAATTGAGGTCCTCCTTATGGGGCGATGTCACATTACTTTTCAAAAGTGATTCAGGGCAATATTTAACCAATTTTTAACCTTCAACCGACGTCAGTAAAATGATTGATCTGCTTGTTCCTGTTATTTTTTGTGGAAGCTTGCTGTGCATAAATGTGGCCACTGTGCCCTACATGACAGGGACTGCACTGTAAGAGGTATTTCCACTGGCTGTATTGTACTTTGACATATCCTGAGTTGTGAGACGTGCTATATCTTTTTCACCAGAAATTGCTGGCGAAACTCAGCAGGTTTGGCAGCATCCGTGGGAAGAAAGCAGAGTTAACACTTCTGAGTCCAGCAGTTCTGATGAAGAGTCACAGGACTCGGAAGCGTTAAGTCTGCTTTCTTCCCACAGGTGCTGCCAGCCCTGCTGAGTTTTGCTAGCAGTTTCAGCATTTGTTTCAGATTCTGACAGGAATAGTCAGGGATGTTCCCAATGACTGGGGAGTCCAGATCAGAGGCCATTGTCTAAGAGATAGGCCATTTTGGACAGAGATGAGGAGTAATGTCTTCACCCAGAGAGTGGTGAGCCTGTGGAATTCTCTGCCACAGAAAGCAGAGGCCAAATCATTGAATATTTTTGAGAAGAAGATAGATTATAGTTCTTAGGGCTAAAGGGATTAAAGAGTATGAGGAAAAGACAAGAGCAGGTTACTGAGTTGAATGGTCAGCCATGTTTATATTGAACTCTAGAGGAAGTTTGAAGGGCCAAATGGCCTCCTCCTGTTCCTAGTTTGTAATCTATGTTTAACTCTCAGCATTTACCTCTATTTCTTTCAAAGGCTTTTCTAGTTTCCACTTAAATATAGTTATCTAATTTGTTTCACCTACTCTCTGTGAAAGTGAGATCCACATTTTCATCACTGTCAGGATAAAGCTGTTTACTCTGTGTTGCTATGGGATTTCCTGGCCGTCACCTTTTATCCACGGCCTGGAATTGTGCCCTCCCCCACAAGTGGTACAGGGTGAGGAGGGGGCCCACAAAGTTGTGGCATCCTTGTTCCTGTGAAATCTGAGTGCATTTAAAGTTCGAAGTATGAGATGACCTGCTTTTCAGGGTTCCACCAATAAAGCAACGGTGCTAAAACTTGGCCTTTGCAAATCTCCAGGTCCACAAACTTCAAAGCAGATCAAACCATGAGTACAAAATGTAAGCACAAATTGAAAAGAACTTTACTTAATCCTCCGAGAGCGTTTTGTTGTAGTTTGTGGGCTGGATTTTCCTAAACAGGACCGCAGCTTGAACAGTTCTGGTCTCAACGAAATTCCACATTAGTTAATTAGCCACATATAATCTACGAAACAAAAACAGAAAATTGCTGGAAAAGCTCAGCAGGTCTGGCAGCACCTGTGGAGAGAAATCGAGAGTTAACAGGTTGAGTGACCCAAAGTTTTGAGGAAAGATCATTGGACCTGAAACGTCAACTCTTGATTTCTCTTCACAGATGCTGCTAGACCTGCTGAGCTTTTCCAGCAATTTCTGTTCTTGTTTCTGGTCTACAGCATCTGCAATTCTTTCAGTTTTATTTAATACACAAAGCACTTGTTTGAGGTCAGCAGGTTGTAGTTCGTTGTGACAAACATAAGGAATTTAACAGACAGGATCAGACTTGCTCCATCCGAATTCTGAGTTCGGATTAATTGTTCCTTTTTCTGTGATTCGCCTGTAGTCTCACGGCAAGTTTGTCACACTCAGGGGATTAACAGCAACTGCTTACTACATCACAGCATTTTTCTAGACAACTTCAGAAAAACTTGGGAGGGAAAAGGACTCAACTCTAGTTTACAGAGCAAATTGACTTTATTTTTAAAAAGGATTCTAGTTTATTTTTATAGAACTTGAATTGGATTGGCAGCTGCTCAGAGAATCTCAGTCTATCTATCTGCACTGTCTGTTGAGTGCCTGCATTTGTTCAAGGAGTTACGTATTAATGGAGATCTTTTCACCCAGTCCAGTATTCATAGATCACTCTGCACAAGCATTTGTTGCCATTAATAACAAAGTCTGAAAAGAAAGACTTTGTTGTATTTGCATTTACAATATTTGAGTCCAGTGCAGTCAAAACTCACTAGTAACCCCGCCTACACCTTAATGAATTCAAGAAACTAGCCCATTTAAGTATCCTTACATTTCATATCTATGCCTCTTCAGTCAATGACTATGTGTTGTTGCTGCACCATCTACCGTTTGTGGGCAATGATTAACATCCTTCATTCTTTCTATAGAGGAGAGGAATGAAGGGAAAAGCAAAGAAGCTCTTCTACAAAGCGATTGTCAGAGGCAAAGAAATCATTCGCCTGGGGGACTGCGCCGTCTTCCTCTCTGCTGGCCGCCCCAACCTTCCATACATTGGCAGGATTCAAAGCATGTGGGAGTCCTGGGGTAACAACATGGTGGTCCGGGTCAAATGGTTCTACCACCCAGAAGAGACCAACCTGGCCAAAAAACTCAACAATGGCAAGGTAAGTTTGGAAAGCAATCTTTGGTCTATTTCAGACATGGACCTTTAACCCATTCATACATCTGAGTGTAGCTCAGATATTGCCTTGTGCTCTCCCATCTAATGAACAGAGTCCAAAATTGGAATGAATATTACAAATAACAAGCAACTCATTTCTTTTTCCTGATTATATTCTGACTCCAGAGTTCAGATTAGCAGGGCAGGCGTTGTTATCTGACTGTTACTTGTCATATTTTTACTCATCTTTTGGTTTAGCTTGTCAAACCTCATTCCTTTTTGGAACCTATTATCAAGCAACTGTGTAGCTCCCATTTAACCAGTTATAAAAGGCTGAAGATGTTTTATCCTCCCTACCAACTTGTTTAGTCCTGTTTTACAGGGTTCTGCCTGTCACTCCTCCTCATAGCAGCTACTGTACTAGGCTGCGGTTCTTTGTGAGACCACTTGGTCTCAGTTGTATTCCAGCATCTTGCATAATTGGCCACTAATTGTTATTCATTAATGATCAATGGTAATGAGTGTTGCTCTTCGCTTTTGGTGTCAGAAGCCATGACAAGCAATATAAATCTGATCTTCCTCCAACATCCAGACATCCATCTCCGCCACAGAACACTGCATAGCAATTCTTACCGTACCTGACCTGAAAGTGCTGATGCCAACTGTGGTGTCCTTATTGTCTCAGGATTGGCACCAGTTGGGCTTCTCTCTCTCTCACTCTCTCACACACACACACACTTCACCTATTCACTGGATGTTAACCTCCTGGGCCACTGGGACAGCCTCATGTTTACCCTCATTTTTCAGACTCTAAGCAGAGTTCTCTACAAGAGCCCCAAAATGCCACACAGGAAATATACCAACAGCCATATTGGGGGCAGACAAATAAGATACTTTCCAATACTTCTTTATATGTGTACAAAAGGAGACTGACAAGACCTCCTTGCAAAGAGCAGAGTGGCAGCTCGATATGTTTGCCTTTTCTGTATCTTGACTTTGAGCTATTTCATAGAACAGAATCCCAATAGTGTGGGAGCAGGCCATTCATCCCATTGAGTCCACACCTATCCTCCCATCCCTGTAATCCTGCATATCCCATGGCTAATTCACATGACCTGCACATCTTTGGGCTGTGGGAGGAAACCGGAGCACCCAGAAGAAACCCACGCAGAAAGAGGGAGAATGTGCAAATGCCACACGGACAGTCACCCGAGGCTGGAATCGCACCCCCAGGTGGCTGGTGCTGTGAGGCAGCGGTGCTGACCACAGAGCCACCCCTGGGGAACTAAGCTCCAAGGCCCCATACCCCATGAGCCTCTGATCTCACAGGGCACTGACCGTTTCTCCTTCTCTCAAAACTGGCATTCCCAAATCCCTGGGCCATTTCATGTCACAGTCCGGAATGTGGTAGGATCCAACTTGATGGATTATTCATAAAATCATAGAACCCCTACAATTTGGAAACAGGTCCTTTGGCCCAACAAGTCCACACCAAACATCCGAAGAGTAACGCACCCATATCCATTCCGCTACTCTATTACACTACATTTACCCCTGACTAATGTACCTAACCTACACATCCTTGAACGCTGTGAACAACTTAGCATGGCTAATCCACCTTGGACTGTGGGAGGAAACTGAAGCACCCAGATGAAACCCACACAGGCACAGGGAGAATGTGCAAACTCCACACAGACAGTCGCCTAAGGCTGGAATCGAACCCGAGTCCCTGACGCTGTGAGGCGACAGTGCTAATCACTGAGCCACCATGCTGCCCTCTTCAGGTGCAAGCTGCTGTGCATCACATAAAAGTGGTGCAATTTAAAATGATTGCACCTGATGTCGAGACAGGTTTTGATTTCTTTTTCAGTTGTTTTAGTGTATACAAGAGTCACCAAGCTCCTTTGCACACATTGTCCATATCTAGTGTAAAAGCAAAATACCGATGGGTTGTCTACGTTTGTGGAATAGTGTATTCATAACCAACATGGATACAATGGGGGGAGTGTCAAATGGCTGCCATCCGCCCGGTATGAGTCTGTGATATTGTTCCTTCTCTTGCCCCCTCAGCGTGCTTTGTACCAATCTTCACACATAGACGAAAACGATGTCCAGACCATCTCCCACAAGTGTCAGGTGGTCAACCTTGACCAGTATGAGCTGATGGCCAAGACCAAGAAATACCAGGATAGCGAGGACTTGTACCACTTGGCTGGAACCTATGAGCCAACCACAGGTATGATCTTCAACACGGACGGTGTGCCCATCATCTGTTAAAGTACACAAGAAGGGTTGAGTGGCAACAACAATCCGAGGCCTTCCAGGGAAAATTAAGTAAGGAGGGAACGAAGCATTGGAACTTCCCAGGAGAGGCGACCATGGCTTTCCCTCTTCCGGTCCAGAGTTTTGTTTCTCTTGCCAGAGCGGGCCTTCAGCAGTGCAGGGAAAGTTCGCTGACCTGCGTTCATAACCAGCAAGACTCTCCGCAGGCACAGACTAGAACGGTTTATGCACTTAATAAGAGTGAATAGGATGACGTCATTTTCCTGTCTGGTCGGACCGTTTTTGGGTCACTCGGACTATGCTCCCAGGGTGGGTGGCCACTGCCTGCTAATTGACGTCACGTTTGAATGCAAGAAGGTCAAAGGCCTCCGTTCCACTTATGGTTGAAGAACATCGCCTGTGTTTTTTCGAGCATGTTGACAAGAGAGAAACAGAAGTTTTAGAACAGATACTATATTATTGTATTTTTCTACAGCACAGATCGATTACTTCCTTCTCAGCCTCACTTGCTTCAACTGGGGCCAGGGAAGCACTTTTATGTACAGTTGTCAAAACGGTCTACTCATGTCCTGTATCAAATAGCTGAATGGAGTCTTTTCTAATGACTGTGAAATATGACCTATCAGAAATATGAGAGAGTTAAGCTCTATTTATAGCTCGTGAGATCAATGAACTCTTCCAGGGATGGACAGTTGTAAATTCACAGTGAACTCGAACAGTATTTTGCCAAGGTGACGACTAAGCAAGGAAACCATAGCGTTGATGAAGAGCACTTATTTCACTGCCGAATGCCTTCTAAGGAGAGGGGATCACCGACAATCGAGAGTGAAGAGAGAGATTTTCACATTGTATTTGTGTACATAGATACTTATATGTGTTGTACAGACAATTACAACTAACCTTTGAATGCCACTCGCAGTTCACTCCATATTGGTATTAACTGCAGAGATTCACGTAAAGCCTCTTTTGCAGGGAAAATATGCGACCACTTGCACTTGAATCCACGTCAGTGGAGCTACAGTATACTTCATGTATTGGGAGCCTAGTGCACTCTGGGAATGTGTCCTCCTTGAGCATCTCGCTAGACATGTTCCCACAATGCACTGCACCACTGAGCATCCTCAGTGGAGACAGCTGACCTTTGTGCCCAGAAGTATTCAAACTACATCAAATCCCCCACTAAAAGGATTATCTGTGGCTCAGAATCGATTGGAATTTAGAACATGTCTAAAACTAAATATTGCAGGAGCTTATGTTGAATAACATGAACAAAATTGTAATGCATCAGAAGGTATCTCTGTTGAACAAGTTTGTCTTTTTAAAGCCGTTCAGATATTACCATAAGATGCTCACTGGTGCCTAACATCATTAATCAAAGTCATTTAATCTTTTGCAGTTACAAAATTCAGGCAATGCCTTGATTTTCAGTGGGATGCACAGCTAAGATTGTTTTAGCAGCAAAAGCAAAATGTGGCAAGGATTTTTGACACTTGTCACTTTTGACCAGTCCTTAATTGAAAATAGAAATCAAATTATTTTGCCATTCTTCTCCATGCCACAGTAAGCTGCTCTGAAATGATTCACCCTGAAACATTTTGATTTTCATTGTCATGGTATCTTACTCCAAAAGCTGAATGGTTTGATCTTTTTAACTATACACAAGGTGTTGGAAACAGCAGTGGGCCTGACGATAGGTCTGTAAAAAGGCAAAACTTATTTACACCTGACACAAAAAAAACCAAACTGTCTGAGCTTTCGGAACATGAGTTTTCAGTCACATTATTAGACAGACTGCTTTCTTAAAATGTAATGCACACTTGTCACTATAGCAACCAGTTCTTACGGTACAGCTATCATTTTGTTTCATCACCTTTTAATTAACCTGTAGATTCCCAAGGAATTGCAAATACAATTTTAATTAACACTGAGAAAGACAGTCTAGTTTTATGTGACTGGTGTTTGCTAATTTATTGCAGCTCTTCTGATCGCCTGTGTATCTTTTTTTTTAATTTGAATTCATCAGTGTTTTGCATCTCCAGTGGGGTTTTGTAAATGAAAAGCGTGTCAAGTAGTAGAAATAAAACAAACTTTTGTCAGAATTTTGAATTTTGAATTGGTGAAATAATTAATGAAATTATTTTCGGGCGTATTTCCAAAATAAAGGAAGGCAAGAGAGGCTGGGTAGGAGTACATTTTAGCCAGGCAGTGATGGAACATTGGATAGGAGGAACCAACCTTTATGTACTGCCTATTTTGTTCTCTCTCTCAATTTGAATTTACCTCAGTGCTTTCTAAGGTTCACAATACATTTGTTATCCATTGTGGTAATCTGCTTCATTGTTAGGTAACTACCAGGTTTAAATTGAAGTCCCTCAGTGCTGAGGATAAATCTGTTGTAAGGCAGAGTGCTAAAATTATTGAATCTGTCATGTGGCCAGCAAGACAAGCTTTTGAAGAATTGAATGTTCTGAAAGTGAAGCATTTTGGAATGACTCTGTTTAAACTTTAAAGCGCACGGTTGCTGGTCTATGAAATTGGGTTGTTTTGTATGTTATAGTTGGGTATCTGACTAGTGTTGTGTAACACTGGTCTAGTGCCCTCGTCCCACACTATTAGTTGTGGGCATGTGAGCAGTCTTGTCTAATAATATTTGGAAGGACTGGGATGGGGCAGGGGAGGAGTCAGTTTTAGCCTAACCTTAAGTGAAACTGACAAGATCAGCTGGTTTCCAGCCTGCTTGATTTCTGCTGTCTGATATCACCAGCAAGTGATATTGCATTGAATGAAAACTCAAGTCACCCTAGATCCTGCAGGAATCCCGTCCAATGGATTAGGAAAAAATTGACCCAAATATTTGTGCATGTTCAACTGTAGTTATCAGAAATCTGGGAAAAATGCAGATTGCATTCAGACTGTGGCTGAACAAAACCACAGGTCATATTTTAGGATGTAATCTCTTCATCAGTTGCTGAACCTCCAGCATTTACTGGTTTTCTTTGTTATCTCCCTATTGCCTGCTTCACCCAATCATACTGGAGTTTTTACTTTGACAACCAACACTTCCTTCTTAAGATAGACTCGAACTCATAAATTTGTCCATTCCAAATTCGTCAGGATGACAAATAACGAAAAGCTAAGGGATTGGCCATTCTGATAATATTATCACTTCACTCCTGGCATTGTATCCCTCAAGTCTGTCGCAACAGATCACACAGCATGTGGAAGTTTCGCACAATACCCTGTGCCACACTTCTTTATACAGCTCCTGTTGGAAATAAATGGAAGCTTAGAATAGAGTTCATAATAGAATAAAGAATCCACAATCTGTGGATAAAATTGAGACATTATGAGTAAATCTTTAATTTTGAAGCTCTTGTAATTATATATGTTGTAAAATAATTCTAAAACAGTCTTGCAATTGGTGAGGCTTTAATGGATAAGAATTTTGCAGAATTCTTTTTTTTCCTTTTCAATTTACGTTCCTTCTCATGAGTGTTCCTGCTGTTCCGGTGCTTCCTTGTGGGCACTTGCCCAGATCTCGTTTCCTGTAAGTATCAGGGAGAATCCAGCAAAGTTTACTTCACAAAGTTGACACCAAGACTCATCTCAGTACAGGCAGAGACATGTCCCACTTAGGCACCGGGCCAACAACTGTTGGAACTTTTCGCTTCCATGCGAGTGGCAGACTTAGGCATCAGGAAGCTGGCACCTTAACAGCTGTACACAGCTGCTAAACCGAGAGCGGGCAACCATTTCAGCAGTACTACCCACTGGTGTTGAACACAACTTCATTCTAAACACTACCCACACTTGTCAGCTGGAGTATTTCAATTTAAACCACCATTGTTTCTAACATTGCTTCAGAGCCCTGCTGTTCAGTCACAAGTGTATGTTCCATAACTGACTCTTACTGCAATAAGGACACTGCAGATTAATGTCAAGGGAAGCTGGCTGCAGATGGCCCAAAAAAGGGTCAATGTATAATCTGCCACCTTGTTTAACTAAAAACACTATTCTTTAGGAATATGCTAAGAATGAAGAATAAGCTATGTATTTTGTTTTGCAATGGCATCACAAGTTCTGACATCATTTCGCTGAGGTTAAACAGAAAGATTTGTATTTCCTCGTTTCTTTCAACTGATCAAGATAACTGTACAGTTTCGGGCTGATGGGTGTCATGTAGCAGTTTCCCTGAGACAAGTGACAATATCTTCCACGATATTTCACTAGCTCTCAGGCACTTTGGGAGGTGAGTGAAAGCCACCAGAGAAATCCAGGCTTTTTCAAAAATAAGGATTTCTAAATGATTTAGAGCTGGTGCTGTGGCGGGGTAAAATAAGCAGGCGTTTCCCCATTGGATCTGGCCCACTTCAACCTGAGAGGTACATGCTGGGCATTAAGGGGAAAATAATGACCTTAGCCGAATGCAAAACTTGTGATGTCCGCACACACTTTTTTTTCCCAAGGTAATACATGATGAGCTATCCAAATGCAACTGTCACCTCTTACCACCAGTGATTTCTGGCATTGTGTATGGATTTGAACAGGAAAATCGTTTAAAATGACACTTTAAATCCATGCTATAACCAGCTCCTGCTATAATGTGGAGAATTGTACCAATATTGTAACGAGCCACTGATTTTATTTGAAGAAAGGAGCATTGTAACAATATGATTTTACACAAATGTACCGCTATCCCCTTTCAAAAACAAAACCTCCTCAGTTGTAAAAGTGCAATACTGTTGACTGACTGGATTCTGTAAAGTAGCTGCTAGTGGAAGATTAAAGATTTTTTGTAATTTTGATTACCATGAAAATAGAAAAACAAAGAGCAGGGCAGGAGGCTGGTCCACCTTGAGACCTTGTTCCATGGACTTCCATTAACAGTCAGTGTGTTCTGTTATGTGTAAAACAGTTTTAAAGAAAAACAATAGTTAAAAGGGGTTTAAAAAAATTATTTTGGAAATTTAAAAAGAAAAGCATCAAAACATTTTGTAAATGAGCTGTCGGGGGTCGGGAGGGGGTCATGTTTTGATTCTGTGTGTATAAACATTTAATCTTGCGTGTGTAAGGGGAAACACTGATAGTGTATAAAACTCACTTATGTGGAACTTTTTAATTGATACTTCAGAGTTTTACAAAATGTTCCTTTTGAAGCATTTTAGTAACTCAGATTTTTATACTTTATTCATCAATAAACTGAATATTAAAAAAAAACCATTTGATCGGTGTGAGTTTGAATTCTGCAATGCTTTTATTAAGCAGCAAAGCTGGGGAGAAATTGATCCTACATGTCTCAGGTAATTAATTTCCACTTGATGCAATTAGATAAAAATTCCAGGAGTTGAGCTATAGTCACACAGCGATTGCCAGCATTAATTTGATAAAGCTGGTGGATGCTTTTAAAATGGAGTGATGTGAGGTAAATGCACTAAACCAGGGAAAATTAAGCTGTTGGTTGTGGAACTGTGGGCTTATATTTGTAGATGTTGGAGAGATATGTATTCTGGTATATTCCTACTACTCTCTCTCGAACTCTTCACTACCGCACAGTTCCAGTTACTAACAGCGGATATATTTTCAATAGCAGGATGACAAATGAGATGAAGTGGATAGCACAGCCAGTGGCCATTGAGCCCACTCTGCTATCCAATGGCTTTTATGGCTGTGCTCCAATTTTTCACCTTGCTCCATTGAATCCCTCACCCTCCAACACACATTGCTATCCATCTTGGAAAAGACGTGAGGCCTCAACATTTCACCTCTGCTCTGTAGTACAGCTGGGAAGAAGTGACCCGGCTGATTGTTTTCTCAGCCTCTTGTTTTAGGATTGACACCTCTGGTTTCACGTATACCTGAAGGCGTCGTCCTGGGAACAGTCTGGACCTGACCACACAATCGTCTACTGTAGTGTCCTACTTAACCTCAAGGTGAACTTCCAACCATAACCTCCTCTTTATCTCCTCCATTGTATTGCCTGTCTCCATCTCTGCCTTGCCTCAGCTGGTACGACAATCCTCATCCTTGCCTCTACTATCCAGACATCATTATTCTCTTCAGCTCCTCACAGTTGCTACCCTCCCTAAGATTGAGTGTGTTCAAATCTTTGCTGTCCAAGAACTAGTTCCCTTCCCATCTGCCATTAACCCAGCACCATGAGGTTTGTTGACTGTTTTGGCTCCTGTCTGTGCAAAGCCTCCATTTTACAATTCTAATGCCTGTTTCCTTTTCCCTCTCCCTATCTCTGAAACTTCCTCAGGTCTGATTGAACTCCTCAAATTCTCATCGCTCCACTATTGGTGACCATGTTTTCAGCTGCTATAGCCCAAAGCATAGAATTCCTTGTTTAAACCTCACTTTTGTCATTTCCACATATCTGTCATCTGACAGAATATCACAGTAATTTCTCATTCTCATCACAGCACATGACACGGAGTCCTGTTCAAACAGTGAAGGTGCTATGCAAATGCTTGTAATATAAATATGATAAATGTTCCTTTATCAACTGGTTGAGGAAGCACTACAAAGGCTGTATTCTGAAAGGTACTGGATTGCTTGACAGCATTTGCACATTTACCTACAGATTAGTATGTTACAACTATCCAAGTTGTATGGTGACTCAGTGATTAACACTGCTGCCTCACAGCACCAGGTTTGATTCCAGCCTGTCTGTGTGGAGTTTGCACATTCTCCCCGTGTCTGTGTGGGCTTCCTCCAGTTTCCTTCCACAGTCCAAAGATGTGCAGGTCAGGGTGAATTGGCCATGCTAAATTGCCCATAGTGTTAGGTGCTTTAGTCAGAGGGAAAGTGGGTCTGGGTGGTTACTCTTCAGAGGGTTGGTGTGGACTTGTTGGGCCGAAGGGCCTGGTTCCACACTGTAGAGGTAATCTAATATATAAAAGCACTTCCTGTTGACTTCTGGGTCCTCTCTGTTTATCTGTTTTCTGCTTCCTGCTTGGAGATTCCAGTTTAGGATCTAAATTCATCATTAAGAACTTTTACATCCAAGTGACAGGGCTTTTATATTCCAAGTAGATAAAGTGTAGAGCGAGGTGTTGGTGATGGTTGGCAGGAATGGGGTGTTGTACTAGTGACTGCATGGGCCAGGAGTGGCATTGTGTATGGGTTGTGTTGGAAGAAATCGTTGGACAGTAAAATGGAGCTGGTAGATTTCCAACAAGGCTTTTCAGTCACGTGTATCTCGAGTTGCCAACTCCAGTCAGATGTATTCTTAGAGATTTTAACCTATGATCTCTCACCTCTCACTACCATCATCCAACAACCTGTTCTACGGAAGGGTCACTCGAACTGAAAGGTTAACTCTGATTTCTCTCCACAGATGCTGCCAGACCTGCTGAGATTTTCCAGCAATTCCTGTTTTCGTTTCCGACTTAGGGCATCCACAGTTCTTTCGGTTTTTAACCTGTTTCTTAATCTCCCATAAGAAATAAGATGGACCTCACAGCCTCAGGGACCCGAGTTCGATTCCTGCCTCGAGTGACTGTCTGTGTGGAGTTTGCATATTCTCCCCATGTCTGCGTGGGTTTCCTCAGATGCTCTAGTTTCCTCCCACAATCCAAAGATATGAAGGTTAGGTGGATTAGCCATGCTATATTATCCATAATGTTCAGGGATATGTAGGTTAGATGCATTTGTCAGGGGTAAATGTTGGGTAATAGGGTAGGAGGAATGGGTCTGGGTGGGATACTCTTCGGAGGGTCTGTGGGACTTGTTAGGCTGAATGGCCTGTTTCCATACTGTAGGGATTCTATTCTATGAAAATACATAGAAAATGGAAAGGAAAAGCTCACATCTGCCTGTGTATCCCTTGGTGATCTGTTTTCTCTCTTGGATTGCTGAAAGCAGTGCCTTTAATTCCTGGTGACTCCAGGGTCATCCCAGAGGCTTGGCAACCTGGTGTGTGCCTGTTGGATGGGCCTGACCTCTTTGAGGAGCCTGCCAACTGACAAGTCTCTGGTGACACCTGTCGCCAGTGCTCCATGAGCCAAACTGATGAAAGACTCAGCCGGAGATGGATAACGGCAGCTGATCAAAGTGGAAAGGCCTGTCGTGTCGAGACTATCAGCTCCTAAGCTGATGAAAAGTATATCAGGAGCCGTCAGAATGTCAGGCATCCCTGGGGCCAAGCCTCTCGACCATGAAGGACACCTTCCTGCCAGAAGTCGTGTCTGTGTTCTTCCATTTCACTGCGGTTGTACATCGAATCATCCCTGGGGAAGGCTCAATTCACTGCTGTCTCCTCAAAGATCTTTTCCCTGACAGGCTAAGCATTCCTGGCATTTCTTTTTGATTCCCTGCTTTCGATGGTCTTATCCTGAATCTTCCACGTGCTCCTGGTCAGCATTCATTCCGTGGCAATCAAAGACACTCCCATTCTGTCTCAACGCTAGACACTCCCTCATGCTCTGAGGACAAGTATCATTTAACAGAGGTGTTCAAAATCATCAAGGATTTTGATGAAGTGAACAAGGAGAAACCGTTTTCAGGAGCTGAAGAGTCAGTAACTAGAGAACACTGATATAATACATATGATGCAAGGAGCAGAAGTAATCTAAGGATAATATTTTTAATACATGCATTGGATTTTATCATGTTCTTCTATTTTTTGCAAACTTACCAATCACACAACAAGGATTGGTAAAGAATAAAATGGGTTCTTTCGTTGAAAGTAGGACCGTAGACATGGTAACTGGAAGGTTATGTCAGCACATTTCACTCATAGACCTGCAACTTTATTCAGTTTACAAAGTCATGTGATTATACATCACTTCCTGTTTTGTGACGGACAGCAGTTTAAGAAACAAAAACAGAAGTTGCTGGAAAAGCTCAGCAGGTCTGTCAGCATCTGTGGAGAGAGAAATCAGAGTTAAAATTTCAGGTTGAGTGACCCTTCCTTAGTTGACTCGCCAGACCTGCAGAGCTTTTCCAGCAATTTCTGTATTTGTTTCTGATTTACAGCATCTGCAGTTCTTATGGGGTTTTGTTTAGCAATTTAACACACGCTCTCCAAAGGTACATGCACATCACAACAGTTGCAATCTGGATTACAAAGCCTGAAAAGGTGGTGAAATGAGGTTGAGTGTCAACTTTCAAAAGGGAATTGGATAAATATTTCTGAGTGGAGTTGATATGCAGGGCTGTAGAAAATGAAGGACGAACTATCAATAACATACTTCTTCCAAAGAGCCAGTAAAGTGTGCTAAACAGCTGCCTTCTGCGTTTTATTTCCCCACCCCGTCCCTGAGATAAGATATGTTTAAACAATGGTTGCTAACTTTCTCCTAAATGGTTAAGGGACCCAGGAATTCTTTGTTGCCAAAGATTTCCATTCAGATCCCTAACTTTAATAACAGACTGAGTTTGTCTAATTCCATTGCCTTCCTGCTTAGGAAGACCGCTGATGGTCAAACCCATTGGGAAGGCAGATTGGTCTAAGGAGAAAGACGGTACCTCTCATTAAGTGACTTCTCTTCTCTCTTGTTAGTAGCCACTTGAGGAAGTTGGGGCAGAGAGTATCAGTTGTTTCTCTCCACCATAGCAGGGCCCCATTCTCACTTCCTGGCAAATGAAGTAAATAAGAAAGATTCCTGGGTTGGGATGAGTGACCTGGTTAGGAGGGACTGGGAAGGCAAAGCTAGTTGTGGCCATTCTGTGGCCGCCCAGAATAATATAAAATGGCAGCATACTCCGGAAAACATACCCTGGACTTGGCAGTGTTTGGGGCCAATATTAATGTCCAATCATAGATGGGAAATTAACAGCAGGAGTAAATATAGAAATATAGAAACATTAAGGAATGCATACTGAATATGGGACTGCTGCTATCTTTTGGGTACTGTGTTGTGAGGCTTACATATAATTGTCTTCCAGAAACATAGAACATAGAACGCAGAACAGTACAGCACAGTACAGGCCCTTTGGCCCTTGAAGACACACCAACCTTTTATCCTACTCTAAGATCAAACTAACCTACATAACCTTCAGTTTACTATCATCCATGTGCCTATCCAAGAGTCGCTTAAATGTCTCTAATGTATCTGACTCTACTACAATTGCTGGCAGTGCATTCCATGCACCCACCAGTCCCTTTGTAAAGAATCTACCTCTGACATCTCCCCTAAACCTTCCTGCAATCACCTTAACATTATGCCCCCTCATTTCCGCTCTGGGAAAAGGTCTCTGGCTGTTTGCTCTATGTCTTTCATCATCTTGTACACCTCTATCAAGTCACTTTTCACCCTTCTTCACTCCAATGAGAAAAGCCCTAGCTCCCTCAACCTTTCTTTATAAGACATGCCGTCCAGTCCTGGCAGCATCCTGGTAAATCTCCTCTGCACCCTCTCTAAAGCTTCCACATCCTTCCTGTAATGAGCCAACCAGAATTGAATGCAATATTCCAAGTTTGGTCAAACCAGGGCTTTGTACAGCTGCAGCATAACCTCGCAGCTCTTAAACTCAATCCCCTTGCTAGTGAGAGCCAACACACCATATGCCTTCTTCACAAGCCTATCAACTTGGGTGGCAACTTTGAGGGATCTATGGACATAGACCCCAAGACCCTCTGTTCCTCCACACTGCCAAGAATCCTGCCTTTAACCCTGTAATCTGCATTCAAATTCAATCTTTCAAAATGAATAACTTCACACTTTTCCAGGATGAGCTCCATCTGCCACTTCTTAGCCCAGCTCTACATCCTGTCAATGTCCCGTTACAACCTACAACAATCCTCCACACTATCCACAACTCCACCAACTCTCGTGTCATCAGCAAAATTACTAACCCACTTCTTCATCCAAGTCATTTGTAAAAATCACTAAAAGCAGAGATCCCAGAACAGATCCTTGCAGAACACCACTGGACATCAAGCTCCAGGCTGAACACTCTCCACCTACTACCACCCTCTGTCTTCTATGGGCCAGCCAATTCTGTATCCAGACAGCCAAATTTCCCTGTATCCCATGCCTCCTTACATTCTGAATGAGCCTACTAGGGGGAACCTTATCAAACGCATTGCTAAAATCCATATACACCACATCCACCGCTCTACCTTCATCAATGTGTTTTATCACATCCTCAAAGAATTCAATAAGGCTTGTGAGCCATGACCAGCCCCTCACAAAACCATACTGACTGACTACCTCTAATCAAGCTATGCTTTTCCAAATGATCATAGATCCTGTCTCTCAGAATCCTGTCCAATAATTCCCCCACCACTGACATAAGACTGACTGGTCTGTAATTCCCAGGATTATCCCTATTCCCTTTTTTGTAAAAGGGAATAACATTTACCACCCCCCAATCATCTGGTACTACTCCAGTGGATAGTGAGGATGCAAAGATCATCGCCAAAGGCACAGCAATCTCTTCCCTCGTTTCCTGTAGTAACCTTGGTATATCCCGTCTGGCCCAGCGAACTGTTCTATCCTCATCATATTTAGCAGTGAATAGAGCAAGGAGCTGCCAGGTTTATCAGGCTTAAACATTTTATAAAGCACTCCTTGTGGGACAAGAGGAATACGAATATCCACCAAGTTAAACCTGACATCATCTCCACAACACCTGCCAAACATTACCCCCTCAAGCAAGATGTAGCTGTTGAGGCTCCCAATCCAATCTGATCAACTAGATGCCCCATGTCTCCCTGTACCAAGCACTAACCTGCTCTACGCGGCCCTCTCTGCATTCGAGCCTCGATCTTTCCACCTCCTCGCTTTCATTCCCTCCTCACTCCTTACAAAGCTGTAATCTCACCCAATTACTTGGGACTGTCCCACAGCTGAAGCCTTGTGTAGCTAACTTTCCTACTGTTTTGCTAGCTCGGATGTGAAATCCTTTAGTCATGTTCAGCAGCACCGCCTAGATCTTAGGATTTCTGTGTTACCCTCCCCCTATTGTCGAACTCTCTTCACCAATCTCTCTGGATCTATTTATTTCTTAACAATGTTGTCAGTTGAGGCATTGGGAGATGCTAGTGAATCAACACTTTATTAAAACTGCATGAAACTTTCTTCGTAATAACTTTTTGCTTATCTGTGATAATCTGTAGCTGCAAGTAATGGAAATTCTATAATAAATCCGTGGAACAGGTAGGATTCATAAATCTATCAAACCTCCCATTTATGACTGTGTGGATATCTTGATTGTTTTATTGTTTAATATTGCATACAAAATATTCCCTCATTTCAGTAAAAAAATAAAAGCCAACCTTGCAATGTGAATCTTGTAGGTCACTTATCTTGAATCACTTAATTTTATTTGACATGAAGCAGATGTCTGCAGAAACAAATTAACAAATTGAGATTAAAACAGCAAAGTGATGACTAAATAGTGATAAAGAAATTTTGATTTTGCACAGCACTTTCCATGACTTCAAAATTCTCCAAAGCACTATGCAATAAAGTGAATACTTATGAAATGTATTTGCTGTCCCAGCATACAAAACACAGCAGCCAATGTGTGTACAGCAATTGCCCATAAATGGCAAGGTGATAATGTCCATTTAATCTGTTGGTCAAGGGATCCATAATCGGCCAGAGGGTATTGTGTAGCTCAGTTGTCGGAGCGGCTGGTTTGCAATGCAGAGTAATGCCAATAGCAAGGGTTCAATGTCTGCACTGGCTGATGCTATCACCCTCTTTCTCAACCTCTCTACCCCCGCCTGAGGTGTGGTTACTCTCAGGTTAAACTGCCACCAGCCGTCTCCCCAATAACAGAGTAGTCCTATGGCCTGCTGTGACTATGGCAACTTTAACCTTTTACATATTGACCAGGCCATGGGAATAATACTTCAGTTTGTCTTTGAAATAGAGCCATGGGATCTTTCATCTCCATTGACAGGGTCAAAAGGATTAAGAAAACAGGCCTCAATTGAATATAATCACCAAAACACAACTTCAGTGTCAGTCCAGACATTCAGTTTTAGCGGTGGCACTTGAACTCACAATAATGCAACCACTGAGCCATCTATAAACATCTATACAACAGTTACACTTTCCAAACCTTTAGGAAAATCAATAACCAGTTTATGTGGTCTAGGGCCATCACTGAAATGCCTTGCTAAGTCACTGCTTTCCACAATGTCTAACACGTAAATCAATCACGTAAAATATATATTTTAGCCAGTGCCCATCTTGTTTAAACCTCTCTCCACTGCTGTCTCTGCAGTCCATGTCCTCATAGGTCACGAGACACAGCAGGAGGTCAGGGAGCTCTGAGTTGCTATGTACAGGGTTAGTCTTTAAAGGAACAATTTGTTAATCTTCAGGAGATATGATGGTAAATGCTTTCCATTCGAAGACAAAGCCATCAGACTGAGCAGGGCCTCACGTGGATGGTTGCTGGTCCTTGCGTCAGTCTGGTGCTTCCGTCCCCTGTCCTTCTCCATTCACCATTTAGCAGCATTTAGTGTGGGTCTCACATCCCACCATTCATTTCAGGTGCTCAGACTGGCTCTCTCATGCCAGCCCTTGTTAGAGAGTGCCCCCCCCAGAGGCAACTTGTTAATTGCACTGCCGAGATCATGCCTGCTGCTCCGCCTCTGTGATCCCTGCACATGCAAATCATTGTGATATTGGGATTGGCACACTAGGGATGAATCTCAGACCCACGTCCCATCTTCCTTCTTTTACAACAAGTCTGATCTGACTGGCACAGCAAGATATTGAATGCTGGACTGGTGCAGTGGGACAATGGTTATTGTTAGGACATCAAAGGAGTAGAAACTGTTTACAATGGCAGGCGCATGTCCTCCAGGAATGTTGGAATGATAATGGCAAAACAAATGACACCTGGTCTTCAAGAAGTTAAGAATGGTGGCTCAGTGGTTAGCACAGCTGCCTCCCAACACCAGGGACCTAGGTTTGATTGCAGCCATAGGTGACTGATGGACTTTCAACATGTTCCCCGTTTCTCCAAGGGATGCCTTTCACAGTCCAAAGATGTATAGTTTAGATGGATTGACCATGCCAAATTACCCGTTGTGCCCAGCGAGTACAGGCTAGGTGGTTAGCTATGGTAAGTGGAGTTGGCGGGGAGAAAACGAGCCTGGGCGGGATGCTCTTCAAGGAGTTGGTGTAGATTTGATGGGCCAAATGGCAACTATCTAAACTGTAGGGATTCCATGAACTCAGTCTATACCGAGTTGACATCAGTTCAAGTGGCGTTTGTGCAATGAGCTTCTGAAGGACAGTATCCAGGTTGCCATTGTCTCCTGTATTTTGAACAGGTAGAAGCGGTGGATGGACATTAATCAGATAAATGCTTCAAGGAATCATCACAGCCATGATGAACCATTTTTCACCTTGTGTGCTGTATGAGTCAACAATTTGAATGAACTGAAATAAATTAGCAAGTGAGGAATCTGTACCAAGTTTCCTTCTTTCCCATTTGGCCAATCCTTTGCTGCCCATAGCATCTCCTCACAACAACCTGAGCTGCAGTAACCTTAGCTTCAAAAACTGGGATTCAAACATCAGCAGAAGGAGTGGGAGAGAGGCGTAGGTAAAGTTCCTGGACAAGATGAAGGCAGGAAGATGAATCTAGGAGAAACACCCATATTATAGAGGAGGAAGTGCTGAATGCCTTGAAACACATAAAAGTGGATAAATCCTCTAGACCTGATCAGGTGTACCCGAGAACTCTGTGGGAAGCTAGGGAAGTAATTGCTGGGCCCTTGCAGAGATATTTGTATCATCGATAGTCACAGGTGAGGTGCCGGAAGACTGGAGGTTGGCTAACGTGGTACCGCTATTTAAGAAAAGTGGTAAGGACAAGCCAGGGAACTATAGACTGCTGAGCCTGACATCAGTGGTGGGCAAATTGTTAGAGGGAATCCTAAGGGATAGGATTTATATGTATTTGGAAAGGCAAGGACTGATTAGAGATAGTCAACATGGCTTTGTGTGGGGGAAATCATGTCTCACAAACTTGATTGAGTTTTTTAAGAAGTAACAAAGACAAGTAATAAGAGCAGAGTGGTAGACATGATCTATATGGACTTCAGTAAGGCATTCGACAATGTTACTCATGGAAGACTGGTTAACAAGGTTAGATCTCATAGAATAGAGAGAGAACTATTCATTTGGATACAGAACTGACTTGAAGGAAGAAGACAGAGGGCGATGGTGGAGGGTTGTTTTTCAGACTGGAAGCCTGTGACCAGTGGAGTGCCACAAGGATCGGTGCTGGGTCCACTACTTTTCATAATTTATATAAATGATTTGGACGTAAACATAAGAGGTATAGTCAGTAAGTTTGCAGATGACACAAAATTGGAGGTGTAGTGGACAGCGAAGAAGGTTACCTCAGATTACAACAGGATCTTTATCAGATGGGCTAACGGGCTGAGAAGTGGCAGATGGGGTTTAATTTAGATAAATGCGAGGTGTTGCATTTTGGAAAGGCAAATCAGAGCAGGACTTATACACTTAATGGTAAGGTCCTGGGGAGTGTTGCTGAACAAAGAGACCTTGGAGTGCAGGTTCATAGCTCCTTGAAAGCAGAGTCGCAGCTAGATAGGATAGTGAAGAAGGAATCTGGTATGCTCTCCTTTATTAGTCAGAACATAGAATATAAGAGTTGGGAGGTCATGTTGTGGCTGTACAGGACATCGGTTAGGCTACTTTGGGAATACTGCGTGCAATTCTGGTCTCCCTCCTGTCTGAAGGATGTTGTGAAGCTTGAAAGAGTTCAGAAAAGATTACATGGATGTTGCCAGGGTTGGAGGATTTGAGATATAGGGAGAAGCTGAATAAGCTGGGCTGTTTTCTCTGGAGTGTTGGAGGCTAAGGGGTGACTTTGTAGAGATTTATAAAATCATGAGGGGCATGGATAGGGTAAATAGACAAAAGTCTTTTCCCTGGGGTGGGGGAGGAACAGGTCCTTCAGCCCTCCAAGCTTGAGCCGATCCAAATCCACTGTCTAAACCTGTCGCCTAATTCCTAAGCATCTGTATCCCTTTGCTCCCCACCTACTCGTGCATCTGTCAGGATGCATCTTAAATAAATCTACCATACCTGCCTCTACTACCTCTGCTGGCAACGCGTTCCAGGCACCTACCACCCTCTGTGTAAAGTACTTGCTGCATGTATCCCCCTTAAACTTTTCACCTCTTACTTTGAAAACATGACCTCTCATTATTGAATCCTTCACCCTTGGAAAAAGCTTATCTCTATCTACCCTGTCTATACCCTTCATGATTTTGTAGACCTCAATCAGGTCCCCCCTCAATCTCCTTTTTTCGAATGAAAACAATCCTAACCTACTCAACCTCTCTTCATAGCTAGCACTTTCCATACCAGGCAACATCCTCGTAAACCCTCTCTGCACCCTCTCCAAAGTGTCCACATCCTTCTGTAATGTGGCAACCAGAGCTGTACACAGTATTCTAAGTGCGGCTGAACCAATGTCTTGTACAATTTTAACATGAAATGCCATCTCTTATACTCAATACCCTGTCTGATGAAGGCAAGCATACTATATGCCTTCTTGACCACTCTATCCACCTGTGCAGTAACTTTCAGGGTACAATGGACCTGAACTCCCAGATCTCTCTGCTCATCAACTTTTCCCAACGCTCTTCCATTTGCTCTTCCATAACTCGCTCCAGAATTAAACTTCCCAAAATGCATCACTTCACATTTGTCTGGATTGAAAGCCACCTACCACTTTTCCACCCAATTCTCCAGTCTATCTATATTCTCCTGTATTCTTTGACAGTCCCCTGTGCTTTCTGCTACTCCACCAATCTTTGTGTCATCTGCAAACTTGCTGATCAAACCAACAATGCCCTCTTTCAGATCAGTTAGGTATATTACAAACAACAGTGGCCCCAACCCTGACCCCTGTGGAACACCACTGGTCACCTTTCTCCATTTCGAGACACTCCCTTCAACTACTACTCTCTGTCTCCTGTTGCTCAACTAGTTCTTTATCCACCGAGCTAGTGCACCCTGCACACCATGTGACTTCACTTTCTCCATTGGTTTACCATGGTGAGAGGGGAAAGATATAAAATCGACCTCAGGGGCAACTTTTTCATACAGAAAGAGGTGCATGTATGGAATGAGCTGCCAGAGGAAGTGGTGGAGGCTGGTACAATTACAGCATTTAAAAGGCATCTGGATGGGTACATGAATAGGAAGGGTTTAGAGGGATATGATCCAAGTGCTGCCAAATGGGACTAGATTAGGTTAGGGTATCTAGTCAGCAAGGACTGAAGGGTCTGTTTCCGGGCTGTACATCTCTATGACTCTATCTGGATGGTAACTAGTCAGTCTGTTTAATGGAAGTTTGCATCTCCTGCCTCTTTCATGATTCCCAGCAAAAATCTCTGAAATTCTCACTGCTGATTTAAAATAAGTTCACAATGGTTGTGGTCAACTTCGCTCAGTCATAATGATACAGCAGCAGTCAACTCAAGATGCTGCTTTTCCATTCAGAAATGGATGCCAGATGAAGACAGTGTGAGAGCAAGCACCTCATTCAGCTCACCATCAGCACTGAGACCCCTCCAGCTGGCTCTCCTCCTGTGGCTACAACCTCAAGCCAAGCACCACTGCAAGATATGCCCTCTAACCATAAATCTACGTAAGACATGGCTTGCAGCCAAAGCAAAGTTCCATGAACTGTCAATAAGTACCCAGGAACAGCACTCCAAAATGAGCATTTTCCAGACAAAAAGGTGCAAAATTTAGCAGCAATAAAATAACTGGATTAACTAGTCACAGAATTAAACCACAGGGTTCAGCAGGGGCGGCATGGTGGCACAGTGGTTAGCACTGCTGCCTCACAGCACCTGAGACCCGGGTTCAATTCCCGGGGCCTGTTTCCACACTGTAATGTAATCTAATCAATGAAAATCACAATACATACTTTTGCATTTACTGACATACAAATTTACATGTATTCACATTGCTGTCTTTCCCAACATCTCATAACATATTTCTTATTCTGTTTGTGCAATAGTTTTGCAAACTCATACTCTAATAATCTGTGAACCCTTATAATAATATCAAGGAACACAACTTAATCAAGACCACACTATTGTAACCATTACTGATTATGTAATTTGTGCATAAATCTTATAAAACTACTTTATTTAAATTAATTTTCAATTACTCATTCAAATTGTGAATGAACAATTGAGATATGTGAAAAATATTGTGTTTTTGCAAACATACGTTATTTCTTCAATGACTCAAGACTTGTTGGACTATCCACCTCATCATTAGATCATGAAAGCACACACAACATTGCCCTGAATGTGTTTGCATTCATTTTTGCTAAATTGAAGGGACAAAACATTAAATTTAAAATTCTAATGATGAACACATAGCATTGCGTCATATGAACCATAAAAGCTACTAAAATGTGCATTTTATCTGGTGGATCTCCTGTGAAAAGTAGGGAACTGTAAATATCCTCCATTTTCACATTCAAAGCTTGACCCATGAATGTGAGGTGAACAGAGGGATATGTAAGTCATGGGCCATAAGTAGGGAGTCTAAGTAAGACTCTGTTCCTGTGTTGTGTTGTATTGTGTTGTACTAAAATACAGCTATAATTATAAATGCAGAATATTCATTTTTGCAAGGTAAATGTAGATAGGGTTGCACAAGGCTGAACATATGCCTAGAAAAACAGTCGTTGTTAACTGAGCCCTCTCCATTTCTTATCGCCTTCTCAATGACTCTGACTGGCCTTGATAGATTGGCCAGCATTAACCAACACACATCTCTCAGGGGGAATTCACTCCATGAAAACACAAGTTTGGCCACGTAAAAATTCTGAATTCAGTTGCAAACCTCACAAAATG
The DNA here is from genome assembly GCF_004010195.1 of Chiloscyllium plagiosum. Taxonomy (NCBI): domain Eukaryota; kingdom Metazoa; phylum Chordata; class Chondrichthyes; order Orectolobiformes; family Hemiscylliidae; genus Chiloscyllium; species Chiloscyllium plagiosum. The sequence continues at coordinate 13,430,392 of NC_057730.1, forward strand.
TCAGTCATATATAAGTCACTTTTTTTTATTCATTTGTGGGACCTGGGCATCGCTGGCCGGCCAGCATTTATTGCGCATCACTGCTTGCCCTTTAGAAACCACTCTTGAACCACTGCAGTCCATTTGCTGTGGGTTTACCCACTTGTTAGCACTTGGAGGGGTTTAGATGAGTAACACGCTTAGGGGAAGCTAGATAAATGCAGGCAGTAAAAGGATTGGAAGGATAATTGATAGAATGAGGTGAAGGCACTTTGGTAGGAAGAATAGAGGCATGGATTATTTTCTAAACGGGGAGAACATTCAGAAATCTGAAGCGCAAAGGTATTTAGGAGTCACACCCCATAAGCGGGGTGAGGGCGGGGGGCATGGTGGCTCAGTGGTTAGCACTGCTGCCTCACAGAGCCAGGGACTTGGGTTTAATTCCTGTCTCAGGCGATTGTCTGTGTGGAGTTTGCACATTCTCCCCGTGTCTGCATGGGTTTCCTCCGGGTGCTCTGGTTTCCTCCCACAGTCCAAAGATGTGCAGGTCAGCGTGAATTGGCCATGCTAAATTGCCCATGGCATTAGGTGCAATATTCAAGGTAAATGTAGGGTGGGTTATTCTTCAGAGGGTCGGTATGGACTTGTTGGGCCAAAGGACGTGTTTCGACACTGTTGGGAATCTAAACTTGCAGGTTGAGTCAGTAGTTCAGAAGGCAAACACAATGTTATTCATCTCAAGAGGACGAGAATATAAAAGCGGGTATATACTTTTAAGGCTTTATAAGGCTCTGGTCAGACCACATTTAGAGTATTGTGAGCAATTTTGGGCCCCATACCTCAGGAAGGATATGTTGTGGAGATATTCAGAAATAGATATGCATGAAAACTGATGTAGACCTGTTGGGTGAAAGTGTCCTTATCTATGCTGTAAAATGCTTGGATATTCTACACAATATGCAATGCTGAGGTAGAATTCACATCAAAAATAGAGAAAGCAGGACACAGACACACAGCGAGCCAGTCAGCCTCCCGAGAGAGAAAAAGCAGTCGATATATTGGATCACTCTTCACCTGGACTGAAGAATGAGAGATGGACAGGCTTTAGATGAGAAAAAGGGAATGGAGAGCAGGCAGGAGAAAAACAACAAGGAAACACAGAATGTCACTGGAAAGAACTTAGATTGGATTAAACACTCCAAATAGTTTGAGCCAGCTGCTTATACACTGGGAGTTGGTTAGTTCAGTTGGCTGGATAGCTGGATTACAATGTTAAGTTATAGTGAAGTGTGGGTTCAATGCCTGTCTCATCTGAAGGCTCAACCTCACTGAAGGTTTGGAGACACTCTGGTGTCTCTCTCTGTCTAATGACAGAGCAGCCTCTGGCTGGCTTTCACACTTTGTTAAGATGTGTTTCTTGTGGGCTGCATTAGGGATTGAGTAATTTCCCCTCACAACTAGGCTGAGAGTCCTCTCCCCTGGAAGTGAATGGGATTGATTTTGTATACATACATTGTATATAACTCCACTCCTGAGCTACTGCCTCCATTCCTCTTCCTGGCAAGAGTCTGAGATTAAGCCAGTTGGTTTGTAAATGTAGCACACATTGAGGTTCTGACCTCTTATACACGCTATCACTAAGGTCAGCTATTTTTGCCTGGCTTCACCCCATCCTCAGCTCACCTGCTGCTGAAAGTTTCAGCCATGCCTTTGTTACATCTCACCATGACCATTTCAAAGCGTTCCTGGTTGGTCTTCCACCTTTCATTCTCCAGCTTGAAGTCATCTGAAACTCTGCTCTCTGTGTCTTAACTCACAGCAAGTCCTATTCACCTATTGCCCCTGTGCTCACTGTGATGTATACTGATTTCCCAGGAATGCCTTGATTTTTAAATTCTCATGCTTTTTTTTGGCTTTTGCTGCTTATGTCTCTTATTACCATTAGTCCAAGTTACCGATACCACATACCAATGAAGTCTTCAGCAGAAAATAGTCTGAACTTTGATGAACGGAGTAAGTTTATTATGTAGCACTTTCCCGTGGCTAATCCATCTAACCCACACATCCCTGAACACTATGGGCAATTTAGCATGGCCAATTTGCGTAACCTGCACATCTTTGCAGGAAAGTTCAGGCGGAAGTTCAGGTTGAGCGCAAAGCTGGTCGGGAAGGTAAGTGATTGCTATATAAAGAAGTTACCTCGACGCCAAAGATCTTTTCGCAGCAGAGAGCGGCGGGAGCTGGGTGGCAGTTCAGGTGGAGCGCAAAGCCGGTCGGGAAGGTAAGTGATTGCTATTAGAGTGGGGGTGTGTTCTAAACCCCCGGTCCTACAAAGTAGGGTCTCCCTCCCTCCCTCCTCCTCTAACCTAAATTAAGAGTCCACAGACTTGCCACAAAAAGAGGGTCGAAGGAAGTTTGGATCGAAGAGTGAGGCTTCAGCTCAGGAGTCTTTGACAAGGAGGTTGAGTGAAGTGATTACGCCACAGTTGAAGAGGGTGAAGACATGACTGCCCAGCTGGTTCAGTGCGCTACGTGCGTGATGTGGGAGGTCAACAACTCTGGTGTGTCTGGCTTGTATATTTGTGGAAAGTGTGTGCACATTCAGCTACTGACAGAGCATATTGCAGCACTGATGAAAGAACTCGAGGACCTTAGGCTCATCCAAGAGAACGAGATCTTTCTGGACAAGACCTTCAGTGAGGTTATTATACCAATCATGCCAGAAGAGAGCAGAAGAGAGCAGACGATGAGGAAGGCAAAGAGGACACAGGTGCAAGAGACCCCGGGAGAAGTACCTGTCAGGAACAAGTTGAAGCTTTTGGAAACAGTAGAGACTGATGACACTGCCAGTTCGCAAGGCGGCCAGGTCTGTCAATCAAAAGTTGGCGTGGAGACAGAGCGGAAGAGTCGGACATAGGGGACTCCATCGTGAGAGGAACTGACCGGGGTTTTTGTGGCAGCAGACGGGATTTAAGGATGGTGTGTTGCCTTCCTGGTGCCAGGGTGAAAGATACCGCGGACAGAGTGCAGGAAATCCTCAAGGACGAGGGTGAAGAGGTGGTGGTACATGTCGGCACAAATGATGTCGGGAAGAAGAGGAAGAACATACTACAGCGGGACTTCAGAGAACTAGGAAGAAGGCTGAAAAGCAGGACATCCAGGGTGGTTATCTCCGGTTTGCTTCCAGTTCCTCGGGCTGGTGAGGCCAGAAACAGGGAGATAATG
>NC_057730.1:13435269-13454310 GCF_004010195.1 Chiloscyllium plagiosum
CTACTCCCCTTACAATTGAATCCCCTATGACTCTAGCCCTTCCACTCTTATTCCCGTCCTTTTGAACAGCAGAGCCTGCCACGGTGCCATGAACCTGGCTATTGTTGCCTTCCCGTGGTGAGCCATCTCCCTTCACCGTATCCAAAATGCTAAACCTGTTTTGGAGGGAGATAACCACAGGGCACATCTGCACTGCCTTCCTGCTCTGTCTCTGCCTTTTGGTCACCCATTCCCTTTCTCCCTCAGCAATCCTCATCTGTGGTATGGCCATTTCACTAAACGTGCTATCTATAACCCATCAACATCGTGGATCCATCATTCGGTCTATGAAGACCTCACAGATAACACTTCAGATACCATCGCCATTACATTCCTGAATATGTTCTGTCCCACCAGCAGGACAACCCAGCAGAGGTAGCGGCACGGTGGGATACAGTTGGGAGGGAGTTGCCCTGGGAGTCCTTGACATTGACTCCGGCCCCCTTGGAAGTTTCATGGCTTCAGGTTAATCATGGGCAAGGAAACCTCTTACTGGTTACCATGTACCGTCCTCCATCAGCTGATGCATCAGTACTCCACCATGTTGAACAACACTCGGAGGAAGCATTGAGGGTGGAAAAGGTGCAAAATGTACTCTCGATGGACGTTTCAATCACCACCACCAAGAGTGGCTCAGCAACAGCACTACTGATCGAGCTGGTCAGGTTGCAAAGGGTATAACTGCTAGAGTTGGTCTGCAGTGGTGGTGAGGGAAGCAACAAGAGGAAAAAACATATTTGACCTCATCCTTAATAATCTGCCAGCTGTAGAACATCTGTCCATAATGGTATCGGTAAAAAATGAGCACCGCACAGTCCTTGTGAAGACAAATTCCCACCTTCACATTGAGAATACCCTCCATCATGTTTTATGGCTCTATCACCGTGCTAAATGGGACAGACTTGGAAACAATCTAGCAACTCAAGACTGGGCATCCATGAGGCGCTGTGGGCCATCAACAGTAGCAGAATTGTCCTCCAGCACAGTCTGTAACCTCATGGCCTGACATATCCCCCACTCAACAATTAGCATCAAGCCAGGGGATCAACCCTGGTTCAATGGAGACTTAGGAGTGCATGCCAGGAGCAGCACCAGGCATAGCTAAAAATGAGGTGTCAACCTGGTGAAGCCACTAAACAGAACTACTTGCATGCAAGATGGTATAAACAGCAAATGATAGACAGAGCTAAGTGATTGTAGGTTCACGAGGTCAATTCCTGGAATGGCGGGATTACCTTACATTTGAAAGACTGGAGCGACTGGGCTTGTGTACCCTTGAGTTTAGTAGACTGAGAGGGGATCTGATTGAGATGTGTAAGATTATGAAAGGATTGGACACTCTGGCAGTAGGAAACATATTTCCACTGATGGGTGAGTGCCGATCCAGAGGACACAGCTTAAAAATACGGGGTAGACCATTTAGGACAGAGGTGAGGAGAAACTTCTTCACCCAGAGAGTGGTGGCTGTGTGGAATGCTCTGCCCCAGAGGGCAGTGGAGGCCCAGTCTCTGGATTCATTTAAGAAAGAGTTGGATAGAGCTCTCAAAGATAGTGGAATCAAGGGTTATGGAGATAAGGCAGGAAGAGGATACTGATTAGGAATGATCAGCCATGATCATATTGAATGGCGGTGCAGGCTCGAAACGCTGAATGGCCTACTCCTGCACCTATTGTCTATTGTCTATTGTCTATTGAAACCCACATAGGTATGGGGATAACATGCAAACTCCGCTCAGAGACTCACCCAAGGCTGGAATCAAACCCTGGTCCCTTTCACTATGAGGCAGCAGTGCTTGCCACTGAGCCACCTTAATCAGTGCTTGCCACTGAGCCACCTTAATCAGTGTTTGCCACTGAGCCACCTTAATCACCACTTGTGAATCTATTAGGTTTTCCTTCTAAATTTTCTTATCAACTTTTTCAGAGATGTTACTACATACCACAGGAGTGAGGTGGAACTTAAACCCTAGTTTCCAGGCTCAGAGGTAGGGATACTAACACTGCACTACTAGAGTCTTCTCATTGATGTTTTTTTTTCTGCATCTTTTATCCAAGAGTGCTCTGACATACAATTGAATGTTTTGTCTTCCATCACCAAATCACCCATTTCTTTTCTCATCAACTAACATCACCAGCAAATCACCCCTGTTATCCAACTGAATAACTTACATGCAAAGGGCAGTGTAGACCATCAAAGGAGGGAGAGGGTGAAGGTGTTAAATCAAAATGGAGTTGGAATGGATACGTTCTCCTATTAGCTACATTGGTTTTAGCACTTGCACCTGAAACACACTGGTTAGACTCACTGATTAGCTCTCCCAGAATCAGCCCTGATGGGCGGAGCTTATCATGCAATGTCAGTTAACCCCGACAGGTATCGATTGTGTTATACAGAATGCACCTCCTCACCCTCGACCTAGTTTAACTCCTCTAAGACACACCTTAAGGCCAATATTTTTGATTAAGATTTTGATCATCTGACACATTGTCTCCTTATTTGGCTCAAGGCATGATTTGTTTTAAAATGCTCCTACTGCAATGTTTAACTTTGTTCTTTCTTTCTATCTTGTTTTTTTAAGATTCTGTACCTAGGTATTTGTACCTAACATGATGCCTTGTGTGGCAAAACTATACACTTTTCACTGTACTCCTGTGTTTTTGTACTTGAGTATACATGACAATAAAATCAAAATCAAAATCAATGGCAGGAGTTAATACTTTGTAAATTAAAATTGTTATTATCCTTGTTGTAACCCTCCTCTGTTCAGTCATTTTGCTGGAGAAATCTTGCTTTCATTGGATGATTTTTGGATAGTTTCAGCCAAGTATTTTCTTTGCTATCGTTCATAGAGGCGCTGTTTGAACAGACTCTGCAGACTGTTTGATGCAGCACATTGTTTAAAGACCTGTTTGCCCAGTAGCTAGACTTTGCTTGCTTTGAAATATAGTCGGTTCTGCTATAAAACTGCAGTTCCTTTCTCGTGCAACCCTGTGTTATAAGAAAATCATGTAACAGCAGCATCATTTAAACTAATGGGGCCAGAATGGCATTCTAACCAATGCACACTTTAAAAGTTTGTGCTTTAGAAACAATGTCCCCAATCTGTCAATTGTGTTATAGCAGAACTACTTGCAAACTGTTTTCTATGATTTCTTCTAGAAATCCATTAACACCTTAAGTCCCAATTCCAACTCCAAAACATTTCTTAACAGAAAGGAATCAATTTTCAATTTGGTTACTATGGCTACATAAACGTTTAGCCATGAGGGTCTGCAAAGAGAAATGCAAAAACCACTGCATGGAAGTTGAAGTGTGGCTCCATACATAGAAATCATGCCACCATGCACAATCTTCCATCCCTCCCTAACTCACCAAAACATACCACACAATAAGGTAATTGGCAATAATGCCAGGAGGAAATGAACAGAGTTTTTTTAAATGAAGGAAGTGGTTATGATATGGGACATGCTTCTTGAAAGGGTAATGGAAGTAGGTTCAGTAGTAATTCCCGGACAGGAGTTGGAGATATACTTTAAAAGGGAAGGCCTAGTAGTATTATCACTGGACTGTTAACTCAGAGACCCAACTAATGCTCTGGGAAACTGGGTTCAAATCCTGCCATGGCAGATAGTGGGATTTGAACTCAATAAAAGAAATCTTTAGTTAAGAGTCTAACGATGACCACAAATTGTTGGAAAATCCCATGTGGTTCACTAATGCCCTTTGGGGAAGGAAATTACCATTTTTACTTCATCTGGACTACATGTGACTTCTGACCAACAGCGATGTGGATGACTGTTAACTGCTCTGTGGGCTATTAGGGATGGGCAATAAATGCTGGCCTAGCCAGTGATGAATGAATGAATAAATGAATAAAAAAACTTGCAGGACCATAGAAAAATAGTGTGGTTTGACAAATTGGTGAGATCCTTCAAATAGCCAATATGGACATGATATACTGATTGGCTACCTCTGATACTGTGAGGTTTTCACTACATGATATTACATTAACATGAAAATGTTCACACTGGTGGAACTTTGCCAGTGCAGGCATGGTGTTAATTAAAATCTCCAAGGTCCTGTGTTTATTGAAGAGGACCAATACATCATTTGTATTGTGAACAAGTTATGTGAAGAGATGATTCTAATGATTTCATTGGCTCGTTGCTGTTTTAGACAACGGTGCCAAGTGTATCCATTAGCAGGGAAGTGAGCTGAGGGGCTAGTTGTATTCATGAAAACTATCCACATTAGGAAGTCAGCATACAGACCTTGTGCTTGTTTATTGGGACTAACATGATTAAATTATCCGTAGTCGTATTCCCTGAAATTGAGAAGGGTGATCTAATTGATATGCTATCCTTAACTGCCCTGGTTAACCATAGGCAACTTACCTTTCTCTCTCGCTGTCATATATATTTGTTGTGAGTCATTAACTATTTTCAGAAACAATTGTTGTTGTTCCTCAATCCTTTTTTCTATTGAACTCCTTTCCTAGTCCACTTCATCCATTGTGTCCTTAACCTTATGTAATTAAGTTCAGAACAATTGCTGCTGACTGCAGTTTCTCACTGTCAAGCTGAATGCTAAATTCCAGCATGTTACTGTTCACCAGGGGATCTTTTATTCTGAAATCATTTATTAAACCTGCCTCATTACACATTACCAAATACAAAATACCCTGACTCCTGGTTGGATATACAAAATACTGTTGTACAAAACTGTCGCAGATACACTGTATGAATTCCTCACCATGGTTATCTCTTCCAATTTGGCTTTCAAAATCAACATGAAAATTGAGGTCACCCATGAATAACGTACCACCTTTTTTACATGTCCTCATTATCACCTGATTTATTCACTGTCCTTCAAAACAACCACAGTTAGGGAGCCCTCAGATTCTCCCCCCTGTTATTTCTTACCTCCACTCATATGGATTCCACTGTACAACATGGTGGGCCAAAGGACCCATTTCTATGCTGTACAGTTCTATGTTAGATATAGATATAGAATCCCTACAGTGTGGAAACAGGCCATTCGGCCCAGCAAGTCCACACTGACCCTCCCAAGAGTAACCCACCCAGACCCATTCCCCTACTGTTCTACATTTACCCCAGACAAATGTACCTAACCTACACATCCCTGAACACCATGGGCAATCTTAACAGAGCCAATTCACCTCACCTGCACATCTTTGGATTGTGGGAGGAAACCCACACAAACACAGGAAGAATGTGCAAACTCCACACAGACAGTCCCTGAGGTTGGAATCAAGCCCGAGTCCCAGGCGCTGTGAGGCAGCAGTGCTAACTAATGAGCCACCATGCTGCCCCCGGTAATGATCTAAGTCATTTCTTGTTATTGTACTCCTTCCACCTCAAAGTTAATCTATCCCACCACCTTTCCGTTCCTCCCTATGCTTTTGAAAATACAAATATCCCTGAGTACTTAGTTCTCAGCTTTGATCTCCTGATAGCCATGTCTCTGTAATGACTATGATGTGGAGGTACTGGTGTTGGACTGGGGTGGGCAGAGCCAGACGTCACACGACCCCAGGTTTTAGTCCAACAGGTTTATTTGAAATCACAGGCCTTCGGGGCTCTGCTCCTTCGAAGGTGCAGCACTCTGAAAGCTTGTAATTTTAAATAAACCTGATGGACTATAACCTGGTGTCATTTGACTTCTGACTCTGTAATGGCTATAAGATCATACCCATTAACCTCTATTTGGCATGTTAAATTGTTTATTGTATTCTGAATATTATGAGCATTTAAATAAAGACCGTTAATTTTGCTAATTAGTTCAAAGCCCCTCTATGAAGGGGTATGATCCTGGGACCCTTTAGAGGAGGTTAGATGCCCTTCAGGAGTAATCAAGTATCCTGTGGGATACTTGGAGAAGTAAAGTGCACTTTCGGGTAGGTAAGGTATCCTTTGGCATTGTTAAAAATAGACATGAACATGTGTAAAACTGCAAAAAACTCATTAGAACTATCAAACTCATTGGAACTGTCAACAGAACATGGCATCTAAATATATGAAAACAAAGCAGTCAGCCTTATTTTTTAAAAATCGTTCCAGCTATTTCACTTTGTCTGTTGACATAAATCTCAGGCTACCATTCCAGGGTTAGTGCTGCATGAGTGATTTAACAACCTTTTCTCTGTTTGTGGTTTGATTGACAGCTCCAAGTGGTTCTAGACTACTGGGACAACTAAGCCCTGTGTGTTTTCTAAGGAAATAAAAGAAATGAAATAGAGTAAATGAATTTTCATTAAATTAGATTTTTTTGGAATTGGGAACTTACCTTAATATTAGCAAGGGTCCTTAGGTCTGCTTATGGTATACGCTGGGTGAGCTGGTGAAGAGCAAAGGGTGGGAAGTGGGAGTGCCATGAGCTGACATGTGATTTCAGCCTATAAGCCGTGAACATGGTTTTGAATAAAATATTCTTATTATTTAACTATTATTAAATGTTTTCAAATATTGTGTCACTTTTCCAAAATCTCCCCATGATGCAGAACATACTGATGAATACTTTTGATTTCTGTTCTTTCAGTACAACTGGCTATATTTGCAACTTAAGTTACAATAAGTTTGCAGCCCATTTCAGCATTGGTATTTGTCTTTACATATTATCGACCTTCACTTAGGATTTTATTGGATGTCAATAAAAGACCAATCTATCTGCTGACCAACATTCAAATGCTACAATCCAGATTTTTGCTTTCAAAACAATGAGTCAGATGTTGGGCAGATGCTAAGGGTATGGTTAATGGCACTCACATCTGTTGCGTATGTGCAAATGGTACACTTTCAAGCAACTATGCAGTTAACTCAAATGTGACACTCTGCGTAAACTTTGTACAAATAGTATCTCAGTGTTTGGCTTATCAATGAAGTACATTGAATGCATGTTGTACTTGTGTCCATCCAAACTCACTTCAGAAAGCTGAGTTCTATGTTGTGGTTGTGTTTGCCGAGCTGGGAATTTGTGTTGCAGACGTTTCGTCACCTGTCTAGGTGACATCCTCAGTGCTTGGAAGCCTCCTGTGAAGCCCTAGCTGAGTTCTATTTCGGCCTAAGTACTCTTTTAACACCATGATTTTCATTTCTGCCTACCATCCGCTCTGGCACTGAAAATTTTAAAAATTACAGAATCTCATTCCTTCAGATTTTAATTATTAGTGGAGATCCTAACGTTACATTTTATTTTCCTTTATTCTCTGTCTCTTCATCTAACTGTCCTTCCCCCTTCCTTATTCTTTTTCTTTATCTAATTTATATTTGAATTCATATACACAAATTTACGCTGAGTTCTCCGTCCAATCATTCTTAATATCTGAATCCTTCAAACTAATTAAAAATGCACACAGTTGCTTGTGCCACTGGTTCAGATTACTGGCTCAAATGTTCAGCAACTTGCCAAACAGAAAAGTTAAAATCGTAAAAATGTGAGAATGATTCTAAGTAATATCAGAAGTTCTATTCCAGGAAAATCTGTCACAATACTTACTCAGCAAACTTGTATGGGTGGAGAGGGGGGTTATTTTTGAATTCTGAAAAAAAAAGAAACACAACTATTTAAGTCTTAGCAACATCAGCCCTTCATGAAATTGTATTTTTTTCAACCGCTGTTTAAATCAATCATAAACACTGCATGGCTCGGAATACTCTTCTAAAGTGTAAATTCTAGAAGACACCATAAAGTCGAAGGGTTTTTACATTGCTGTAATATTGAACTTTAAAAAATATAGTTTGTTACTTCTTTTCATTTTTCTAACGTGAATTAGCTTTGGGAACAGTACTAAAAGCCTCCTCACAAATAGCAGCCAACACAATGACCCCCTCAGAGAGGTAGGAAACAGCTGTTACCTCTCAACAGCCGACACAGGAAATGTTCCACTCTCCTAATGCTAAGTAATGTTACAGGCATCAAAAGATACTGAGTGTTTGGGCATTCAGTCACTCCACATATACTTGTGAATGCTTACTATACCCGCACTGCATGGTGTTTGGATCCAGCTGTGTCTTATAATTACAGCTCCTGCCTTTTCATTTCGAACACTTTGATGAATTGACAATTAGAATTGACCTTTAAAATAACATTTTAATATTCAATATCTTGAGATTAATAATGAAGGCCATTCTCACCATTTTATTCTTGCATCTGCTTATAATGCAGCAAGCTGCCCTCTGTTTACTTGTGTGTGGTAATATTAGAATTACAATAATCAGACATTCTTCTACAGCATTGTTTGCACATTTAAGCTCCATTGTGCCGTGTGCAGGAAGGTAACATTGCAATTCATACCTATAGTTCCTCATGCAGAGAGTTAATTGTCTTGATCAAGCCATCATAGAGAGTTTGTGAACAGTGAGGGGAAGGCAGCGTGCCAGTCATTCAGGCAATTCCTGCACAACATCAAATAGTAAAAATAAGTTGCCTTTGTTTAGTGGCTGAATGTAGAATAAAGCCCCGAAGTGCTTCACAGGAGCATCATCAGACACAGAATTTGACACCAAGCCAGAAAGTAGGAGACATTAGGAAAGTTGACTAAAAACTTTGTCAAGGCGATAGATGATATGTCATCAGTTGCTCTTCTATTTAAGAATGAAGTCACCTCAGGGTTACAAGTTTCTTCAGTGAATTTGTGTGACCAAACGAGCCAATTTTAGGTGCACAAATCTTTGGATGCTTGGGAACCGACGTGTAGGATTAGCTCTCGTTTTGTTTCCTTCTCTGTCATATTATGGCCGTGGATCATAATCCTGGATAACCCACAGATATATCCAATATTTGAATACAACTTGTGTTTTATTGAAAAGAGGATTGCTACAGCCAAACAAGTGACTGTCTGGAAGGAGAGAGAGCCTGGAATGTCAAACCTGATGAGGCGTCAAAGGAGCTGAAAAGAGACAGACCTAAAAAGGGAGAAAAGCACTACAAAATGTATTGTAATTTTCTGGGAATTATCTCAGACTGTGAGCACCATGGGAGAAAAGACATCAGTCTGGATGAGAGATGTTTTTCAACTTCTTCTTTCAAGAATGCACTATGAGTTGGTACAGCACTGGTCATGATGATCCTGGAACCCAATGATCTGGATATAGGTGGCTAGCCCAGCTGATTTTATTTGATCCCACTATTTAGAAATGGAGTTGGATGCGTGAAGGTTTTCCAGGTTGTTTCTTTACTGCTTTTAGAGTTCCTCCCTTTATCTGAGCAGCTTTAGGTTGACACATTGATCTTTTTCTGTTGGACTTATGGTTCTCGTGATATCTTTGTGCTGGGCAGATGTTCATCACCACTCAAATATGTAGACAAGGAAATGAGAAGTGGAGGGGTCAAAGGGGTTTAGGGTCTGAATTTTTAGCTTAAACAGAGGCAACTGAAACCAAAGGTGCAGTAATGTTTACAAAGAATTGGAGGAGCTCAGATAGCTTGGAGGCGTGTGGTGCTGGAGGAAGTTATGAAGCTGAGGAAGGGTGAAGATCTGGAGATAGTTGAACACAACAATGAGAATTTAGAAGTTGAAGCTTTGCTGGACCAGGAGCTAAAGTAAGTTAATGTAAGTTAATGGAAGAACTGCTGGCTATTACTGACTAACATTGAGCCTACATTTATTGGAAGTTAATGCCATCCCGGAGGTGCACAGACCTGAGATGCCAGCTACTTTCTCCGGTCTGCAGTGAGCAACTTTGATCTCCTAGCTGGTTTTTATCCCCCGGCATTGGGAAGGGGAAGATAGGCAGTAAATTTGCTTGATCGCCATTTGGTGACCCATGGGTGAAGACATGGTCAGGATGTTAGTGTTACCTCCTGAAGTTCAGTACCCTACAAAACATCACAAATACTATCATAATAATCAGTTGGGCATGTTCCTGAGGAAGACTGACACCTAAACAACTTACAAGAAAACAGGAAGAGAGAGACCAAAGTGCAGAATTGGGAGAAATATGATTTCAAACGGAATTGGTTGAGAGACACACACAAAAATTATGATGCTAAAACAGGGGTGGGAATCTGCTACCACTTAATACTAAAGCATTTATATTAAAGCAGTTATTGTGGAATGACAGCTTGCTGCATTTTATTAAAGTTAATTTATTCAAAGAATCTTACAGCATATGGAAAAGGGTGAATGTGACAGAAGCAAAGCAATGGATGAGAAAAATGAAACATATGTGTTCGCGCCCACATCACTCACTCAGAATAAAGCACTCGGTGCTCACCACTAAGGACTCCACATGTGCTCTCCATGTGTCACAAAGAAAGATGGTGCCTGGAAATTGGGGAATGCAGTCTTTATTCCCCTACCCTCGATTCACTGCCTTGAAACCCCACCCCCGTTATAGGCCCCTGATTTCTGACCCTCACCATGTTTATCGGCCCTGACACCCAGTCCCCAGCCCTGACCTCCGATCAGTGACACTGACACACAGTCACAAACCCTGACCCAGAATCAACGACCCTGACCCACAATCACAGACCCTGACCCACAATCATAGACCCTGACCCACAATCACAGACCCTGACCTCCAATCACTGACGCTGACCCACAATCACAAACCCTGACCCACAATCACTGACACTGACCCACAATCACTGACTCTGACCCACAATCACTGACCCTGATCTCTGCTCACTGACCCTGACCCACAATCACAGACCCTGACCCACAATCACTGACTCTGACCCACAATCACTGACCCAGATCTCAGATCACTGACCCTGACACACAGTCACAAACCCTGACCCACAATCACAGGCCCTGACCCACAATCACTGAGTCTGACCCACAATCACTGACCCTGATCTCTGATCACTCACCCTGACCCACAGTCACAAACCCAGACCCACAATCACTGGCTCTGACCCACAATCACTGATCCTGATCCACAATCACTTAACCTCATCCACAATCACTGACCCTGACCAACAATCACAGACTTTGACCCTCAATCACAGACCTTGACCTCCAATCACTGTCGCTGACCCACTATCACAAACCCTGACCCACAATCACTGGCTCTGACTCACAATCACTGACCCTGATCTCTGCTCACTGACCCTGACCCACAATCACTGACCCTGACCCAGAGTCACAAACCCTGACCCACAATCACAGAGTCTGGCCCACAATCACTGATGCTGACCCACAATCACTGACCCTGATCTCTGCTCACTGACCCTGACCCACAATCACTGACCCTGACCCAGAGTCACAAACCCTGACCCACAATCACAGAGTCTGGCCCACAATCACTGATGCTGACCCTCAATCACTGACCCTGATCTCTGATCAGTGACCCTGACCCACAATCACTGACTCTGACCCACAATTATTGACCCTGACCCACAATCACAGACCCTGACCACAATGACTGACTCTGAGCCACAATCACTGACCCTGATCTCTGATCACTGACCCTGACCCACAATCACAGACCTTAACCCACAATCACTGACCGTGACCCACAATCACAGACCCTGACACACAATCACAGACCTTAACCCACAATCACAGACCCTGACCCACAATCACTGACACTGCCCCACAATCACAGACCCTGACCCACAATCACAGACTTTGACCCTCAATCAATTACCCTGACCCACAATCACTGATCCTGACCCACAATCACTGACTCTGACCCACAATCACTGACACTGACCCACAATCACTGACTTTGACCCTCAATCACTGACCTGACCCACAATCACTGACTCTGACACACAATCACTGATTCTGACCCACAATTACTGACCCTGACCCACAATCACAGACCCTGACCCACAATTACTGACTTGTGGGCGGCACGGTGGCACAGTGGTTTGCCCTGCTGCCTCACAGTGCTAGAGATCCGGGTTCAATTCCTGCCTCTGGCAACTGACTGTGTGGAGTATGCATGTTCTCCCCGTGTCTGCGTGGGTTTCCTCTGGGTGCTCCGGTTTCCTCCACAGTCCAAAAGATGTGTAGGTCAGGTGAATTGGCCATGCTAAATTGTCCGTAGTATTAGGTAAGGGGTAAATGGAAGGGTATGGGTGGATTACGCTTCGGCGTGTTGGGGTGGACTTGTTGGGCCGATGGGCCTGTTTCCACACTGTAAGTAACCTAATCCCTGACCCTGACTCACAAACACTGACCTTGACCCACAATCACAGACCTTGACCCACAATCACTGACTCTGATCCACAATCACTGACTCTGACTAACAATCACTGATCCTGACCCACAATCACTGACCCGGACCCACAATCACTGAACCTGACCCACAATCACAGACTTTGACCCTCAATCAATGACCCTGACCCACAATCACGGACCCTGACCCACAATCACTGACTCTGACCCACAATCACTGACCCTGACCACAATCACTGACTCTGACCCACAATCACTGACCCTGATCTCTTATCACTGACCCTGACCAACAATCATAGACCTTAACCCACAATCACTGACTCTGACCCACAATCACTGATCCTGATGCACAATCACTGACCATGACCCACAATCTCAGACCCTGACCCACAATCACAGACCCTGACCCACAATCACAGACCCTGATCCACAATCACAGACCTTGACCCACAGTCACTGACCCTGACCCACAATCACTAACCTTCACACACTATCACTGACCCTGACCCACAATCACTGACCATGACCCACAATCTCTGGCCTTGACACACAATTACTGACCCTGACCCACAGTCCCTGACACTGATCCATAATCATAGACCTAGAACCACAATCACTAACCCACACTCACAAACACAGACCTTGACCCACAGTCACTGACCCTGACCAACAATCACAGACCTTGACCCACAATCACTGACTCTGACCCACAATCAGTGACCATGACCCACAATCACAGACCCTGACCCACAATCACTGATCCTGACTCACAAGCACTGACCTTGACCCACAATCACAGACCTGGACCCACAATCACTGACTCTGACCCACAATCACTGAACCTGACCCACAATCACTGACTCTGACCCACAATCACTGACCCTGACCAACAATCACGGACCCTGACCCACAATCACTGACTCTGACCCACAATCCCTCATCCTGACCCACAATCACTGACCCTGACCCACAATCACTGACCCTGACCCACAATCACAGACCTTGACCCACAATCACTGACACTGACCCACAATCACTGACTTGGACTCTCAATCACTGACCCGGACCCACAATCACTGACTCTGACACACAATCACTGACTCTGACCCACAATTACTGACCCTGACCCACAATCACAGACCCTGACTCACAATTACTGACTCTGACCCACAATCACTGACCCTGATCTCTGATCACTGACCTTGACCCACAATCACAGACCTGGACCCACAATCACTGATCCTGACCCACAATCACTGACTCTGACCCACAATCACTGACCCTGACCAACAATCACTGACTCTGACCCACAATCACTGACACTGACCCACAATCACTGACTTTGACCCTCAATCACTGACCCTGACCCACAATCACTGACTCTGATACACAATCACTGATTCTGACCCACAATTACTGACCCTGACCCACAATCACAGACCCTGACCCACAATTACTGACTCTGACCCACAATCACTGACCCTGATCTCTGATCACTGACCCTGACCCACAATCGCTGACCCTGACCCACAATCACTGACTCTGACCCACAGTCACTGACCCTGACCCACAATCACTAACCATGACCCACAATCTCTGACCTTGACCCACAATGACTGACCCTGACCCACAGTCCCTGACCCTGACCCATAATCATAGACCTGGAATCACAATCACTGACCCTGACTCACAAACACTGACCCTGACCCACAGTCACAGACCCTGACCAACAATCACAGACACTGACCCACAATCACAGACCTTGACCCACAATCACTGAGTCTGACCCACAATCACTGATTGTGACCCTCAATCAATTACCCTGACCCACAATCTCAGACCCTGACCCACAATCACAGACCCTGACCCACAATCACTGACTCTGACCCACAATCAGTGACACTGACCCACAATCTCAGACCTTAACCCACAATCACTGACTCTGACCCACGATCACTGATCCTGACACACAATCACTGACCGTGACCCACAAGCACAGACCATGACCCACAATCAGTGACCATGACCCACAGTCCTTGACACTGACCCATAATCATGAACCTAGAACCACAATCATGGACCCTGACTCACAATCACAGACCCTGACCTACAATCACTGACCCTGACACACAATCACAGACCCTGACACACAATCACAGACCCTGATCTCTGATCACTGACCCTGACCCACATTCATAAACCCTGACCCGCAATCACAGAGCCTGACCCACAATCACTGACCCTGATTTCTGATCACTGACCCTGACCCAGAGTCACAGACCCTGACCCACAATTACTGACCCTGATTTCTGATCACTGACCCTGACCCACAATCACAGACCCTGACCCAAAATCACAGACCCTGACCCACAGTCACAAACCCTGACCCACAATCACAGAGTCTGGCCCACAATCACTGATGCTGATCCTCAATCATTGACCCTGATCTCTGATCAGTGACCCTGACACACAATCACTGACCCTGATCCACAATCACTGACCCTGACCCACAATCACTAACGCTGACCCACAATCACTGACAGTGATTTCTGATCAGTGACTCTGACCCACAATCACTGACCCTGACCCACAATCACTGACACAGACCCACAATCACTGACCCTGACCCACAATCACGGACCCTGACGCACAATCATTGACCTTGACCCACAATCACTGACCCTGACACACAATCACAGACCCTGATCTCTGATCACTGACCCTGACCCACATTCATAAACCCTGACCCACAATCACAGAGCCTGACCCACAATCACTGACCCTGATTTCTGATCACTGACCCTGACCCAGAGTCACAGACCCTGACCCACAATTACTGACTCCAACTCACAATCACAGATCCTGACCCACAATCACTGACCCTGACCCACAGTCACAAACCCTGACCCACAATCACAAACCCTGACCCACAATCACTGGCTCTGACCCACAATCACCTGACCCTGGTTTCTGCTCAGTGACCCTGACCCACAATCACAGACCCTGACCCACAATCACTGACCCTGACCCACAGTCACAAACTCTGACCCACAATTACAGAGTCTGGCCCACAATCTCTGATGCTGACCCTCAATCATTGACCCTGATCTCTGATCAGTGACCCTGACACACAATCACTGACCCTGACCCACAATCACTAACGCTGACCCACAATCACTGACACTGATTTCTGATCAGTGACTCTGACCCACAATCACTGACTCTGACCCACAATCACTTATCCTGACCACAATCACTGACCCTAATTTCTGATCACTGACCCTGACCCAGAGTCACAGACCCTGACCCACAATTACTGACTTGTGGGCGGCACGGTGGCACAGTGGTTTGCCCTGCTGCCTCACAGTGCCAGAGATCCGGGTTCAATTCCTGCCTCTGGCAACTGACTGTGTGGAGTTTGCACGTTCTCCCCGTGTCTGCGTGGGTTTCCTCTGGGTGCTCCGGTTTCCTCCCACAGTCCAAAAGATGTGTAGGTCAGGTGAATTGGCCATGCTAAATTGCCCGTAGAATTAGGTAAGGGGTAAATGGAAGGGTATGGGTGGGTTACGCTTCGGCAGTTTGGGGTGGACTTGTTGGGCCGATGGGCCTGTTTCCACACTGTAAGTAATCTAATCCCTGACCATGACTCACAAACACTGACCTTGACCCACAATCACAGACCTTGACCCACAATCACTGACTCTGATCCACAATCACTGGCTCTGACCAACAATCACTGATCCTGACCCACAATCACTGACCCGGACCCACAATCACTGAACCTGACCCACAATCACAGACTTTGACCCTCAATCAATGACCCTGACCCACAATCACGGACCCTGACCCACAATCACTGACTCTGACCCACAATCACTGACCCTGACCCACAATCACAGACCTTGACCCACAATCACTGACACTGACCCACAATCACTGACTTTGACCCTCAATCACTGACCCTGACCCACAGTCACTGACTCTGACACAGAATCACTGATTCTGACCCACAATTACTGACCCTGACCCACAATCACAGACCCTGACCCACAATTACTGACTCTGACCCACAATCACTGACTCTGACTCACAATCACTGACCTTGACCCCAATCACAGACATTGACCCACAATCACTGACCCTGACCCACAATCACAGACCTTGACCCACAATCATTGACTCTGACCCACAATCACTGACCCTGAACCACAATCACTGACACTGACCCACAATCACTGACCCTGACCACAATCACTGACCATGACTCACAATCACTGACCTTGACCCCAGTCACAGACTATGACCCACAGTCACTGACCCTGACCCACAATCACCGACCCTAACCCACAATCACAAACCCAGAACCATAGTCAAAAACCCTGACTCACAATCACAGAGTCTGGCCCACAATCACTAACGCTGACCCACAATCACTGACCCTGATTTCTGATCAGTGACTCTGACCCACAATCACTGACACATACCCACAATCAATGACCTTGACCCACAATCACTGACTCTGACCCACAATCACTGATCTTGACGCACAATCACTGACCATGACCCACAATCACAGACCATGACCCACAATCTCAGACAATGACCCACAATCACAGACCCTGACCCACAATCACTGATCCATACCCACAATCACTGACCCTGACCCACAGTCACAAACCCTGACCCACAATCACAGACCCTGACCCACAATCACTGACTCTGACCCACAATCACAGACTTTGACCAACAGTCACAGACTTTGACCAACAATCACAGACCCTGACCCACAATCACTGACCTTGACCAACAATCATAGACCTTGACCCACAACCACTGATTCTGATCCACAATCACTGACCATGACCACAATCTCAGACCCTGAACCTCAATCACAGACCCTGACCTACAATCACTGACCATGACCCACAATCACAGACCCTGACCCACAATCACTGACTCTGACCCACAATCACTGACCCTGACCCACAATCACAGACTTTGACCAACAATCACAGACCCTGACCCACAATGACTGACCTTGACCAACAGTCACAGACCTTGACCCACAACCACTGATTCTGATCCACAATCACTGACCATGACCACAATCTCAGACCCTGAACCTCAATCACAGACCTTGACCCACAGCCACTGACCCTGACCCACAATCACTAACCTTCACACACTATCACTGACCCTGACTCACAATCACTGACCATGACCCACAATCTATTACCTTGACCCACAATGACTGACCCTGACCCACAGTCCCTGACACTGACCCGTAATCATAGACCTAGAACCACAATCACTTACCCTGACTCACAAACACTGACCCTGACCCACAGTCACAGACCCTGACCCACAATCACTGACCATGACCCACAATCTCTGACCTTGACCCACAATGACTGACCCTGACCCACAGTCCCTGGCACTGATCTATAATCATAGACCTAGAACCACAATCACTGACCCACACTCACAAACACTGACCTTGACCCACAGTCACAGACCCTGACCAACAATCACAGACCTTGACCCACAATCACTGACCCTGACCAACAATCACAGACCTTGACCCACAATCACAGACCAGGACCCACAATCACTGACTATGACCCACAATCACAGACCCTGACCCACAATCACAGACCCTGGCCCACAATCACTGACTCTGACCCACAATCACTGATCCTGACCCACAATCACTGACTCTGACCCACAATCACTGACCCTGACCAACAATCACTGACTCTGACCCACAATCACAGACCCTGACCCACAATCACAGACCTTGACCCACAATCACTGACTCTGACCCACAATTACTGAACCTGACCCACAATCACTGACTATGACCCACAATCACTGACCCTGACCAACAATCACGGACCCTGGCCCACAATCACTGACTCTGACACACAATCACTGACCCTGACCCACAATCACAGACCTTGACCCACAATCACAGACCTTGACCCACAATCACTGACTCTGACCCACAATTACTGATCCTGACCCACAATCACTGACTATGACCCACAATCACTGACCCTGACCAACAATCACGGACCCCGACCCACAATCACTGATCCTGACCCACAATCACTGACCCTGACCCACAATCACTGACTTTGATCCACAATCACTGATCCTGACCCACAATCACTGACTCTGAACCACAATCACTGACCCGTGACCCACAATCACAGACCTTGACCCACAATCACTGACTCTGACCCACCATCACTGATCCATACCCACAAGCACTGTCTCTGACCCACAATCACTGACTCTGACCAACAATCACTGACCCTGAAACACAATCACTGACTCTGACCCACAATCACAGACCCTGACCCACAATCACTGACTCTGACCCACAATCACTGACTCTGACCAACAGTCACTGACCCTGACCCACAATCACTGACCCTGACCCACAAGCACAGACCTTGACCAACAATCACTGACCCTGATTTCTGATCACTGACCCTGACTCACAATCACAGACCCTGACCCACAATCACAGACGTGGACCCACAATCACTGACTCTGACCCACAATCACAGACGTGGACCCACAATCACTGACTCTGACCCACAATCACTGATCCTGACCCACAATCACTGACTCTGACCCACAGTCACTGACCCTGACCCACAATCACAGACATTCACCCACAATCACAGACACTGACCTCCAAACACTGACGCTGACCCACAATCACAAACCCTGACCCACATTCACAAACCCTGACCCACAATCACAGACCTTGACCAACAATCACTGACCCTGATTTCTGATCACTGACCCTGACTCACAATCACAGACCCTGACCCACAATCAC
>NC_057730.1:13454810-13490452 GCF_004010195.1 Chiloscyllium plagiosum
CAAATCCCATCATTTCAGAAGGAACATTTTCTTTTCTTATGAGATGAAAATAAAGTATATTATTTTTAAATAAAAAGTTGGTATCAGTTCAGTAAAAGTACTGCGTTGTTGGAAGAATGTTTACAAACTGATTCACTCATTTGTTGGAAAAAACCTGCCATCTTTACCAATTTTGAGCAGCTCACTAGTGTAGCTGAGCATAAAACCATTGTGGTTCTACTAACAGCATCATGAACAGCTGTGGACCATGCTTCCAGCTGAAGGTGTGGAGTGAGGGCAACAAACCTGTCGAAGTAGCTTTGTCACTCATTCAGCAGTTGTGACTGTGTGGCACTGCTCCCAAGTGACATTATATTCATAATGTGGTCCACACTTCTTGTACTGCTTACTTGTGCATGATCACTCCCTTGTCCAAGACTCAGTTTGATTGTTATATGCTGCAGTGCTTTGTGACAACGTTAATTGTTTTGTTAATTTTACTCATTTGTAGTTAGGGGAGAAAAGGTTATGACTGTTTGCAATAATGGAGGAGTTTCCTTTTCTGGGGCAGATACTCAGATACTCTGTCCTTGATCAGTGCAACGTTGTTCATCTATACAATTCAATTTGTTTTTGAGACAAATACTAGAAATCTTGAGGGTAATATTTTTGACCTAACAAAGGCTTATTCATTATAAGGTTCATGTGATTAGACTGAAATTGAGGCTACAGGGAATTCTGCATCACTATCTACAGGATTTAACTGGCACCAATTATTTAGTGGTGGATGTGACTCACAGCTGCTATGTTTTTATTTTATTCTTTTGTGGGATGTGAGTTCCACCAGCTGGGCCATCTTTTATTGCCTTGTCCCTGATTGCCCTTGGGAATGTTGCGGTGATCTGCCTTTTAAACCATTGCAGATCTTTGGATGTATGAAGGGGAGTTCCAGAATAGGGATCTATTGATAATGATTCCTTTAACCTGCTCTTCCATCTGTAAGGTTCATGGAAGATGCTGTTGAAGGAGTGCAGAGTATTCAATCTCGTTTTTGATTTATCCTTTGTAGATGGTGGGGCAGATTGTAAAGAATCATGAGGTGAGTTAACCGCCACAGAATTCCCAGAGTCTGACTTGCTCTTGTAGCAATGGTATTTATTTGGATAGTCCAGTTAACTTGCAAGTTAATGGCCTTATTAACATTCCCCTGCTGTCCTCCCCCCGGTACATTGATGGTAAGGCTTCAACACTGCTGTATGGTTAAGTTCTCACTTATTGAAGATAGTCACTGCCCTGGCACGTGTGTGCTGTGAATGTTACTTGTCATTTATCAGCCCAAACCCGACTGAGTCTTTGCTGCATGGCTACTTTATGTGTGGGATTGTGATTGGAGCCACTGCTGACTTTATGATGGGAAGAGGATCTTTGGTAAAGTTACTTATGAGTCCGACACTAACCTGAGGAACAACTGCAGCTATGTCCTGGAACTGAGATGATTGACTTCTCTCCTGTCTGCTTTGTTTTAGTTAAATATCACACAGCTGTGTCTCTTACCTGTCATCTCCATGTTGCTATTTCTCTATTCTTTTCTTTCTGTACGCTCTGGGCCTCTTTCTTTCCATATTAGATTCCAGAAGGCAGCTGCCAGTGGCTCCTCAATGTATTTGCTGCATATCTACTCATGCCTTCCTTCTATTCCTGATCGTCTTTTGCAAACCTAACCTCTCCCTTGCAGTTTCTCCTCTTTCTCATCCACCTTCCCTTTCAATGTATTCTTCCTGTTGCTTCTCCCATTTTCATTCCGATTCGGTGTTCCTCTTATTACTTGGCCCTTCTGGCCTACTCCCTGAAACCCCTAGGCCTGATCACCCCCACTTTCCCCAAACCTCCACAGCCCCACCATTCTGTTTTCAACAATCCCACCACCTTTCTGTTTTCCTCCCGCTGTGACTCAATAAAACCTCCGAACTAAAGATGTTACATTTTGAAATCTTTGCAAGTGAAATGACATCTTGATGAAGAGACAGAGGCGATGAAGTATGGTGATACTTTATGGAGATATTGTAGCATAAATGGCCAAAAGGTTTTAGTTTTCTTTGAGAGGGATTTTGGATATGTGTCGTAGAATGAGTGTGTTAATATGGAAAAACATTCCAAGTGCAACATTTGAATTTCTTTTGTATATCCACCTGTTTGTGGAATATCAGAGCCTCATGATGGAAATTCTGCAAGTACAGTCATCATGAAAAAATGGATTCTTTTAGGTGAATGCTTAGATTCACGATGGTGTTGTTTTTTGAGCCAGAGGCAATGTAGATGGTGCATTGCACTGACGTGTGAAAGATATAGCAAGCAAACCAGAGTGGTACAGGCAGAGGAAACATGGCCCTGGTCATGGCATGAAGATCAGGATGAAGCTGTTGATGGGTGAGACAGAGATCATTTTGTGTCTCAAACCCTTGAATGCTATAGTTTACTGGACAGCAAAGATCACCATTCTGTTATATCTTTCAGAGACTTGCACAACTTATAGCAGACACCGCAAAGTACTAGAGAAATATCACCAGGGCCACCTTCACAAAATCCTTCAAACATAGTGGCAAGAAAGGCAGTCCAACAGCAGCGCCTTCCCCGAAGCCAACACTCCTAGCACAGTGGAGTTAGTCGTGTAGAATCGGCTCTGTGGGCCATGCCACTTGTCTGGCTGACATCAGATTCCAAAGCAGTCGGTCTACTCAGACCTTGGTCATGACAGGAGACTTCGGTGATGATAGTAGACAAGTTTAAGAACATCCTCTGAGCATGCCTAAAAAAAATCATATACTGTGGCCAACTCATGGAAGTACTTGGCTTGTAACTGACCAAAATGGGAAAATTTCATTTGGAAACACATGAAGTTTTTGTTGGGAACACGGGCAAAGTCAAGACATCAGAAGGAATGTCTAAACCTCCAAACAGCCCATCTACCCAGTTCTTCAACCATCATCATGTGGCTGAGTTTATAGAGCACGCATTGAACTTACCAGCCACCTCAGAAGCCATAGAATAGAGTTATCTTTGATGCTGAGGGGCTGCCTTGGAATAAGACTTTGTGTGTGTGTATATAAGATTGTTATAATAGATTAATGCTGGATCGTCACAGTCCTGTGGTGCAGCTCACATTGAGTTGAAGGAGGTGCAGCTTTAGAGTAAACGGGATGTAGCATGTCACCTGGTCTGTTGTGTTGCACATGCTGAAAAGTAAAAACTAATTCTCTTCCAGACTCTGCTGAATGGCTGCCACTGATAGCATTGAGTCGGAAGGTTCAGTGTTCTAGCCACTCCTAGACTTGAACACAGCAATCAAAGCTGACACTTGTGCAGTACAGAGGTCAGAGGTGCTGTCTTCCAGATGAGATGTTAAAGCAACATCCCATCTGTCTGCTCTGAGAAAGAACCCATACCATAATTTCATAGAAAAGAAGGGACGGCATGGTGGCTCAGTGGTTTGCACTGCTGCCTCACAGCCAGGGACCTGGCTTCGATTCTAACCATGGGTGATTGTGCAAACTCCACACACATTCTCCCCGTGGCTGAGAGTGTTTCGTCCCACAGTCCAAAGATGTGCAGGTTAGATGAATTGCTAAATTGTCCATAGTGTTCAGGGATGTGTAGGTCAGGTCCATTAGTCAGGGGAAATGCAGAGTGTTAGGGGAATGGGTCTGGGTAGGTTACTCCTCGGAGGGTTGGTGTGCATCTTTTGGCCTAATGGCCTGTTTCCACATTGTAGGGATTCTAATTCGAAAGGAGTTTTCTCTGGTGCCCTTACCAATTTTTGTGTCTCAACAGACACATACATAAAAACAGGTTTTTATAGAGCCAAACTAGAGCTCAGTGATATCGAACAGTTACCAAGAAATCCAAAAGGAAATTCAGAGCAGAACTTTACCCAGAGAGTGGTGAGAATGTGGAGCTCGCTACTTCAGGAAGCGTGTGAAGTGAACAGCATAAATGGCTGAGGTGGGAATCTAAGAAGCTAGTAGAGGATAAAGATGGTGGATTTGAATAAGGTGGGAAGAGGTTGCAATGGAGCATATACTCTGGCATGGACTGTTGGACCAAATGACCTGTTTCTGAGCCATGTATCACACCCAAAACATGATTGCATTGCTTTTTGGTGGTGTGTTCCTCAATTCATCACTGTGG
The DNA here is from genome assembly GCF_004010195.1 of Chiloscyllium plagiosum. Classification (NCBI taxonomy): domain Eukaryota; kingdom Metazoa; phylum Chordata; class Chondrichthyes; order Orectolobiformes; family Hemiscylliidae; genus Chiloscyllium; species Chiloscyllium plagiosum. The sequence goes on from NC_057730.1 coordinate 13,458,975, forward strand.
TTCCCGTATATGTTCCAATCCTCCTCCATATTCTGTTTCTATATTTTTTGCTTGAATTTTGAAGCCCATCATATACAGCAAATAACGTGACATATTTCAGTGCTGAGCTTTAACAGGGAGAGCTTGTCAGAGAGCTAATGGGAGAAATGTATTGCAAGGGAGGAAACAAGAGAATAGGGACTGCAGGAAACATGGTGATGTTGGAATTATTGGGCAAGGAAGTCATTCCAATTTGGGATAGGAAGTACAAATAGGATTATATTATACGGAGGAAGATGGAGGTTGATCTGTCCTGGTAGGCAAGGGTGTAGTGGGGCTAGATTGTATCAGGAAGAGAATTTGAGAAACCAGAGAAGGGATTTTGAAGTTTGGGTGCATGTCAGAAGCTTTGAGTGGGCTCGTTAGCAGGATTGGATCATGTACGTTTGGCTAGTTGGGGTAATTGCAGGTATCCTACACTTTTGTGGGAGGATCTGGAAAGAATGACTTTTGTTTTGGCAGTGTCCGGGAAAGAAGAGTCTGTGGTTTGAGCCTGGGTATCTGGGGTTTGAGTCGCTTGGGTAAGCAAGGTGGGAGGAGGTAACAAGGCATACTTAAGTAGCCTTCAGATGTGTTTTGAAAATCTTGCAGCCTTTTATCAGATCTGGACTCTTATGATGTTCAGCAGCGTTCCACCAGAAACAACTTTTCCTTTCTGTATCAGTCCTTCCCTTTCTGTTTTCTCTTACTGTTTATTCCACATCCAGAGGACCCCATACCTGCTAACTGTAAATCATGCTCAATATCTTCTGCATGTGAGAAATACTTTGATAACATGAAACAACACATACTCACAATTTGACTGCTCTCTATTGTTGGGTCTGGACAGTAAAACCTGGCTGGCTGCTGTTTTGGCTATAACAAAGTCACACATTCGCTCCAGATCCAAGCATACACTTTCCAGCAGGATGACCAAATTGGCTATTCTCTTCTTTTAGAATACAGTCTGTAACACGGTTGTTCTGTTCTCATGCAATCCTGTTACAAGAAAATTGTGTAATGGCAGCACCATTTAAACCAATACATGCCTCAAAACTTCATGATTTAGAAGCAGTGTCCCCAGTTTGTTAATTGTGTTATCACAAAGTCGTGTTAATGAAATGTGCGTGAAACAGAACAACCTGTATTAGATTGCTGGGTAAGTTCCTATACAGTCTTAAAAGCAACAATTGCAGGCTTCACCAGTGGCACTCTCACCTCATGAACAATTTTAAAAAGAAAGTCATAATGTTTGTTGCCAAAATTGTATGAGTTTCCTCTCTCACTTCACACATCCTTCAGATGTATCTTAAAGATTTTGGCATGTGCTGAGATATGGTTTTGGTGTATACTAACAAAGTCCCTTTTTGTGATCAAGCGGTTATAGTTGCATTATGTTATTATGCTTGTTGCCAGGAGAAGATTATTTGACTGGGGGAGACAGCCCAGCCAGTCTCTAATTTTGAACTTATATGGCAGCCATCCTGATAGTTACAAAATGACACACAAGGTAGGAGCTGAGAATGCAACACTGAATCCTGGCTGTCAGGAAAATGACAATATAGCATGGCAAGTTCACTCAGGCAGATTTCATTATAAAAATGGGTATAAGAATTTATAATAGGAAAATAATTCATAGGCAATGTGGAGAGAAACAACATTCTTAATTATAGATATAGTTCCTTCTAATTAACTTAGTACTGATGGAGTGACCAGCCAGAATTGGCACATTCTAAGCGGACAGAAATAAAAGTTGAGAGGTTTTGGAAAAGTGGTAAAATATCCACGTATTTATTCTTGTTCAATTCATCTTTATTTGAACTTTCTTGTAGGATGTGATGAAAAGTGCAGATCTACTTTGAAAGCTGATACTTTACCAGGTTGTAGAACACACTGTTAAGATTTGCACTTTGTTATTTTGTTCCTACTGCAGGCTAGAACAGCCGTACTTGTCAGCAAGTGCACAATTCTTTCAAGCACTAGGGCATTGCTCATCACTGGAGCGATTCTGCATAGTTTCTCGGCACGGAACTTTCCAGCATGATGCAGTGATATCATTCATGACCAAGTGCTCGAATGTCGTCATGTGTCACATGTTTACAGGAGAAACTCTAGTGGCCTGCAAGAACCTTCAGCAAGCACTGATTACAGGGTAAGTGGAAGGAAATTGCTTGAGTACAAAAGCAGCAAGTTGCAGATGTGATATGTAAAAGGAACCAATGCTCAAGATGCAAATGCCTTGGAAGTACACCAATGAACTTTAATGGATCTAAAAAATACTGAATAAAGTGCATCAGATAACCAACCAGTTGACTTTCTGTCCCATCAATGCATTTGTGTTATGGGTTTTAAAATGTTATTTAAATAAATTAAGATTTCATATTTTAAAACCTATTTTAAACCGTTATCGCCAAGTGCCTGGTATCTTGCTCGGGTTTTACTGCATTCCTGAGACCGTTATCGTTGCTCCCACCCCACAGTGCAGGTCTGTAAGGTTTAACTGAGCTTGCCTTGTGTGGCATTAGAGTGTCTACAATTGGCCTCAAATGTTACTCTGGCAAGGAAGGGTACACTAAGCAGCCACCCTTTGCATTGCTGATTACTATTGCATGTCTCTTGCTGGAAGTTTGCATGTGTGGATGCACATCATTGATTGTGATAACAACTGGCATCCCAGCCCAAGGTCTCTTGGTCACATAACTTATAAATATTGTCGAACTCTCCCATGAAGATACCAGAAGGCTACCAGGGCTAGTGCACCACATTTCAAAATAAATTTGTGCTCTCAGGGTGAGGGAAAAATGTGGAGATTGACACAGCAAAGAAATATTTTGTGATTTTGAAGTGAGTTGCATTTCTTTCTAAAGTTGATTGGGGGTTGTCAATACTGCTGTTCACTTGATTGTGGATTCTGCGGTTAATAGAAACTCCATACTTCAGCACAGCAGGTTTCTTTGAAATGCAGTGTCTTGTGTATGTAACAATAGGAATGTGTAGCTTACTTTATAGCACTGGGCAGATGCATTAAAGTAGTTGACTTTTTTGGCATAATATTCCGTGCTGCATCCTTTACAGGTAATGTCTGGTTTGACTTTACTACATATCTAAGCAGAGCAAGAGTAATTCTGCTCCTTATATAACAGGGCTTTAACTCTAGTTTAAATCATTTTAAGGTTCCAGAGCTTTCTTTACACTTGCAGTAGGGGGCGATCTTGTAAGAGGTATCAGACTCCAGTTTCCATTTTGGGCAATATGAAGAGTGTTCTGTAACCTAAACACTATAATGGAATTGAATAGGACTAAAGTATTCTAAGTGTTTTACAACCATATTGTGACATGCAAAACATCATCTCTAAATGGTGTTTCAGCAGAAAGGTTACAAATAGTTTAGAATGTTTTTCCTGCTCATATTCTTGCACTGCATCACTCGAGCACGTTTGGTGTGAATAAAAAGAGCAGCAGTTGTGCAGAGTTATTAGTGGATTGTTTGATTTATATGGTCGATGTGGACTCATAAATGATTCATGTGTACATTATCCTTTTCATAATGGATAGAGGTACTTAATCCCTCTGGATTTCCTGAAAATGTTATCTGTAATCTCCATTCTTGTGTATGATGTATGTGTGTTTGAAGGTAGCTGCACTCTGGAATGATAAAATAGGATGGGAGAGGAAAAGCACAACTTCAAATTAAGGAGTACTGGAGTATAAAAAGCAAAGGTAAAAAATACAATCGGAAGGAAAGATATCAGGAAAAAAATTAATAGCATTGAAAAGTGACAGTGGGAATATGCAGTCACTTGCACACTCCCTAATTTACGCTATTGCCCAAAGGGCTGAATTGAGTGGATTTTTTTCCCCTATGAGCCACTAGCTTTTATAATGCATGCTTTGAGTTCCTGGTAGATTTCTTATAATGCCAGTCCATTTACGGGCGATGCTTTGGATTTTAAAGTATGTGGCCACTGCTGCTCATTTGCTGATTCTGTTATGGTCATTTTTCTGAAAATATGGCCTGAAGCGAAGACCTATTTATTTTCCCTATGTCACCATGATGTAGGTCATTGTGCAGGAGGTTTAGCTTTCTCCCACTTTTGCCAGTCCATGCTATATTTGTAGTGCAGTGAAGTTAATCATGTGAGGCCCAGTGAGATTAATAAGGGATATGGAATGAAACTAGTGTGTCCTTCCTAGCCTTTTTGAAGCCTGTATCATTCTTGGTTCATACTTTTTGCTGGTTTAAAATTGATTAGAGATCACGTCAAGTAGCAGAGAATCGTTTTTTGACAGCAAGTTATTAGCTGTAGTGTTTTGCAGTCAGCTGTTTGTGGATGCCAAGACAAAATGGATCCGTATCCAACTTTTAATAGCATCTTGGAAAAGGTAGAACATCTCTTTGAGATAAAAAAAAGCCCTATCGATCATATTCACTCCTAGTGAATATTGGATGAATCTTTCCACTGCTAATTAATCCTCTGTCAATCACTATTCTTTTAGTCTCCAGTGACATAAGGATGTAAGTTCCATTTCCATTATTTTCAGACCAAGTGGTGGTAAAATGTGGAGGAGCTATTCAGACATGTTTTCCATGTTTACCAGTGCATCCATTAGCCATGGTGTGTGGATCTGGCAAGTCATTTCACTATGATGAAACTCAGCAGGTCTGGAAGCATCTGTGGAGAGAGAAGCAGAATTAGGTTTTCAATCTGTTACCATTCCTTATTCTGAAGAAGAGTTATATTGTACACAAACTCTGAGTCTCTCTCCATAGATCCTACCAGACTTGAGCTTCTGCGGAATTTTCTGTTTTTATTTTCAGACTCTAATATCTGCAGTATATTTTTTTAAATTTCAATGTGATGACCTGGCCTGGAACTCTAAGTTTAAGTTAACTGCTGATGATCCATTCCGAATAAAAACATGAAGAGTTAAAGTAGGAATTTTAGCTCGATGGTAATTAAAAACAAATAGTGGTAGCCCTTCCAGAATCGAAGGGACTGGATCCTGTCCAAACCCACTAATTCGTATCTTCAGACTTGAGTTGGGCATTAATATTGCTTAAGAAATTTTTTGTTTGTTTCTTCCAAATCAGCAGTGAATGATTTAATTCAGTCTATACCCTGCTAGATTTCCTCTGCAGTCTTCCCAAAATCCCTCATACTTGTTTTTTCAAAATACCTATGAATTATTTTTAGCTTAAGGGTCCACATCCCAGACAGCTCCCTGTTACTAATAGGACCTGTAAGTAGTAGATTATATATCAGCTGTGACTTAGTGAGTAGCACTTGCACCCTGAGTCACTGTCCCACAGACTGGAATGCAACAATCCAGTGTAGTGTTGATGGAGTATTGAAGGAATGTCTGTATTGCTGCTTTTTAAATGAACTGTAATGCTAATGGCTTGTTTGCTCCTTGGGTGGATGTGAAATATCCCTTGGTAATACATCAAGAAGAGCAGGAGAGTTACCTCTGTTATTCTGGACAATATTTGTCCCCCTAAGGGACAAATCCAAAAAGCAAACTACCTGGTTATTATCGCCCTGATGTGTGCAGGTTCCAATCACGGTTATCGCGTTACAACAGTTTCATCAGCACTTCATATTTCTGACCCTGAACAGATTAAAAATTACCTTTTAGATGATTTCTGTGCTGGAAATTTCAGTCAGGAGCTTCCTATGATGAACCTGTCTATGAATCCAGCAGCAAAGGAGATCTTTTTAGAAACCACAGCCCCATTTTGCAACACTCAGTCAGTGAGCTGTGTTCTGTGGTTTTAAATGTCCAGCAGCACTGACAGCCACTTTGACAGTTCCTGTGAAAGTGTAAAGGATAAACTGTATGAGGTAGTGCGAGCTTAGGTGGGAAGTTAGGTGAGGGGGTTACGGTACCAACTGTGTAGGGTGCAGAGTAAGAGCTTATGGTCAGACTGGGACCTAGGGAGCCTGCTTATTGGGTGGACCTGTGGGAGGGGTGGGTTTGGGGTCACGTTGAAAGGTCATGGGCTTTGGATCTTCAATGGAGGTGGATGAGAGTCGTCTGGTGGTGGTAGTTCGTCTGGTGGTGGTAGTTCATCTGGTCTGTGGTTAGATCGAGGCAGGATACTGAGTCTGGAAGAAGGGTGAGGGAGGCGTGTGTGGTTACATCAAGGCAGGGTTTGTAAGGTGGGTAAGGGAGGAGGGTTTAGATGAATTGAGACAGGGCATTAGTTCTGGAAGATGGATGAGGGTGGGGTGTATGATTAGATCAAGGCAGAGTACTGGGTCTGGAAAATGGGTGTTGAGTTGTTGATTCAGTGTGTGAGGGAAATGCCAGCTGCTTTGGATGTGTGGTGATTGGGCCTGAGGGTATGGGTAAATCAGAGGTGGGACAGGATGCTGTCAGGGTCAAGTCAGGAATAGTACTAGTATGTTTTGGGTTGGGCAGGTGGGACTGAGGTTGTCGGAGATCAAAGAGGTATAGTTGGTGGGGCCAAGGGATCAGTGGTGACTAAGCCAGGGATGTTAAAGAAGGTTTTTAATCCTCTTGGAGCTGATGGCCTAGTAATATTATCACTAGATTATTCATCCAGAGACCAAGGTAATGTTCTTCAGACCCAGATTCTAATCCCACCAGTGCAGATAGTGGAATTTGAATTCAACAAAATAAAAATGGGATTATAAGTCTAATGACGACCATGAAACTATTACCAATCGTTGGAAAAACCCTTCTGGTTCACTGATGTTTTTTAGGGAAGGAAATCTGCTATCCACACCCAGTCGGGCCTACATATGACTCCAGACCCACAGCAACGTGGTTGATTCTCAACTGCTCTCTGAACAATAAATACTGGCCTAGCCAATCCACATCCCGTGAATGAATACAAATAAAACTAATTGAGTTGGAATCTCCAAGGTTTTTGCTTTTCAAGGAGCTTTCTTAGAGAATTCCAGAACTGAGGGAATTGCCCATCAGAGGTTTCAATTTCCCAGGCAATTCCCATTGAATCAGCTGTGTCAGGGATTATGCATGATCCTGACACACAGCTCCAGTCTGCACTACTCTGCTGACTATTTGGGCCACTATCTCTCCGCAAATTTAAATTCTGTTGTTGAACAAGCACTCCACCTAGTGGCTCAGCACAATGTAGGAGCAAATTACTGCAGATGCTGGACTCTGTACTGAAAACAACAAATGCTGGAGATCTCAGCCGGTCAGGCAGCATCCATGGCGAGAGAGTAAGCTAACATTGCGAGTCTAGATGTCTCTTTGGTATTTCACGTCAGTTCTGATCAAGAGTCATCTAGACTTGAAATGTTAGCTTGCTCTCTCTCCATGGATACTGCCTGACCCGCCTGTGATCTCCAGCATTTGTTGTTTTCCGAGCAAAGTTACATCTGTGGAGGCAGGTTGGAGAATTTCCTCACACAGTCTTGGAGCCATATACCATATAGCCAATGATATTAACTTGTTTGCTATTGACTGCTTCTATATTTTGGTTCAATAGGACACCGATATAGTATTTTGTAGTTTTTCACACTCCTTTTTCTGTTAATTTCTCTGTCTCTTTACTAACGTCATGTGTTGACTGTTGAGGAATGTTCTAGTTATTAGTTAATTTTTCTCTAGCCCAAATGACTGTTTTCCGTTGTGTGTAAGCCGAGACTATGAGAAGACCAACATATTTGGCTGGGAATGAACAGGCTAAATCTTTCCATCCGTTTGGGTGTCTAGGTGTCAATCAGCCTGTAACATTTGACGTCAAGGAGGAAAGTTAAATTGCCATTCAATAACTGAAGAAATCACAACCAAATGAAATTTACTGCTTGTTACACAATTTAAAGCTTCATTGTTAATATTTTCTTTGCTTGCTCAGCTCATTGTATTCAGTGTTTCATTTTTATTTTTCAGTCACTTTTTTTTTAAAACTGAGTGATTGTTTCATACATAAACTGCCTTAGTGTAAAAGCTTCCTGATTACTCATTAGGTGGATGTGTTATTGTGGCAAAATGAAATCAGCTGTAAATACACATCAGGTCAGGTAGCATTTGTGGAGAGAATTATTTCATATCAAAGACATCTTGTCTGAAATATCAGCATCAGATTTTGTAGTGATAGTGTGCCCTTCCATCCCAGGTTTGGATCCCTGCTCTGTACTGACTTTGCCAATTGGTGAAGGGGAGAGTAACAGTGGTGGAATCGGGTGTCTCTGCTGGGATGGCTCAAAGGCAGAATTATTTTTGATCCGTGTTCTATGATGCTTTTGCAGTCTCTGTGGACAAGTGACAGAGTCTTTGAACTTTGCAGCAGCTCTGTGTCCTAGCTACAGAAATGGCGGCTGAGATGGGCTACAGAAGGACTGCTGGTGCACATTGAATCCTAAGTCTGTTTAAATTGCTCCCAGAAGAGGAAGAAAAATTTAAGGAAAGAGGATGAACTAACTACAGCCTGTATTGACCTATTTACAACATTGTAGGTATGTTGCTGACATCCTTGTTCCATTTTTGTTTTCTTTTAACAGAAACTAACGGTGCAGATTTAAAACTCTCTTGATTCCTAACATTATTCAAACACAATTTTTCTTTTATCATAAAGCAGTTCAACTTTGAAGCACATTTAGTTTGCGTTTTAACAATTCAGTTAACCCTTGATTTTTGTCTTGAAGCATGTTTAGCAATCAGAGATACCTTCTAGTTCAACTTGTATAGTTTTAATGTTATACCAAAAATCGGTAGAAATAAATATTTGTTTTAGAAATTGTGCATGTGCACGAGCAGGAGTAAATCTGTGCATATAATGTGGGTGTGAAGCCTGAAAGAACCAAAGTGCAATAGGGTGAATCCTGACAAAAAAACACAGATGCACTCCTTCAGTCATTAACCATGCATTACGCCTCAATGAAGGCTAGATTTTTGAGCCCAGTTAGCGCTATCTGCCAACTGCACTCTCACCAGCGAGATGAGAATAGGCATGAAAATAAAGCAGCCTTTGTTTTGCAGTGCGAACATCGCAGGCAACTCATTTATGAGTAACTGAGCTCTATGAATTTTCCAGTGCAAAATAGGCACCTATGCTCAGCAAACGGAGAATTGTCTTCATCTTGTAAACTACAGACTGAGGTACTTGATTCTTTTGACTGTAATTTATGAAGTTTTTGAATTAGTTATGTCTGAATTGACAATTCAGTCTTTTTTATATTTTAAGGAGCTGATTCTTTTGTCTCTATTGCTGCCTAGATCTGCAGAAGGATATGGTTTTCTTCATATATGGTCTGATTCTGTTTTGTACACTTAATCTTCACAAAGAAATTTTAGCAATCTTTTTTTAAAAGAAGAGGATGGACTCTTAATGCCACCTAATTAGCTCAGTAACAATAATTATTGTCAAATATAGCTTAGGAGTTTGGGCCCACAAGTTGGTGAGGAGGATCATGTTGTAATCTTACAATATGCTTGCAGGCGGTAGGTTTGCAATAAGGTTGGGGCAGAATGATGTAAACATGATTGAGAGTTCAATGATATGAAGGACTGGCTTCGAGGAGGAGAGTCAAAAATCACAATCTGGATTCTAATTGTATCTGAAAAGTTAGCACTGTTTCATTTCCCAGTTTATCAAGTGCAGCACCTCATGATTGTAGTTTGTTCCAGCTTGGCCTTGATGTCTTGTGGCACACTGGTACTGTCCCTGTCTCTGAGTCAGAAACTCTTGGTCCAGGTCCCACATCAGGATTTGATGGTCATGGAAGGTGTGGCCTAACACAGCCAAACAGATTGATTGATAATCAATCAATCTGTAAATCCCTCTGACACACCTATACTAGGCAGTCAGAGTGGGCAACACACTTTGTAATACCTACTAGCTGGTCTGTATGGCTTGCCGTTTGTTTGAGCACAACGTCAATGGGCGAGTTAATTAAAAGAAACACAGGCTTGAATGTTATATGTCACGTGTCCTGACTTCCAGATATGCCCGAATGCTTTACAATCAATGAAGCACTTTTGAAGTGTCGCCTGTATTTTACTGTAGGAGGCGGGGCAACCAATTTCAATGTTACGATCAGATCCCTTTTTATGCTTTGATTGGGGGACATATATAGGCCAGGTCCCAGGGGTAGACTCCCCCCTATCCTCCTCCCAAATAGTGTCATGGCAAGATTTACATCCACCTGAGAAGGCAAAGTCTCAATTTAACATTTTATCAAGAAGCAGCACCTCCAACTAAATTTGGTACTCAGGAGTGAGACTGAACCTGCCTGACTGAGTCAAAAGTGAGAGTGCTACCACTGAGCTACAGCTGATGCCAATCCTAAAACCACTTTGTTGAAGCGTGTCTGAACCAGAAGCTGAAGTTCAGGTTCTGCCAGAAGTGTTTCATAACACATCTGATCAGGTTGATTATAAATATCTATAACAGGAGGGAAATGTTGTTTTCTTTTTCCACATCACTGTTGATGTCGAAGTAATTTTTCAATTGGAATCGCAAATTTGAAAACTTTAAATGGTGCTTTTTTAAAAAAAACACCTTTTGTACAGAAATGCTTTGGAGAAATGGGTCTACTGTTCACTTCAGGCCTACCATTGTAAGAATATAAAATTAGTCTAGATCATGTAAGTTGGTTTCTCAATCTTGTCAATAAGCAGTTGCTGATATTTGATCATGTTTTGGAAAATAAATCCTATCAAGCTTTCCAGATAATGCAGACTAAACAAATTGACTGACCTATATGCAATCTGTTAAACTGGCATTTAACTGCCTAAATTAGTATCAGATTACATTGAGCCACCCAGCAAAACAGGACATCAATATTTAGTTTACAATAGTTATTATTTGGGCAATAGCAGGAGCAGCTACTCAAAAGAACTGTCGTCTGCCAGACCATTAGAGTGTGTAGGTACTGAACCAGGAACCGAAGGACAATAAGATTTCCATTTATTTATCCACTGATCCCATTGTAGACTGGCTTTGGCAGAATTACCAAGCCGATGGTGAGAAAGTACTGAATAAGGATCTGGTATGGTCTGTTGGCTCAAGATGTTTCATGCTAAATTCATCTGTGTGTAATCTATTACTATGTCAAGCATCATGATTTGCAAAATATTGAAATAATATGTCAGTCTTGAACACTTTTTTTGTTGAATAAACTCAGCAGGAGTGCACGTTTATAGCTGTTGGTAAACTTGCATTAGCCAACTATTATAACTGGCATTTGTGTGGAGTCTTGACATTTGGGACATTGCAGCACTTCTTAGAATTGAATTTGTAGTACAGGACAAATCAAAGTCTTTGTAACTGTCCTAAATATGAACTTTGCAAAAATGTTTAAAACTATTATTCTTAAGGTAATATATCTGGTTGCTATTATTCTGCAGCTGTGTGCAAATTGACAGGTGCATTTCTTTCTTTACAACTGGGATTAACTTCAGAAATGTTCAATAATCTGCAAAGTGCTCTGGAACGTCCTAAGACTGTGAAAAAGGGCAAAAAAACCTTTTTTAAAATATTTGGAGCCATAAAGAAATAAGAAGCCAATTGAGCTAATCTTTCAGTGTTTACCTAGCATGGCAGGTGTATAGGTTGTGCAGCTCACTGGATGAAGATTTATGTTAATGAACTTCATTTTTCAAAAAATTCTAATCTAAAAATTGCAAAAAAAGTTCTCATCTGTTTTTTTTTCCTTGAAATGCTTTATCAGTGTTCAATTAGGATTATGTAATGTCTGTTTTAATTACTCTGGTGGGTCTGCAGTTGTCATGGTGATGCTTACTTCCACCCATCAGTGCATGTACATTGGATATGCAGGCAGATGGTCAAAGGAACTGACAGCAGTGGTGTTGGGGAGGGTGTGTGAACGAGAACACTATGGTAAAGAACAGTAGTGGGCAACTCGATATTATTGGGATCGTTTGTGCCTGTTTTGAAAAGCAAAGACAACAAGACTTAGAACAGAACATCAATTCCAGTATGACCGCTTAAACATCATGCAATACTTTTACTACAGTAATTTGTTAAGATGACTCCCTCATTGCTAGTCACTAATAACATTTTGTTTATTAAAATGTACCTTTAGAAACCCAACCCTTACTGAAACTTGTTGATTTTGTAAATATTATCACCTTATTCACCAATAACATGATAATTGTTTCATACATCATATACAATTTAGTCGAAATACTCCTCAATGAATAGCTACATAATTCAGTAATTTAGAAAGCTGTTAGGTCTATGTTTCAAATGCTTGACTACTTGCTATGTAAAGATTAAAATCCTCCATTGTTGGAAGTAGAGCTAATGGAAGTAAGGATTGTCACTGTATTAAGAGTAAAACCTGTACTTTTTGAAATGAAAATGATGACCAAAAGTTAATGTTTCCCTACCTCAAAAATGCCTGTTGTTGAAAAGTGGTTAAAATCTCTTGTGGAATTTTATTTCAGTTCTATTCTCTCCTCTTTTTCAAGTCTTCATCCAAGAGGGTAGCCAAATGGCTTGCAGCCAGGTCTCTGCCAGTGCTCTCTGTAATTACCCACCAGGAGGTTGGTGCAGTGGGCCAAGAAGATTTCCATCTGTGTTCCTGTTGGGACTCATCAAGCAAAAGCATTCTGGCCACAGTTTGGAGTGCGCACTGTGTTGTATCATGTGCTAGAATGCTTAATTTGCAGTAACGAAACAAATTATGTTTGGCCCTTAACAAAGTTAGTAATTTCCAGTAACTGAATTGAGGTAGTTTCTGAGAAGGCGCCTGTCATAATTTAGTGATTGTATGTTGACTAGTTTATGCTTTCATTCCTCTCTTTCCCTCCTTCCAGGTTTCACTTATTCTAAAGGTGTGGACATGACTTGGTTGGAGTATTCATCCAGTGTTACTGTCTGCACACTAGCCCCTGCTGCCATGGCTGTTTGATCCATGTGTGTGCATGGGTAATGAATGTTGACTGGTTGTTTGTCCAGCTTCCAAATTACTTTGGTGGAGGAGATATTCTGGTTTCTCCTCTGATTTGTTTGCAGCCCATTTTGAGACTTCAAAAGGTAATTTTAGTTGGAGCAAAGCATCCTTATATATTAAAGACTGAGCTACCCTGAGGTGATGGACGATTAAATGGAGGGATTGAATTTAAACCAGTTGGAGCAGGTATGCAGTGTAAACAAAGCAGGGAACAGTTGGAATGAAGGCATATTAACAGACTAGGCCATTTTTTGTTGATCTTTACGTCTTTTCAGTTCAAGCTTTTAGACTGTCAGTTGGATTAAATGTCACTTGAGCAAGATATTTTATTTTTCTTTCTCTGTCCTGCCTGTTTGTTATCCTCTCTTTTTGCTCCGACCGCTCAGTAATGAATGTTTTTCTTTTATGGCTGTTGCATTTTCCTTTCAATAACAGGTGGGACCATTCTCTGCAGCTGTGATTGCTGCGGGGTTGTGATTCTTTAGGATTTGTCTATGCCTGTTTTGGAGCTTCCTTTTTATTTAATGTTTGTACCACCATGAAATCAGTGAGCCTTGTTGGGGTGGGGTCCGCAAGTCAAGATATCCCTCTGGTACCTTGCCCAAGTGGGTATTATTCAGGTATGAACCTATTTGAATGCCAGTAATCCTTCTGTCAGGAATCACCCTAGCAGATTTATTTTCTTTGTTGTTCTGATCAGTGCGTGTGAACATACTTTCACGTTATTGCTTTGTATTGCTGAATTTCATTTGTAAAGCACGGCTGTATTATGGATTGAGTTGTCAAAAAAAAGGAGAATTGTGCAAATTCAGACTTTTGACAACTATTTACAAATAGATGAAGAATGATTATGCAAAAATACCTTAATTAGTTGGTTTGGTGTAAAAAAGTAGTCACATACATGGGAAAGATACAGGACTTTCTGCAGTCAGTATCAAATATGTAAATATTCTGCCCCTCTTGTTCTGTACTTGCACCCTCCAAAAAACACCACCTGAGAAATGTTTTCTGGATAGCTGATAATTTTTTGAAGCTTGTCATGGAGAAAAGGGAAAGATGGAGAGAGAAAACGAGAGATGCTTTAAGAGATGGAGGTCAGCTGCATTTATATTGTTAATAATTGAAGCTTTTTTTTGAAGTAAATTGATTGAGCTCTTTTGCTAATTTGAATGAGAAAATGCAACGTGTAATGTACTTCAATTGTCTTTTTTTGTTCTGAGAAACATTGAAACTTTTGAGCAAATTTTAAATGAAAAGTAAGCAAACTGCTGTTGTCAAAGACTGTTTAATGTCCATATACGAAATAAGTCGTGGCTCCTCTAGTTAATCATTATTACCTTCATCTCTTGCCATACTTTTAATATAAATGTCATTCCCTTCCACTGTAATAAGCTTCACAATTTGCACAGGTGGGCGATGTACGTTCCATCGTATTCGAATTGTGGAAGAGCAATGTCTGACTTTGGAGCTGCTGGAGATTGGCACTTTCATGGAGATTGTGTTGCTTTCAGTAAACCTTTGAACATCAAAGCATTTCTGTGTCACAAAGGCTTTAAAGCATGTAAAGCTTTCTTCTAACCCTATTGTAGGAATACTCAAATTTTTATGAATCTGTTTTCTTCAGATTGACGTCCTTTATTTTGGATTTTTATTACCTTTTAACCCTTTGATGTCTGGATGTTGGTTAGTGATTTTTACTTTTCCAGTGAAGAGTTCAGTGCCCAACTTTTATATAATAACTGCTGTTAAATGCAAAATTTAAACTTAGCAAAGTAGAACTTCAAGTGATAACTTTCAAATGATTAAACAAATTATTGTTTGCGAGTCTTAGTACATTATTAATGCAAATTGTTCATTGCTGTTAGTTTTCTTTTATGGATATGACCATCACTGGCTATGCCAGTACTTATTTCCTTGAGAAGGCTTTGGTGGGTCTCTGCAGTTTATGTAGTAGGGTACACCCCCAGTGGCAAGGACACTTGTGGGAATATGAAAGGCTAAGAGGAAAGGAAGAGTTGTGATTCAGCAGCAGAGAAGGAACATAATAAAATACCAAATCAGCATGGTGTGCTGATTGGAAGAGAACTTACAGACGGTGGTCATTGGCCAGGTTGGATTTGCCCTGTTTTCCTGTATAGGACATGCCACATTGTCAGAGTTTTGCATGGGCCCATAACCTTTGCAGTATCCAGTGCTTTTATCCATTTCTTTGATATCACATGAAATGAATCTACTTGACGATAGATGTTGAATCTCAATATCACAGATGTTATGGTGCAGAAGGAGGCCATTCAGCCCACTGCCTGCGCCAGCTTGTTTAATAAACCTGATTACCTGCTGATGCAGTAGTATCGATTTGCCTGCAAGGGAATGGAATGGTACAAGGTAATCTAGAGTAATTCACCTGGTGCTATGAGATTTCTGGCATCAATGAGGAAGGCTCCCAGGGCAACTCCCTTTCAACTTTACACCACTCTGCCACCACTTAGACTGAGTGATGCAAATGTTACTTGCCACTTATCAGTCCAAGCCTGAATGTTGTCCAAATCTTGCTGCATTTAGAGACTGGCTGATTCAGTATCTGAGGAGTTGCAAATGAGGCTGAACATTTATGATCATCCGCAAATATTTCCAACTTTGACCCTGTACTGTAGGAAAGGTCTTTGTTTACGCAGCTGAAGATAGTTGGATCTATTCTGAAGAACTCTTGCAGCCAACGTTAGTACTTGACCCTAGCCGTTAGTAAGGCAGGATTTACAGCATTGACAAGGCTGGCTGACTGCTTGTTACTTCTAGTGCTTAGCTCACTGGAGGGTGGTCTGCCTGGGTTCATTCCTGATTGACTTTTCTGAAACAGTTTGAGGATATTGCTAGGTTTTTTTTCAGAGGGCATTTAAGAGTCAATCCTCATTGCTGTAGGTCTAGAGTCATACATAGGCCATACTAAGTAAGGATGGCAGATTTCCTTTCCCAAAGGACATTAGTGAACAAGACTGGCTTTTACAACCGCTAACAGAGGTTTCAAGGTCACCACCGCGGAGCCTAGCTTTTTGTTCAAGATTTAGTAACTGAATTTATGTTGCCCCAGCCACTGTGATGTTCGCTTTGCTCCATGCTGACTTTTCCTGTCTTTGGCCTACTGCCCAGACCCAGTGCAGTTCAACACACATTCCAAGAACAGCACCCTCTTCTAGATTCAACATTTGATTTTAACAACTTTAGATCATAACCTCTGTCCCCAGTTTGATCTGTGCTTTTGTTTCTATTTCCCTTTTTTATTTTGGTCGCAAATGTTGACATTTCAACTGCAGTGGTTGCCCTCCCAGGCAGTTCTAGTGCCTGTGCCATTACTGCCAGCAGTACTGCAGGACATGGGTAATGGCTTCATACTTAAACTGGAATAAGTGAGAAAACCCAGTAGAGTGCTCAGAAAGAACCGTACTCAGTGCCCCAGTACTGAGTGAAGTGGCGAGCTGGGCAGCTTACAAGGGGGTAGGTGAGGGCGAGACAGCTACAACAGACACATTGCCAATTCCAGTTTCTGTTCCACTGTGGAATGGACTCAATGATGGCATTAACAATATTTGACTTACTATTCAAGTGCATTGGCAGGAGAATAAAGCACATTCTTTTATTGTTTGGCTGGGTTGGTCTTTCTTTCCTTATCCTTCATGTTACCTCATTTAGACACAGCCATTTCACCACTTCTATGACCACTAACTGTTGTATCCTGAAACTTTCTGTTATTTAACCTCAGCTGGCCTCCACCATATCCCAGAGGTTCTCCTTTTATTCTTCCAGTCATCTTCCCTCACCTCCAGCAGCTTAAAAATGCTTACATTTCTGTCTTCTGTTCTGATGAAAAGTCGCCAGCCTGAAATGTTAACTTTGTTTCTCTCCATAGATGACCTACTGGGTTTTTCCAGCATTTTGCTGTTATTTTAGATTTTTCAGCATGTGTAATATTTTGCTTTTTATGTCATAAACTTGATGATTTTGAACTCTTACTCTGCAGTAACTTCTTGCTGTATGCTTGTTTTGGTGATTTTGTAATGTGCCACATTACCAATACATATTGATAGCAGAATTTATGTTACCAATTACAAAACAGCAAACTCTAGACAATTTGGAGAATTTAGCAGGATGTTTATTTATGGAGCGATACTTTGGTGTGCGAGTGTGAGAGATTTGCTTGGGCTGGGTCACTTTCTGACTGTTTTGATTTCTACAAAGTGAGTTATCCAAATAGAGGAGGGAGACAATTGTGATTCTTAGATATCATACTGAGGTTAGACTTCCTAACCTCTACAGAGATAAGAAATTGAGCTTTATGAAGGTTTGCATTGAGCTGTGTAAAACAGGAAAGTTGCTTACTGTTGAGTTTGCCAATGTTAATGCCTGTTGGCTCGACACCTACCCTACTTGATGTGGACATATGGCCCTGGATGAACATTTCTGCAGCTGTAGTTGAAAGTCAAGCTGATTCGGAAGACAGCATGACTTTCATTAAAGGGAATAGAAAAACTGTGTAAATCTTGCAGTATTTACATTCAGTTCCATTAAATAAATGTCCTGATTAGCTTAGTAGGTAAATGCACTACCAGTGATAACAGACCAGGGAAAGGCCAGGGATTTAATTTGCTGATCTCAGCTGGCATACTGATCCTATAATTGATCTGTAAATCCTTTTGAGTCTGTGTTTGAGGATGGGGGCTGGGGGAGGAAGCGAGCAGAGTGGGGAAAGAGCCACTATTTGCTAGTTAGTGACTACCGCTACCTGGAAAGTGCACATGAACAGGGCTGGCATGTGGTACCACACAATCCAATTGGTTGTAAATGTTTGCTGCCTAGATTAAATCGGGTGAATCTCAAGAGTCAGCTGCAGCTATGAAGCAGTGATATTCTTTATCCCAACCTACGTCACCAGTGTTCCTTGTATTGTATTACCTTTTTAAAAATCAAAATACTACAGGGGACAGTGGACAGGGTTTACTTGAGGAAGGTGAGGGATGAATATATTTTGGGGATGGAATGGTAGGCAAAATCGCATTGTTTATAAGCCCAACCATATTTCAAGTTAGGTGGTATGTTGCCTCAACATGGAAATGTGAACAATATGTAATTGTTCAATGGTTCCACTAAGCACCAAGAATGTTAACCTCAGAGCCCAAAGGGAAATGGCAGCCTAAACTTGGGCCAAAAAAAAATTCATTTGGCAAATCACTTTTTGAAGGTCTTCCAAAAATGTGAACTTGTGCTTCTAAATAGCTTGCAGGTAAGGAACACTCTCCATGCATGGAATAAGTTGATGAACATGACTGTTGAGTTTTTAAAAAAAGAAACCTCAGCAGGTGTACAGGGAATGTTGGTACCCCAGGCAATTTATTTCCATTACTGCTTGATGTTTTAGGCTTTTATTATCTTTGTCAATTGCATTAATTCAATAAATTATTCCTTTTATTAAAAATTGTAGAACTGGTGCCAAGCAAAGTATGCAAATTGATTTTGCCTCTACTGTTCTGACTTAAAACCAAAACAATAAAGAAATTGTAATTAATCTAAATTTTAAAAATCTCCTTTTTTCCATAATCAATGCCTGTGTCAACTTATACGTTTTGACAAGGTAATGTCCAAGAAAGTGCAAGTTTAAGTCCAGTTCACATGAACCCAAGAATGCTTTCTGGAATAGAAAACTAACATCTGAAGGTATAATATAACATATGAAATCACCAGGCGAATTTATCAGTTGAAATTGTCAAACTGAAATACCTACTGGGTGTGGAGACATGTTATTTGTTCCTGGACTTTGGTTGTCTCTGGCTACACCAACCTTTACTGCCTGGTCCTAATTACCCTTGAGAGAATGGTGGTGAGCTACCTTCTTGAACCACTGCAGTTCTAGGGGTTAAGTATATCCATATTGCTGTAAGGAAGGGAACGTTAGGGCATATGACCAAAAGCTTAATGAGGTTACACTCTCAGAGGGTTTTGAGGACGAGAGAAGGTGAGAGAGAAAGTTAGAGATTGAGAAAAGCTATCCAGGTCTTGGAGCCCAACTACAGTGGAATGGTTAGAATTGAGTGGCCAGAGTTGGAGGAGTGTATAGGACTCTGAGAGAGTTGTAGGGTTGGGAGAGATTACAGATTTGACTCTGGATGCGAGCTTTCTGTGAGGCAATTTTCCACCTTAAGCAGCACCTTCTTGGTTTTATAAGTCACTCAGAGGTTTTAACAATTTATCGAACAAATTCCTCTCCCCCTCCCCAGTAGGTTTCTATTATCTTATTGCTGGTTCATTTGTATTCCTTGTTCCTGTTTTTTGATGCAATCTCAATTTTGCAGCTGCATAACATAATCGACCTTTGTTTGACCTCACCTCTCCAGGTCCCTTTCAGATTATTGCAAATTGATTATTGGTAAACTAGAGAAAAACTGCCCTGGATTCTACTTGCTAGAATCTTCTATCTGTTTATCCAAAAGCAATACGTGTCTTTGTTCCCCTTCATTGTGCTTTTGTGTGTCTCCTTGGAGGTTTTGACTTGTAATGATATACAGTTCCAACATTGCTGCAGTACCTTTTCACCCTCATTTGCATTTTTGCAATCTATTGAATCAATGTCGCCATCACAACTAACTGTGCTGTAAAGTAAGAGCCAGTTTCAGATCAAGATGTGCAGCAGACACTCCCTTCTCCACCCCACCTACTATGTCCAGTTTCTACCTTGCTGCAGACCGAAAGGAAACACTAAGATCTTTACTACGGTCACATATACACGCTGATGACTGAGTTCATTCAGCACTTTACTGGTACACATGACAAGCTCCACTGACATGAGTTAGAAGGAACAGGGAGAATAGCAATAGTTTAGGAATTTCATAAAGCTATCTTTCCCACCTCTACAGTCAGGTTTCCATTTTATCAAGGAGTAACAACTTTTCTCGGCTTTTGAAGGTGCTGCTTTATATTTCAAAATGAAATGCAAAAGAAATAACAATGACTTGTCCTTGAAACATTGTGAATTAATCTATAATTTGAAGACATCATTGAAGTAGTTAATTCTTTTCTGTCCACAAGCCATCTTTCTAACTTGTTGTCTTGTGTTGTTCTCCAGTTTCCAGACTGACCGCCCTGCACTGAATGTGGCTATATTCCCACTTCTTCATGAAGGACTCGCTGACATCATCCGAGATGTTCCAATGATGCACTTGGATGAAATAACTCTGTTTAAAAGCCGTGTTGCAGAAGACCCTCTGCATCTCTGGTGGTGATATTCTTACCAAGAAGAGAGAGAGAGAGCTAATAGTGTGGTGATCCCCATGCGTGACTATTTCCTTCAAATTCCCCTGCTTGTTGGTGACATTGTTGTTTAAAATAAAATGCACTCGTTTACTGTCTTGTGGAAACCAGAAAAAGGTTGAAGCTTGAAAATTAGAGGTTTTTTGTTGCCTTGTTTTCCAACAAAATTCCATTGAATCTGGGTTATCACCAATAATGGTGGATTTTACGTGTGGCAAGTTTTATGTTGTGCCTGCTGTAGTCTTCACAATAATTGGAAATCAGAACATGAGAAGCAAAGGACAAGTAACAACCTATCAACTCTCATCCCACTAATACCATAACTCTCCCAGAATAGCATTCATTGTGTTGCAAGCATTCCTAATGTTTGCCTCTACTTGCTGCTTGCTTCCATTTTAATGAGATTAAATCCTCTGGTTTGATTTTTTTCTTGCTTCTGTTTTACAAACTGAGAGTAACCAAGTTTAGACTAGGTTTTCTTTTTGTTTGTTACCCTGTTGCAAGATTAACTGTTGCTTTTCTTCACGATTCTTGATCATCCTTAGCCTTCCTTGAATTCTTTCAAGTTACAGTTGTGAGCAGTCTCATTCTTCTCTGGACTGTCTTTGGTGTTTGTATATGTTCTTTGTGATGTAGTGACTGGCATTAAATGCATTTCTTCAAGTGTGAGCTGACCTTTTTTTTTGTGTAATCTCTTGGCTCTTGTTCTGTATCTTCTGGCTAATTATTTCACTAGTCTATTTTGTCTTACCATTAAAATTACTTTGTGGTATATTGCCACCATTCTCAATTCCATTTCTAGATCTCTGAATCTAATTCATTGTGTATATATGCATATTACTGAACATAAAATTTACAGAACAGAAACAGGCATTTGGCCCAGCCACTGTGTGCCAGGATTCATGCTCAGTATGAGCTGCCTCCTCCCAACCTGATTAACTAACCCTAAGAGCATTCCCATCACTTCCTTTCACCATTATATGTCTAACTTCTACATAAATGCAGCTATGACTGTTATCTATCCTCATTGTATATGGACAATCCTATTATCTATGTTAAATGTATTTACTGTTTGAATAGCCAGAGGCAGGGGTGATTTAAATCTATTGTAAGATTTTACTGTTGGTTAATATTGCTGATTGGCATTCCTTGGCCTCTATCAATCCCATCGTGTGGAAGCAGACGTCATATGCATTCCTTCTTTGTGTCTTCTGCCTCAAGCGTCCAGTCATAGCTGGAATTCTGCCTTTACTCAGATAAAGTGAGATTGCCTATCAGTGTGTTCTAAGTTTGAGCTGAGCAGAAGTGTAACATGCAGACAAATGATAAATTGCTTTCATGACTCCTGTGGTGTCTGAATTTGAAGACCCTTTTATCACCGAACTTGTTCTCAGGCTCCATCTCTTCTCCATGCTCCATTTGCTGCTCTCAGCCAGGACTTTGCCCATCCCACTGCACCTGGCTTCCTTTCCATACATTGGAGTAGACTGACTGGGGGGCTCCTAAATCTGGCTGTAGTCCTCTATTGTTATGCAAAAAAAGTCAAATTTCTTCCAAGATTCAAAGTAGAAAATGATTTTGATCTGTTGCAGTACTGCCAAGTTCCTGTTGGTAGCACTGCTGAGCTAGCAAAGATCTATTTGTGACAGCAGCAGAACCACCTTGATTATAAGTACTGAACTGGATAGGGATTTGAAAACATTTGTGTTCTATTTCCTATTTCTTTGATTAAATCCATCACTTCTGTGATGTATTGGATAAAATGTTTTACAACCAGGATCCTCAGTTAGGGAATGACAAGTCTGTATCAGTGCTAGCAGTTCAAGTGATTTGCTCCAATCAAAAGTCTGTCCTGCCTGTCCTTTTCTTCCTGTGCCACAATCTTGATGAGTTGGTGATCAGATTTTGGTGATGCCAAAGCACAATGGAACTGCCTTGCTGCAGCAGCTTTCTTCTGCCTTTGTAGCTGATGAGATGTTGAGGACCTTTACACCATGTTTTCTCTGGCGTCTCCCACTGCCCTTGTTCCTATGTGCAGCTCTGCTGAGGAGTAAAGAGCTTCCCAACATTATCTCTGGGATCTCACAGGGCAAAAGCTGCTCCACCACATCAAAGTGGCAGTCCACGGAGATGATGACTTTTTGAGGTACATACAATAAATAAAATCATGTTTAGGGTTCTACCAGCTTATGTTTGCCAAGTCCTGTGATGAGGGAGGGATTAGATCTATAAGCAATCCTTGGTCAAGACTCTGCATGTATGTGACGTGTCAGATTTATTAGATGCTTCTATTTGGATAGAATTGCCTTTGGGGAGCAGCATCTATGACTTAATTGTCCTGTTTAGAGAGAGGTTATAAAAGATGCCTAAAAATAAGATGCCAAGCCTTCTCCTCCCTCCTTGCTTACAGCCTGTGAAGTCACTATCTTTATGATCAAAGAAAGAAAACATCAGATCATGCTGATTGAAAAGGTAGAACACTTTTGAGCAATTGCAAGAAAGAAGAATTGCAGTCATATCCTGTGATTATCATGACTCCAACTTGACATAATCACCTTTAGTGCAGTTTGCCTTCCTGGGGAAGGCAGAGAAACCTCCTACTGGAAAGGAAAGACTGACATTGACCCTCCTATTTGTAGAGTTAGTTTTGCCATTGGGATTTGAGTCTTGAATGCACTGCCAGAACTCCCCAGTTGTGTAAAGGAAGGACTTGACTCGATCTCTTTATAACCAGAATACCACTGTACCCATGTCCCAACCTTTAACTCTAATTAAGATATTAAGGAAAATGCCTACCTTGAACTTGATGAAGACCTCATTGCCATCCCAAAAGAAGAGAAGGCCTGTCTTCTGGGTGACTCTAATGCCTGGGATGACCATGGGTACCAATATCTGGAGCAGATGTGACTATGTGACCTCTCTATCAATACTCCACAGTGTTTGTGTGCTATTAAGGAACTGTCAATAATCTCATGGCTAGCTTGAACAGTTAGCATTTGTTTATACCCTTTCATCATTTAAACAGACCTGGAGTTTTCACACATAACATTCACTTGGGTAGGGCCTAGTCTTGGGTCTCCAAAGATTTGGGTAAGTAGATGAAACAGCACCTCAAATTCCAAAACCTTTTTAATAATGATGGGACATTCTTTAAACTAACACTAAGTCATATCCTATATAATGGTTCTAGGACATTCTAAGTTATTCATGTCTTATAGGGTATGGTAGAATGGTACTTTATGCTATGTGAATAGAAGGACAGAGCTCAAGAATTTAAATCCCATCATAGTCATTTGTAAAATTGAATTTAATAAGCATTTGTAGTCTTTTTAGAGTTTATGGTAAAATCTCAAATGGCTGACTTGCCCTTCCATCCCAACACAGTTCGGCCATCAGTTTCTGCAAAGGGTAACCCATTAAGTCAATGAGTTTTCATTAGAAGATGAAACTTTAACTCTGTTTTTCTGTGTGTATCCAATCTGCTGTTTTATTCCCACAATAATTGCTGCCTTGCTAGTGTTGCCCACATTCAAAGAACAACAAAGAATATGCTGATGGGTCTGATTTCTTACTTTTAAATAATGAAACCACATGAGGCTGTAATCCACTGGAACCAACCAAGACCTCAATAAGCTATTAACTATATGAGCCAGTGATTCACATACGACCTCCCCTGTTCCATTCTGGAATTAGTGGAATCGGGTTGAACAGCACAATCAGCTTTAAGTGTCTTAATCCTAGGTAAGACCATCTGCAATTACGCCTACTAAACCAATTGTAGCTGCATCAGGTCTAGTGATCACCTTCAAAAGTGAAAGCCAAGACTAAGTATCTATTAAGTTCCCACTTGCCCTGATTGATCTCCGTGTGGTATTTAATGGTACTCTGACCATTAGCATGACTGGGAAAAAAACTTTATTATTGCTATATGTACTATTTTCCTTCAGTATTGCAATTATTCTAGTCTAACTCAAGGTACTTTAACCCTGCTGGAAATAAATAGTAATATTGAGTTTATTAGCAACATAGATTTGCTGAATCAAGTGAAATGCAGTGATCTATTGATCACTCTGAGCAGAGATTCCACGTGAAGGTTAGTTGCTTAGTTAAATCCTCTTTGATGACCATGCTAGGCTGTTGTTTCTAATTTGGCTACTATATATTTGGAAGCGAAGTTCGAAGCCTCTGTTTCAGTAAGTTCAGTCCCAGGTGGCCATCTTTAACTGTTTACCAATAGATGATCTATGGCAGCATCAAAACTGTAAAGGTGTTTCAGCTGGAGTAGATTAACTACTTGTGCATTAATACCATACATGGGCAAGCCTGAGTGCTAAGTGTAGCAAGATGTGCACATCTCTGCCTTGCTGTGGCAGGCTTGAAAGCCATTACTTTGTTTTTCTTCTAAAGAAATCATAACCCAAATTATAGAGTGAAGCTACTTGAGAATGTACAGTGCCAGAAAAAGATAGTTTGGTCCATCTGACAGGGCCTACTGTTGGAAAAAAGACTGTGATTCATTGTACATTACCATCATTTAAGTTTCTCCCCCATTAAAATTGTCGATGCTGTCAGCCTCTCATCACTTCAAACCTTCACCAGCCTCTCTGTGATCCTCCCTCTGCTGAACTGCATTTCATGTCCCCCACAGTGCTGTTCCCAGGGCTAGGGAACCAGTTTCTTAAGGTTCATCTTAAGATGCTTCAATAAAATTCCTTCTCAGACTTCCCTATTGTTTATCAACTCAGCTTTTCCAGTCTCTCCTTTCACCTCAGATGTTTTATTTTTCTATTTTTTTGGTATAAAAATCATGAAGGTTTTTAATGAAGTGTGGGGAAGCCATTTCCATTGGCACCAGTGTCAATAATAGGAGACATAGATTTAAGCTGCTTGGCACAGGAAACAGAATGTGATGAGGAAATCTTTTTCAGCACTGGGTTATCATCAGTTAGAATTCGGTGTCTGAAAGGCCAGTACAAGCAGACTCAATAATAACCTTTATAGAGAACTGAATAAATACTTGAAATGCAAAAAAAAAACAGGGTATTAGGAAAAGTGGAAGGAAATGGGACCAATTGGATACCTTGATAAAGGAGATAGCATAGATGTGTTTCCTTCCGTGTTGCATAATTTTATGATTTTACTGTAACTTTCTGATGTGCTTCCTTGTACAAGAAACAGTACTCCACACGCAACTCTCGGTGGAGCGAACTGCCCTGGATCACATCCTATGCTTACTCTATTCACGTCATAAAACTCAAGATCCTATTTCCTTCATCTGTTGCTGCTGGATGGTCTGGTTCTTAAGGATCAGTCCATCAACATCCTCTTGATCATTATCACATACAATCAGAAGATGTAGGATGGAATTTGGAATGTTTATTTGGAGCATTAACATTCGCACAGACCATGCTGGGCTAAATAACCTTTCACTGTGCTTGTAGATTTTACATAATCTTTACCTCCTCACCAATACCTCAAAAGCTTTCTTATTATCCCTTATCTTAATTCCTGTTTTATTTACTGAAGTTTAACGTGTTTTACAGTAAATGCAACTTGCTGTCCTGACCTCTGCTGTCTAGCCTTGCACACCCTTCATGATGGGCTCCTACTTACACTCTTATTTAAAAAATGATGTATTGTGATTTAATATTACCAATCCTTGCATTATCCACAACACAATATTTAGCATCATGCTGTTTGTGCACCTTTTACGAACGCTTTTGTGCATATTATTTTTAAGATCCTTACCTCCGTTCCTGTACAATCCCACCCCAGCTGATTGCTTTGAATCATCCAGTAAGCACATTAAAATAATGAAAGTTGGCAATGTCATTGTTACTTCATTAATTGAATGTTCCGCCTCACCATATGAGTTTAAGTATGCTGGTATCCAAGACATTTTAGTCTCTTAGCTAGTATGTTGGTGCCTTTAGGTTTCAGCTGAAAGCCATCCCCTTTGTGCAATCTACAACAATCCCTAAGTGCATTTCAGTATCCCATTTAACAAAAACTCTAAACGGTTCCCTGTTTTAACATGTTTCTTGTTCTGATCTATGCTGCCATTGGAAGTAACCCAGCGATGACTGATCTCAAGGTCCTCTTCCTTAGTATTACAGCGAGCCTTGTGAAAATCCAGTTGCAGGATTCCTTTCCTATTGCTGCTTCTGTTATTGGCCATAACATCAATCATGACCATTGACTGCTTCCCCTTTGCTTAGCCATTGAATGGTAGCTTTCCTATGTTCTTGTCCTTTCCCTAAAGTTGCTCACATCATTCAGTTGTTACGTCGAATCAAGACACCGTCCTTTGAAGCGATCCAGAACTCATCATCCTTCTAGCTATTAATGGCTGTAGGAAATTTTAAACATATGTCCCTGGAATATCATCAATCTCCAGGATGACCCACATCCAAAATCCTGCAGATAGCCTGAGAGGTCCCTTGGCCTCTATTTCCAGATGTATCAATTTGAATGTGAAGCAACTATTTAATCATTGACAATCTCTCGGCACACAATCTAGAGCAGTTTGATTAGGTATGTTAGTAGAAAGTTTGTGCACATTCCTGTGATGGATCTGTAATGCTCCACATGTTCTTAAGTTTCTCTTAATCTGACTGTTCAAACCTGCTGTGTTTCATATTCATACAACGTCAACCCTGACCTCTCTTTGGGTAGTGTTTTCTTGAACTCTGGCAATAAACTCCTGCCAGGATAAAATTCCTTGCTCACTTTTCTTTTGCAAATCACAGACATTAGTGAGAGATTTTGTTTCATAATTGATGCCAGTCCTGATCCTGTAACTTCAGACTAAATATATACCTTCTGGATCAAGTAAAACATTCTCACTTAAATCTAAAGCCCTATTTGTTTCCTTGAAATGTAAAGCAAGTTCATTTTCTCAAAATTATGAGGGCTTTTGATTAAATAAATGTAGGCAAGCTGTTTCTACAAACAAAAGGGTCAGTGACCAGAGGGCAAAGGTTTAAAATTATTGCCAAAATAACCGGACGAGAGGGAGAGATGAGAATTTTTTTCCCCTTACAGTGAATTGTTATGACCTGGAATACACTGCCTGAAATAATGGTGGAAGCAGATTCAATAGCAATTTTCAAAAAGTAATTGGATAGATGCTTGATTTTTTTTTAATAGCAGAGGAGGGGGACTAAAATTGGATAGCTCTTTCAAAGAGTGGGAATTTGTATTTTTGCCGATACTTTGGAGCGATCAGCTGTGTATTGTTGGAATTTCACAAAGAACAAAACAAGCAAAGCCACTTCCCTGTCTTCCTGTTCTGTCCACAGCAACTCCGATGCTAAGTAACTGTTAGGGAGCAATTTCATAGGCCACTACTCTTAAGCTGAACATTGAAAAATTGTTTGTTACAGTCAGGATCCAATTCCAATGCTCTGTGTGATCCCTTTCTCACTTGGTTGTAACATAAAGTATTATGAATTGGCAAAACTTCAGCTTGGGAGAAGGTAGAATATTTGATGTTAAAGTATTTGCAATAAGGTTATTTGTTCCCCTGAAGGATTTTTGTTGCATTATTCTGTTTCTTTTCTCATTTTGTCAACACTCGTACATTCTATAGTTGCTCAACTGTCTTAGTCATAGAGTCATTGGGGCATACAGCATGGAAACAGACCCTTCGGCCCAACTCGTCCATGCCAATCAGCCATCCTAAATTATTCTTGTCCCATTTGCCAGCATTTGGTCCATATCTCTCTGAGCCCTTCATATTAGTATACCCATCCAGATGCCTTTTAAATGTTGTAGTTGTAGCAGCCTCCATTACATCGTCTGACAGCTGATTCCATACACATACCACCCTCTATGTGAAAAAGTTCCTTAGGTCCCTTTTAAATCTTTCCCCTCTCACCTTAAACCTGTGCCCTCTAGTTTAGGATTCCCCCACCTATGGGAAAAGACTTTGTCTGTTTACCCTATCCATTTGACATAAAAAGGATTTAAGTAAGATAAAGTTTCACTCATTTATTGCCTTGTGGTCACAGACTTGACCTTAATATCTTACCTTAATGTGACTTTCTTTTTCATTCTTTCATGGGAATGTGAACATTGTGAGGAGCCTTTGGGAGGTGCTGGTAAAGAGCCTTCTTGAATCATCTGGTATAGGTGCAACTAGAGTGCTGTTAGGGAGGGAATTCCTGGATTTTGACTGAGGGGAAGTGAAGGAGTGGTGATTTAGTTCCAAGTCAGGATGGTATATAGCTCTCTTTGACCTTCTGACTGGTGGAGGTCATGGTCTGGATGGTACTGTTGAAGGAGCCTCACTGAGTTGCTGCAGTTCATCTTATAGATGGTACACACTGCTGTGGAGGGTGTGAATGTTGAACATTTTAGATGGGGTGCTAATCAAATGGACTACTTTGTCCTGGGTGACGAGGAGCTTCCCGGGGGTGATTACAGCTGCACACTCATCCAGACAAGTCAAGGAGATGCCAATACATTCCTTACTCACACCTTGTCAATAGTGGGCAGGATAGAAGCAAATTCTGAGTGAGTTCCAGCCAATCACTTAGATGCAACAGATGTTATGCAGTTCAGTACTCACTGAAATGAGATAAAGGCTTTAATTCCAAAATATGAAGTCATAGAATTTTCAAAAACTGAAATTCTCTTTCTTTTTGATCTGCTCAAGCCTATAGTATTCAACCTTGAAAATCTAAAGATTTTTAATGGGGTGTTTTCATAAAAACTCGGCTTGGAGATGTATGTTCTTAAAACAGGTACGTAATCAAAAATTCCTGCAGCTTTCTAGCTTCTATTGATTTGCCTATTTCCATTTTACCATCAGGTTAGGTCCTTCTCATGCAGTAAGCATTGTAAAGATATTTGTGATGTTCTTTTATCCAAAATATAAAACTCATATTTTCCAAAGCACTATTTTGACAGCTCAGTCACCACAATAAGATTAATGTTTGCGTCATTAGTGTTGTTACTCCACATTGATGTCATTTTCTTTATGTATAGGTTTATTCGAATTGAAGATTTAAGTCACATTGTCAGTGTTTATTTTTTTGATTTGTTGCTTCCATCTTTCTTTTCATTCAGGCAAACGTTTGACTTGTATAGTCTACATCAACTTGGTCATATTTTATTTAGGAAGAAACGAACAAAATTATTTGGTGGATAGATATGTATCTAGGGAATGGAAGGAATTTGACAGCAACATGCCATGTGGTAGAGCCTCATCCAATAAGCTGCAGCACAGTTGGAAACTGAAACCTTAAACTCTGATGCATTGAACTATCAAAAGTGGAAGGAACGAGCAGAAGCTTAGCTCAAGAACTACCCCATCCTACCCAACCCTCTTCCTCAAGGCAATTCTTGTCAGCTCTACTGCAAGACCTGTTGCTCCAGGATAGGCCCAGCTGAGTCATCTGAAGTCATACAGTTCATGAAATCTGGCAGATGTCATTCCTGTTTTGAGGGGCTGACAAAAATGGCGATTGAGCTCTATATATACGAAAGATATTCTTGATTCTGAAAGGCTTGAGCAGAATGCACGCTGACAAGATTTAAAACTGCATCTGTCTCTCGTACAGAATTCTTAAATCTGCCAATTCTGAAGCTTAGTCAGCATTACATGAACAGTATAGATTGCACCCTTACAATAACTCGGAGATTGTATCGTTAGCTCATAGTTTGGACTCCAAGTCACTGAGTAAAGCGCAGCATGAGTTTGTGATTGGATTGCATTGTTGAACAAAAATTCCAACTTGCTTTCATTGAAGAGAAGCAGAAACAATTGATTAATACTTTAATTTTTCAACTGAAATGACGCAACTGTTGGTCCTTTAGTAATGGGAACTCAATAATATAAAAGCATCCAGACAATTGGAATCACAGTGATAGTTACTGTAAACTCAAAATGGGTCAGATTTGACTCAAACCACCCTATAAATTTTACAGTGTGTATATAATATATATGGAGGCCTGGGAGTAATTACAAGGCAGTAATCTAATTGAGGGTTTGATGTGATGTTCATGAACTGTATGAGCTTTGCACTTGTGCTTAATGACATCAATTTAACCCCTCAATTAGATTACAGTCTTCTAATCATTCCCAGGTATCCATTATTCTGAAATTATTTTTCCACAGAGTTAGGTTTCTGTTTGGATTGAGTGTTGGACACTGAAAGCAGCTGTTCCTTACCAAGAACATGTGCAGACTACAGAGGATGTATGCTGTCTTGACTGTAATTATAATTCTGTTTGATCCAAAAATAATAATTTTTCTTACTTTCAGTACACTATGTGCTTGTCCCAGCACAGAAATGGCTTTGGTATAGATGTCGTGAATACTTGGTTCCTATTTCCGTACTCATTACCAGAACTGTTGAGTAGCTAGGTATGTATTACATGACACCAATAGTGCGCTGACTCCTTACCCAAATATGTGGGGCATTGTGGGCCTTACTCCTGATGAAGGACTTATGGCTGAAACATCGACTGTCCTGCTCCTCGGATGCTGCCTGACCAGCTGTGCTTTTACAGTACCACACTCTTCGACTTTGATCTCCAACATCCCAACAATTAAAGGGAGTCAGGGGGCTGAGTTGAGTATGGTTGCCATTACAAAAGAGAAAGTGCTAGAAAAGCTAAAAGGTCTTAAAATTGATAAATCTCCTGGCCCTGATGGGTTACATCCTAGAGTTCTGAGGGAGGTGGCTGAGGAAATAGCGGAGGCGCTGGTTGAGATCTTTCAAAAGTCACTGGAGTCAGGGAAAGTCCCGGATGATTGGAAGATCGCTGTTGTAACCCCATTATTCAAGAAAAGATCAAGACAAAAGATGGACAATTATAGGCCAATTAGCCTAACCTCGGTTGTTGGTAAAATTCTAGAATCCATCATTAAGGATGAGGTTTCTAAATTCTTGGAAGAGCAGGGTCAGATTAGAACAAGTCAACATGGATTTAGTAAGGGGAGGTTGTGCCTGACAAACCTGTTGGAGTTCTTTGAAGAGGTGACAAGTAGGTTAGACCAGGGAAACCCAGTGGATGTAGTCTACCGAGACTTCCAAAAGGCCTTTGATAAGGTGCCAGCTCATGGTGTTCGAGGTGAGCTACTGGCATGGATTGAGGATTGGCTGTCTGACAGAAGGCAGAGAGATGGGATAAAAGGTTCTTTTTCGGAATGGCAGCAGGTGACAAGCGGTGTCCCGCAGGGTTCAGGGTTGGGGCCGCAGCTGTTCACATTATATATTAATGATCTGGATGAAGGGA
>NC_057730.1:13490860-13518883 GCF_004010195.1 Chiloscyllium plagiosum
TTCGAATTAGAGGGGGTAAATTCAGAACAGAAATGCGGAGAGATTTCTTCAGCCAGAGAGTGGTGGGCCTGTGGAATTCATTGCCACAGAGTGCAGTGGAGGCTGGGACGCTAAATGTCTTCAAGGCAGAAATTGATAAATTCTTGATGTCACAAGGAATTAAGGGCTCCTGGGAGAATGCGGGTAAGTGGAGTTGAAATGCCCATCAGCCATGATTGAATGGCGGAGTAGACTCGATGGGCCGAATGGCCTTACTTCCGCTCCTATGTCTTATGGTCTTCTCTGCAGTCCTCACTTTCCCTTGTGTGGAGAAATGTAGAGATCTTGAATCCATTTCAGCTAGAACAGAGACCAAACCTCATGGGGTTGACACCAAACTGAAGTACAACAACTGTCCAACCAACAACCCGCTCCTCCCCTGTTCCCCCCAACTCCACTCCCCCAAGGAGTATGACAGTTTTACTTGCATGCAGTCTGGAATCATGGATGGTGATGGTATAGATTGCAATTTCTTTCCATCACATGGCTGATCAGGAACCTTGCCCACTCTTCCCACTTGTCAATGGCAATGTGTTGGAAGAATTTGTACTAAACCTGTTTGGCCATCTTATGAAAGCATCCCCTTGGCCATGAAGACCTGGAGTGGGATTTCTTGAAAGAGATTCTGGCTCAGAGGCAACGAGGCTACCGATTCATCACAGGACTTCTAGTTAACGTTCATATAGCCTTAAATGGAGAATGTCTTAAAGCACATCATGGAGGTGCATAGGACACCAGACCTGAGACAGAGATTAGAGGATACTTAATAAGGTGGGGGGGGGGGGGGGGTGCATAGTGGATGGGGTGGTTTGGAGAAGTTTAAGAAGGAAGTTCCAAACAGTTAGATCTGGCTGGCTATATTCAGTGAAATTAACAGGAACTCACAAATGTTCAAGAGACTTAAAGCAGAGGAGCAGAGAATCTGGGGTGCAGGGGCTGTTATTATAAGATTCAAGGATATCTGAGTAATAGAGAGAGGCAAGGTAATAAGGGATTTAACCTGACACACAAGCATTTTCAATTTGAGACACTGAAGAATCAGAATACAGCTCGAAATGGAGGAAGGTGATGAATAGAACAAATTGCAGGAGACAAACTCAGTCGTGGGTTGTGGTAGAAGTGCATGCAGTGGATGAATGAGTTTTCTCAGGGGGAGAATAAATGTTGATGTTCTGTAATCACAATCTGTCGTAGCTGGCGATTGGTTGGAACCGTATTATTCACTTTAAAAGGAACTCCTCTGTCAACACCCTGACTCCCCACCCAGGCCAGATCATCTGCTGTTCCCATGACTAGAGAGAAAATTGTTCAGGTACTTGTCAACAGGATGATACTGGTGGGTTAGTTGAATGTTGCCCTATGATTAGCATCTGTTGTATGAGAACAAAACATAAACTTGCCAGTCGAGATCAAGGTGATAAGTGTTGTGGAGAGACACATTCACCATATTGCTAGGGCTGTAGAAGGAAAAATAAACGCAACAAACTTGAAGTGAGTTTGTGAGTGGTAATCAGAATAACAAAATGAAAGCCTGCCCTTCAGTTCCCTTCTTATTTTTCTCTCCTCCCCTTCCTCTTCCCTTGTTTCCTCTCCCCACTCCTTGCTGCTTTTCTACTCCTTCTATTTCCCCTTTCCCTCTTGTACCTTTTTCTATTGCCTCTCTTCAACTCTCCTTGCTTTTCTCTCCTAACTTGTCTCTTCCCACTTTCCTCTTGCCCACTCCCTTACTTTGCTTCCTCGCCTCTTCTTTCCCAAATCCTGTGTACTCCCCTCACTGCTCTGGGCTCCAGACCCTCCTCATCTACCCTCCCTCTCCATTACCCGCTCTCCTTTTCCCCTTACTTCCTTCTTCCTCCCCATTCTGTCTTCTGTTGCTGTCCTGTCTTCCTCTCTTTTGTCTAACTGCCTGGTACTACTCTTCCTTTCTCACTCAGCTCCTCTTCCCAAATTCCTTCCCCTTGAATCTTTCTCCAACCCCACCTTCCTCTTCCTCCTTCCACCCTGACTTCACCTCCCGTCCCATATTCTCCTGCCCTTCTCCCCTCCTTATGTCCTACTGCCCTCTTCTCTCCTTACTTTCTTACCATCATCCTACCCTCTCTCCTCCCCTCCCACCCATCTCCAGCCATTTGTTTCCCAGCTAGCAGCACATCTATGTCAACTGTCCTCAGCTGAGAGTAGGAGATAGAGACCATTCTACTGACAGAGGTGGCAAGTTCAATTCTGCCCAGGTCCAATTGAGTTGACCTCAGTTAAATCTCTGCAGTTGGAGTGGAATCCAGGGAGAGGAGAAACCTTGGCTGAGGTTCCTACCTATGAGGGTTTTCTTTGTTGGATAGGCCTCCAACCTAATCGGGTATCCAAGCACTTACACCACCCAGCATCTTAATAATTGCTACTAGTTTTAACTGTAGCACGGTAGTTCAGTGGTTAGCACTGCTGCCTCACAGCGCCAAGGACCCAGGTTCGATTCCGGCATTGGGTGACTGTCTGTGTGGGTTTCCTCCGGGTGCTCTGGTTTCCTCCTACAATCCAAAGATGTGCAGGTCAGGTGAACTGGCCAAGCTAATTGCCCAAAGTGTTCAGGGATGTGTTGGTTAGGTGCATTAGTCAGAATTAAACATAGAGTAATAGGGGAGGGGAATGAGTCTGTGTGGGATATCCTTTGGAGGGTTGGTGTGGACTTGTTGGGCCGAAGAGCCTGTTTCCACACTGTAAGGACTCTATATATTTTTTAAAAACTGGGTATCCATGCTCCATAAAGAGAAAATGAGGGCTGGAGATCAGGGTCGAAACGTGTGGCGCTGTAAAAGCACAGCAGGTCAGGCAGCATCTGAGGAGCAGGAAAATCGACATTTCGGGCATAAGCCCTTCATCAGAAATCATACTCAATTGAAGATGCCCATTATAAGACTCAACCACATATTGCGTGTCAAATGCAAGCAGTTAGACTTGCTAAGCGAAAGCTGCACTGATGTGGAGAACTGTTCATTCTCCATTTATACATGGGTGATGTTTTCAGATGTGAAGTTGTACTTGCTGGCTATTCAGCTCCCTTACAAAAATCAAATAGTTTAAACAGAGTATTTGAGAGCAGGTTATATACAGCCCATTTGACAGCGATATGGAGAGAGTAAACTGGGTTGCAACCCCTTGGGAGTTCAATGTGGTTCATTCTCTGTGCTAATCAAATGTTCTTCTTCCAGCTCTGTTTGTGTAACCTAACTTGGGAGTATAGCTCAACACTGTTAGAAGATAGTGCCAGGAAGGGGACTGAGTAGAATAAGGAATTAATATACAAATAGACAAACGGTAATGTAAAAAAATCCAATAGCTGAGAAAAGCAAGTGGAAAAATAAAACTACTATAAAATCTAATACCAAAAGCACAGTAAAAGTATATATATATTTACATGCAACTGTTAAAATATTACTAGCACAGATATTGTTTATATTTCTTAACAGCTAAATTAGAAACATGCATATTTCTGCATCAGCTTAAATGGCTTTTTCTCTTTTTTTTCTATAATTCTGTTGCTGAGACAGGTGGGTTATATAATAGGAATAAATATTCAGAACTCTCTACCTCAACATCTGCTTCACACATTGAGGAATTCCAAATCTATCCTCCCCCCCCCCCCCCCCACCCCCACCCCCAATCACCCATTAGCTGAAGCACCATTCAGTCCACCAAGCTCTTCTTTCTGGTGAATTTTACATCAATTGGCTCCCTCACAAAAGGTCACACTGTCAAATTATCTTCACAGGCATCTTAGGTTGACCAGAACAGGGTCAATCCGAGGCCTCATAAATTTAGGTGACAGAGGAGGAAACATGGGGAATAGTTAAAATGGGTGGTGGAAATCCTAACAGCTCACTCAGCCATTGGAAATTATTGTTCTTTCAGCGTTCTTCTGAACATTTATTCTGTGACCGTCACCATTAAAGTGCACTGACGGTCATTCATCTTATTGCTGTTTGTCGGAACTTGCTGAGTGCCCAGAGCTATCACATTGGCCAACATCCCAACAATGGGAACACCTCAAAAAGAATTCATTGGTTGTTAGGACGTTGTGGGACGTCGTCAAGATATGTAAAGCACAATATAGATGTGAGTTCTAACCTTCTTAGCCCAGACCTCTGGCAAGGTACCTTGCATTTAAATAGTCAGGACTCAGCAAATGTCCCCTATTGTGCTAATGAAGCACAATACATTCAGAAACGAATACTCTTGATTACTGCACTTTAATCTGGAACTGCAACACCAGAATTATTAAGACATGATATCAAGTTGGAGGAAAGCCAACTCCTTACCTTTTGACTTGTCTATAACATTTTCAAAAATAAACTCTTTCAATAAATTAGAACTCTGCTAGTTGGCAGGCTTTTCTAACAGGATACTTTGCAAGTGCCCTGACAGCCCCTTGGGATTTATCCTCTGCTTAATGCCATTAATGCATCAAAAGCATTCACAGGAATGTTCCTGGATAACATCGGACATTGAGACATGTGAGGTATTGGCCGAAAAGTTGGTCAAGAGGTAAGTTTTGTGGAGGAGAGGGAAAAAGGCAGACAGACTTGGCAATACAGCTCCAGCACTCAGGGCCTAAGCAGCTGCTGGTATGATGACTAAGTCTGAATTGATTAAATTTGGGGGTGCTCAAGAGGCCAGAATTGGAGCAGCAGAGATATCTGTCGAGTTGTGGAGGTATAGAAGATACAGAAATCAGGCAGGGCAAGGAAAGATCTCCCACCGAGTACGGGATCAATTTAAATTTAATTAATAAATCTGAATTAAAAGCTATTCTTAGTAATGGCAATTGTTGTAAAAGGCCATTTGCTTGACTAATGTGCTTTAGGGACGTAAGTTGATTGCACTGGCCTACACATGACTCCAGACTAAAGCAACCTATAGCCTCTAAAATGGCCTAGCAAGACGCTCAGCTCAAGTGCAAATATGGAGAGGTAACAAATGCTGACCTTGGTAGTGACAGCCACATCCCGAGAAAGAATACACTTTTTTTAAAAAGCCTAGACATTTTGTGGTGCTACAATCCTGGACCAGACACCAAGTACGTGTCGCAATCTGACCAGGGACCAATAACGTCTGTTTGGAAAACAAAGTGGGACATCCAAAGGATTCACTCAGAGAATAACACCACTAGGTTCCACGGTTTTGAACAAACAACGATAAACTTTAATATACAATGTTAGAGCAATAATGAACCCAAAATGCATAGGCCTCTGATTTCAGAATTATCATGTGATAAATATGGGTGATAGATTTTGATTAAACACCCCATGGTGAACATTACACAGTAAATGCAATCAACACAGACCCTGTCGATTTCTCAGCAGTTCCCTCCAAATGTTAATGACACTTCAGGTCTTCAAATCTGCTCAAAATTCACATGGGGTCACAATTCTTCACTTTTGTTAATCTAGCCTCTCAGGTGCCATTCCATCGCAGATGGCCTCAATGATTGATCCCACTCAGGTTGAATATTCTTCTTTCTTGGGTCTGTGCTATCTCAGATTCTGAAAATGCACTCCCAAACTCATTCAGTAAGCTTTACTCCAGCTTCACTGACCCAGATCTGACCCTGGGGTTTACCCCAAGCTCCAACCTTGCTAAGCGTCATCTGGTAAATTGCCATGACCATATATATCTGGTAGAAATTTCACATAAATAATATTTTCAAACAAATATAGCAGCCTCGAAACTGAGTGTAACTGGAATGTCATGTTTTCTCAGATTGCAGCCTTCCCAGTACGATAAGTCATATCAGAACCCACCTTAGTTCCACAAAGGGGTAGTGGGAAACCCTGGTTCAACAAATAAGGTTGTTAAACTTGAAAGGGTTCAGAAAAGATTTACAAGAATGTCATTGAGGTTGGAGGGCTTGAGCTACAGGGAGAGGCTGAATAAGCTGGGGTTCTTTCCCCTGGAGCATCAGAGGCTGAGGGGTGACCTTATAGAGGTTTATAAAATCATGAGGGGCATGGATAGGATAAATAGACAAGGTCTTTCCTCCGGGCTGGGGGAGTCCAGAACTAGAGGGCATAGGTATGGGGTGAGAGAGGAAAGATTTAAAAGGGACCTGAGGGTAACGTTTTCACGCAGAGGGTGGTATGTGTATGGAATGAACTGCCAGAGGAATTGGTGGAGGCTGGTACAATTACAACATTGAAAAGGCACCTGGATGGGTATTTGAATAGGAAGGGTTTGGAGGGATATGGGTCGGGTGCTAGCAGGTGGGACTAGATTGGGTTGGGATATCTGGTCGGGTTGGACCTAAGGGTTTGTTTCTATGCTGTACATCTCTATAACTCTATGACCGTAGTTGGAATGGATGAGTTGGACTGAAGTTGTTTCTGTGCTGTATTACTCTATGACTGTATAAATAAGGACCCCTAATATACCAGGAACCCCAGATCAAACATGGGGAGCTCCTCAGGCTGAAGTTTCGAGGTCAGATCAGGTCTTCAGGTGTCCATCCCAGCGCCTGAACTGTGCCACGCGCACAATGCTATTTTGAAATGTAAACACGGTGGTTTCAATGAGGCGAGCTCAACATCCAATGAGAGGTGCTGAGTTTCTCTGGGAGGGAGGAGTTGCCTGACTGGTGTCGGTGACAGTCATGTTGACAGTCTTGCTGAGTACAGCTGGCAGATGCTGAAAATAGTACCAGGCTGGCAGAAAGCTGCAATGGGCACTAAGGGGGTCAAGGAGTAGTTCTCAAACTGGTGCTGATCAACCTCTCACATTTCACAACTGGAAGCAAAGTTTCTTTTGCCTCAGAGTGAGCTTCGAACTTAGAAACAATGTAGATTGAAGCCATTCAGCCCATTGAGTCTGCACTGACTGACATCCTCACTCGTAACCCTGCATTTCCCATGGCCAATCCACACAATCTGCACACCTTTGGACTGTGGGAGGAAATCAGAGGAAACCCACACAGACATGGAGGAGAACGTGCAAACTCCGCACGGACAGGTTACCCGAGGTTGGAATCGAACGCAGGGTCCCTGGAGCTGTGAGGCAGCAGTGCTAACCACCGAGCCACCATGCCACCCGGATGTACACCAAGCTGTTTGGCTTTGCCCAGAGAAAAGAGTTTTAAAATCCTGTTGATTCCACGCAGGCTGTGTAACCAGCACATTAATTGGCGAAGTGTTGATTTTCCACTCTCTCTCCTGTGCTGGCCTTTTGAAGGTTGAAGATTGTCCCAGAGGTGTTTGGATCCTTAGCCAGCCTCTGAATACTCCCTTTTCCAACCTGCCCACACCCATTCCTGCCCCCTCCTAGTAATTGAAACTCTAATCTGTATGATCCACCCCAACAAAAGGTGTTGCTAAAAGATTTTGCTGAAACTTGTGGAAGCTTCCCTAGGAACTTCACAGAAATATCCGTGGACAGGAATGTCTTGTCTGTTGCTGTAACATCATCCAGGAGCGCGACAGAAACTGTTCAAGTGATACAACAGAAACAGGAACTGGCCACAGGCAGCATAGCAAGAAACTAATTTTATCTACAATGGGTTCAAGAGTCTCCCTTGTGACTGCCCAGTCCTATTACATAAACAGTCGCGGAAGCCAGTTGAGTCCAGATTTGGGATGGACAGTGCTGTGGAAGCCTCCATCAGTAGGTTCATTCCCCAAGCTCTCATTCACACTGTAACTTAGTCTGACAGTGGAGCAGGGGATAAAAAGTCCCTCACAATTAATCTTCATTTTGAACTAAGACCTCAAGTAGTTTATCAAAACTGGTCAGCCTGCAGTCCCGCGATACCCGTGACAGAAAATCAGAGAAACTGTTTACTCAAGCACCAAACAAATAAATCCAGTTGGATCCATGCCCTGTACCAGGTGTTAGATTGACGACTGGGATCAAGCATAAAAGCCACAAACACTTGAAACTTGGAAACAGAAAATACAGGAATGGGTCAGAACATGAAAAGCAGGGAAAGGCATGTTTTAAGATGCAGGCGACTCTTTGCGACAATTCAGAGGCTAGCTTCTTGTTCACTCTAGCATTGCCTTAAAAATACCTATGCATTTGTTTTATTTGCTGTTATTAAAGCCAGTTATATGAGCAAACTGCACGGACAGGAATTCCTTTATTCTGATTGTAATGGAATGTGATAGTGTAGTTACAAGGCAGGTTTTGTAGTTCCAAAAGGCAGAATTTATCCCACAATAAGACCAAAGAAACAATAAAATATGAAATACACCAGTGTAAGAGACTCTGGATTACTTCACCATCCTAACAGTTAGTGATCACAATAAAATCTTACTTTTTCATTGGCCACATGTTTGCATTGCATGTTTGCAATCTGCACCCTATTCAAAATACAAGCAGTGACTTCAGTTAAATTCAGGAAACAAGATATAGTCAGCACTACATTTTACAAACTCCCATATGACAAAGCTTTAGTGTGACAAATTGGCATTTGTTATACACGACAAATTACATTTATCTGATACACTTCACATAGTAATAAGGCAGAGAACAAGTTGTTTCTTGTTGCAAGGCAATAAGTTGTGGTCTTTTCATGATTAAAAACAACTGCTTTAAAGATTGTTTATAATAAAACTGAATTTGTTCAAACCTAGGAAATTCCTTCTGAAAAAAAAATCGTTTTATTATTATTTTGATTGGCTTCCTATGCTCAACCAGACATGGTAGAGCTGCCAGTTTACAATAAGACCGTGACTGGAACAGCATCACAAGAGCTGCTAACCTAGCACACCAAGAAGGCATCAATCTGTCAAAGATGCAGTTAGTCAGTTACATCCACGCATTTGCTGTAAAACTACAGATCAGCATGGAGCACCACTTTAAGAGACAAGATAACCATTTCTTTGCATCTCCCAATCTGGCAAAAGAAATTATGCCAGAGAAAGTGAAATTAATGTATCAAAAAGAGACACAGCAAGACAAATAATAATAACAGGAGTTGAATGGTCAGTCTAAATTAATAGAATATTATTGTTACATCATTGTTGTGTCTTTTTTATCTAATGTACTTTTCCACTGATGAATGGGCAACAGAGGGGGCATGTTTGAAAACCTATCAGGGTCAATGTTGGATGATTGAAATGAAGGGATAGGGAGCAGCTTGGTGATCTTCTGGTTCAACACAACCTGACAAATGGTTCAAGACTGAATGTTAGGTTGTGCTGGACCTGAGAACAGAGGCAGGTGGGAGTTGTCCTGCCTACTTGCATTCCAGTTCCTTTGGAAAATTTCTCAGTTAAATACTTTCAGTAAAGGGAGCTTTAGTGATAGCTCCGCTTCAATGATAAATTTATAGTGTTTATTAAACAGTGTAAAAAACATCGTTGATGCAGCCATGAATTCAATTATTACCATGTCATTGACATATTGGAAGTGTGCAATGTACAGGAGGCTAGTGATACATTTCTCATGATAAGCAATGACAATGTTAATAAGAGGTGTTCTAGAGAGGTGCACATGGTGTCACTGAATCTGAACTCTCAACTGCACAAGTTGCTAAGTTAATAGGTTTGATCAAATCAGATTGAGTATAGGCATTAGAAGGCCATGTTGCAGTTGTAAAGGACATTGGTTAGGTCACTATTGGAATACTGCATTCAATTCTAACCTCCCTGCTATCGGAAGAGTGTTGTTAAACTTGAATGGGTTCAGAAAAGATTTACAAGGATGTTGCCAGCACTAGAGGGTTTGAGCTATAGGGAGAGGCTGAAGGGACTGGGGAATTTTCCCTGGAGTGTTGGAGGCTGAAGGATAACCTTATAAAGGTTTATAAAATCATGAGGGGCATGGATAGGGTAAAAATTCAAGGTCTTTTCCCCAGGGGTGTGGTCTTTTCATGATTAAAAACAACTGCTTTAAAGATTGTTTTTAATAAAACTGAATTTGTTAAAACCTAGGAAATTCCTTCTGAAAAAAAATCGTTTTATTATTATTTTGATTGGCTTCCTATGCTCAACCAGACATGGTAGAGCTGCCAGTTTACAATAAGACCGTGACTGGAACGGCATCTCAAGAGCTGCTAACCTAGCACACCAAGAAGGCATCAAACTAGAGGGCATAGGTTTAAGGTCAGAGGGGAAAGATTTAAAAGGGACCTAAGAGGCAACTTTTTCACGCAGATGGTGGTGCATGTATGGAATGAGCTGCCAGTGGAAGGGTGGAGGCTGGTACAATTACAGCGTTTAAAAGGCATCTGAATGGGTATATGAATAGGAAAGGTTTGGAGGGATATGGGCCACATGCTGGCAAATGGGACTAGGTTTATATAGGATTTCTGGTTGACATAGATGAGTTGGATGGAAGGGTCTATTGCCGTGCTGTAGAACTCGATGACTCTGTGACTCTATGACTGATCCAGGCACTGGTGGCGCATCTAGGTTGTCACAATGTCGTGCAAATGGCCTCCTTCAGTGGTACATTGGTAAATCAGAGCAATGCGGAAAGAGCACACAGACACCTGATTGTTCTCAATATGTGGGTATGGTATGATATTCACAACAATCAGGGAATCTCTAAAGTGCAGGCTGAAAACCCTTTTGAAATGGTTGCAACAGAACCACTTGGCCAATTCATGCCATGCAGAGTTGAGGCCTCAATAAAAAAGCACATAAATGGACAGCAGTTTTGTGTGTCTTGTTTAGCCTACAGGTGCATGATTGCAGTGAGCCATGAGGACTATTTGTATCTAAAATCTCAGGTTACCACCCTCATCCAAGTCCAACAAGAGCCTTTGCCTTCTAGTGGGCTGTGGGTCATGTGCAGTGGCAACATTTAGAGACATAAACATAGAACCAACATCAAGCCCAGCATGCCTTCTGTTGATTAGTCAAGTTTGTTGAGTCTGACCCTCCAGTATCTTCATGGGGTTTATACAAATATATATCAAGATTTGCCTTGAAATTGCACAATGTTACCAGATGTTTTGTTCTGCATATGAAAATCTCTTAGGTGTTCCAGGACATCCATGTTCCAGATCTGCTTATATTTCAGGCCTGGGTGTCCTTGTTGTACTCTAGGACTGTTTGCCTAGCAACAAATACCATACTGTGTATTCAGTGTGATTCTGCTATTGGACAACTTTGCTTAATAATTTGAATCTGATAAGAATTACACTGGAAACTAATTCAAGATTATCAGTCAGATTCACAATGTAATGGGTTTGCAAGTGACTGAACCTACATTTGTGAATACTCAGCACCCTATTGTATTTAGGTAATGGGAATTCCTACATGAAGCACATCTTTATCATCAGGAAAGCAGGAATTATGGAGAATACCAAATTTTGCTGCATCCCCATGGCAATGCCCTGATCAGTCAGAGTCCAACTGCTGGATCTGAGAATTAAGATTGATATTTAACAATTCCTGCTATATCTTAATGCCAACAGCACCGCATCCCCACCCTAGAAAAGCACCCTCTTCTCACACTGTATAAATTGCTGTTCCTTTTTCAAGTCTGGATTCTTGTGTCCTCGTGTTGATGAGTGCAGGATGAAAAGCTTCAACTTTGCACCTCCTTCATGTAAAATCATGAGTGGCCTCAGAAGACTGGTATTTTCCTGTTGGTCTCTGGGGGGAGTAGTGGGCACAAGATGAATGGAATTCCTCTGGCGGAATAGGGAGCCCGTGCTCCAGCCAGTCCCATAGGCTCTACTTACAAAGCCACAGGCCATCTGAAGCACACAGAGTCATATATACAGAGTCACACACACAGAGCCACAAAGATAGAACCAGACACACAAATCCACATACCTAGAACCAGATACGCAGAGCCATCTACACTGAGCCACATATACAGAGCCACATACCTAGAACCAGATACGCAGAGCCACCTACACAGAGCCACATACATAGAACCGCATACACATTCTCAGTCTTGGAGGGCTGAAGGGCCTGTTCCTGGGCTGTAAATGTTCTTTGTTCTTTGTACAGAGTCACATACCTGGAGCCATATACATATAACCAGATATATAGAGCCAAATATACAGAGCCACATTAATAGAACCACATACACAAAGCCACATACACAGAGCCGTATACATAGAACCAGATACACAGAGCCACGTACAAAGAGCCACATACACAGAGCCATATACATAGAGCCACATATGCAGAACTACACACACACAGCTACATTAATAGAACCACATACACAGCACTACATACAGAGCCACACACACAGAGTAACATGCACACAGCTAAACACACACAGAGCTGCACACACAGAGCTACATATATAGAGCCATGTACACAGAATGAAGTCGTACACAGATTGAAGTCACACACAGAGCCACATACACAGAACCGCATACACAGAATCACACACACCGAGCCACATACACAGAGCCACATACACAGAACAGAGCAAAACATACTTAACTACATACACTGAACAGAGCGATATACACATATACATAGATGCACACACACGTATGCATACACACTCATAAACGTACATATAGTCAGCTCTGACATAACACGTGCTTCTTCGATGCAAATTGGCTTTAACGCGATTGAAGAACTTAGACCATCATATGCAGAACGTGAACTTTCCGTACGTGTATTAGCCATAACGCAGCTCCAGGCCCATTAGATTTAATGGCACGCAAGAATGGATCTATTGTGTTATATCAGAACCAACTTGTACACAGAAACACATGTGCACACATACACGCATATAAACACACACTCACACACACACTCTCTCTCTCTCTCTGATGGCCTGGCTGCAAAGGCCATTTTAAAAAATTGTTGAAATGAAAAGAGAGCTCCTCTGAAGAACTCTTCTCCTTACTTACTTTCCATTGCTGGCCGGTGCTGCACAAGCAGGGAGATCTCTGATTAGCTCTATATTTAGTGAGTACATTTGTCATTTTGATTTGAACTGGGCACATACCCTCTGTTAGCCAGTCTGGGAAAAATCTCCCTGCTCCACTCAAAGGGTTTTAGAGCCAGGTCTCTGCTTTTTTGGCCAAGTTAAAATGGCTTCAGGAAAAACCTGGCCCATAATCTCCAGACGTGAATGGACAGATCTCAACTTGTGGGCACAGATGGCGGACATGAAAGAGGGTCTCAAAGCCCCTGATGACTATGAAAAGACAACGTGAATTCCCAGCCTTGCTACTAGGGTTGTAGCAGAGTGTACTGACAGCACAGGATGACAGGAACAGCTTTTATCAGGGGTGAATTGATCCCACATCCAAGCTTCCTCAGATAAAGCACGAGATCAAGCAACCTGGAAAATTGCCAGCTTCTACAAATCATGTGCCAGTGTCAGCTAGATCTTTCCCAGAACTGGGAGAAATATGGACAGGGAGTAATTCTTACAATGACCTACTTGAGGAACGTGACTCTATAAACCAGTG
This sequence comes from Chiloscyllium plagiosum, assembly GCF_004010195.1. Classification (NCBI taxonomy): domain Eukaryota; kingdom Metazoa; phylum Chordata; class Chondrichthyes; order Orectolobiformes; family Hemiscylliidae; genus Chiloscyllium; species Chiloscyllium plagiosum. The sequence goes on from NC_057730.1 coordinate 13,504,284, forward strand.
CATCACTGACCCACCTCCAACCTGAACCCTACTATAAACTTTGTACTGGAAAATGTATATACTTTATAATTTTTGATAAATATTGCACTAATCTTAAATCTACATGAACTTCCTGTTGTTGCGTTTTGTATTTTTATCCCGTATGATGAATGCCTATGTCTACATTTATAAAATGTTGTGTCTAAATAAACTTGTCACATTGATTGCACCATCTGGTGAGCAGATTCTCATAAATCACCCAAAATAGTTTCTGAAAAGAAACTTCCCAATGCTCAAAATATTACTTGCAACAAAAATTAAAATATGAGAATAGTTTGATATACCATATGATTTGATCCATTGAATTGCCTTTAATGCTTACATTAAAATATTTACTCAAAGGCCCAAGCCTCTGCCAAAGGCCTGACTTTGAACTTGATGTTATTGACTAAATCCATCAGCTCAACTTATTTTGTGTGTTTCATTCACTCTTCAGGAGTAGGCATCACGAGCAATGCCAGCAATTATTATCCATCATTAATTGCACTTGAGAGGGTGGTGGTAAGTGATTTTCTTGAACAGCTGCAGTTCATGTGGTATTGTAGGGATATCCATGCGGAAACAGATATCAGGAAATGTGACTCACTGACAATGAAAGCAATTTAGTTCCAAGTCAGGATGGTCTGTGACTTGGAGGGAACTTGTTCTGATGCCTCTGCTACCATTTTCCTTCCAGAAGGTAATGGTCCTGAGTTGTAAGGTACTTTCAGATGGGCCATGGTGAGTTGCTGCAGTGCATCTTGTAGATGGTAGACACTGCTGCCACTGTAGTGGTGGAAGAAATCAATGTTTATGGTGGTCGATGGGGGCCAATCAAGTTGGCTGCTTTATCCTGGATTTTGTTGAGCTTCTTGAGTATTATTGTTGCTGCATTCATTCGGACAAGTGGAGAGTATTCCATTACACTCCTGACTTGATCTTTGTAGATAAGAGAAAGGCTTTGGAATCAGGATGTGAGTTCCTTGCTGTAGAATTCCCAGTCTGTAACCTGCTCTTGTAGTCACAGTATTTCTGCTGATCTTTAGTGATCTTTGGTACAATGATGGTGGGCGATTCAATGAAGGTTACACTATTGGATGTCATTGGAAGGTAGTTCGACTATCTTGAGTTGGGGATGGTTACTGTCTAACACTTAACCATATGGAATGGATATTAATTGCTACTTATTAGCTCAAGCCTGAAAGTCGTCTAGATTTGGCTGCAGGTGGGCACTGTGTTTCAGTACCTGAGAAATTGCCAATGGTACTAATTGTCAGAAAACATCCCTTTGTTGAACCTTATGCTGGAGGGAAGGTCATTGATGAAGCTGCTGAAAACTGTTGGGTCTAGGACACTACCCTGGGGAACTCCTGCAGAGATATCCGGAGACTGAGACAATTGGTCTCCAAACCATCAACCACTCTCCTTTGTGCCAGACATTGTGCAGTCTGAGTCTGTTTATTGTCAAAAACTGTGGCAGGTCAGGCAGACTTCAGGCAGCATCCAAGGAGCAGGAGAATCGACGTTACGGGCATAAGCCCTTCATTTCCTGATGGAAGGAAGGCAGGGAGTACTTTTTTTACAGGGTGCCCTTTGCCCTCCCAGAAGATAGCACACCCTCTCTCTTTGACACGCCAAGGACTTAAAAACCTAGGCCCCTCCCTCTTTACCTAATTCTCCAAGGTGGACAAAACCTGCCAAATGCCTCCAAACCTGCCAGGTGTAAGGGGGCCTTATTCCTGGGTCAGCCTGTCATCCTGGTAGTGCCCATCTCTGAACCATGGTGCTGCAGCTGCTGGCACTGTTTGGCTGGCAGCTGCAGAAGTTAAGGGGCAAAGGTCGCACATACCCATGCAATGCACTCCAGTGTGTTTTTGGGTGTGGGGCAGGATGTCCCAGACTGTCAGCTCATCACCGGGCCTTTCTAAACATCAAAGAAAATACTGCAGTATAAATGTTGTGATTTTTATTTGGTATTCTATGAACTTCAGAAAGCATATTTCCGTGATAGATTGAGGGATTAGGATCATAGATAAGAAAGGGCATCCCTTTAATTTTCACTAAAATGTGCTGAATATCAGTGCTTGCCAATCATCTCACCTGCAGAAAGTGAGGACTGCAGATGCTGGAGATCAGAGCTGAAAATGTGTTGCTAGAAAAGCGCAGCAGGTCAGGCAGTATCCAAGGAAGGGCTTATGCCCGAAACGTCGATTCTCCTGTTCCTTGGATGCTGCCTGACCTGCTGCGCTTTTCCAGCAACACATTTTCAGCAATCATCTCACCTGAGTTGACAATCAGCAAAACAGTCACTGCTAATTCTCTGTAGCTGAAGCCGAGAAAACAAAGATATTAATTTCTAGCATTAGTGAGAGAGACATAACCTGCATGCAGACAGATTGTGAGTGACAAGGTTGAGAAGATAGCGATTGACAGAGAGAAGACACCTATACCGAGAAAGCAGCAGTTATTTTACTTTCTTTAGTTTGATTTGTTGATAAACTTCAATTTTCAGAACTAACAATATCTCTTTTCGAGGAAGTGAGGGCTGAGAGAAATGACTGGAGACGAAGGGATGCCTGGCCACTTCCCATCTTCCTTTGTCAGAGTGAATAGTTGAGGGCGGGGGTTGGGGGAGGGGGGGAGCGGGGGTTAATCAAAGAGTCTGGTGAGTGTTTGGAAGGGTTGGTGAGAAGGTAAAGGAATATGGAACACGATGGAAATTAGAGCACTGGGGCCCAAAAGCGATTGGAGAGCGATTGAGATTCATATATTCTCTGCAATCGACAGCAATGAGCTGTCAGTGATGTGCACACCAAAGCAACACTTCCCTGCTCCCTCCAGCTTAAAGGAGAGCTGGGTAAAGCAGGAAACCAAACAGAGGAGGAGAAGTCAAACAGGAGTTTAGAATAGAAAGGCAGGAAAGAAGATAAAGAGGCCAAGTCATCGAAACATGGTGATAATGGATGGGCTCTATTCATATCCTTCTACCTTTACCCATTAGATTTGTTGATGTCCCTCTCTATAATTAAAACTGCCCTCTTGTGGTACAGGGGTAGCGTCTCTACCTCAGGATAGAGAGGCTTGGGTTCAAGTCCCATCTGTTCCAGAGGCATGTAAAAACATCTCTGAGTTGGTTGATAAGAAGAGTAGATTAAATAAAACCTTGTCAAATTATAATTTGGCGAACCCACAAACTCGGTCCAAGGCCCCAAAGAATTCTTCCATATCCAACAGAGACTTTCCTGCGCATCCAAACACCTCATCGACTGTGTCCATTGCTGTCGATGTGGTCTTCTCTACAATGGGGAGACAGGACGCCAACTTATGGAAAGTTTCAGAGAACATCTCTGAGACACACGCACCGAAGAACCCCACCGCCCTGTGGCTGACCACTTCAACTCCCCCTCCCACTCCACCAAGGACATGCAAATCCTGGGCTTCCTCCACCACCAAAGAACACTTCATCTTCTGCCTTAGGACCCTCTAACCACATGGCATCAATGTCGACTTCACCAGTTTCCTCATCTCCCCTCCCTCCATCTCATCCCAGATCCAACTCTCCAACTCGGCATCGCCCTCTTGACCTTTCCTACCTGTCCATATTCCTTCCCACCTAGTTCCTATGTCTCCTGCTCCTCGGATGCTGCCTGACCTGCTGTGCTTTTCCAGCACTACACGTTTTGACTCTGATCTCCAGCATCTGCAATGCTCACTTTCTCCTAACCCATAAAGGAGGCACTATAACACTCAACTTTGCATCACTCCGCCCCCTCAACAGTAACGACAGAAAAACTCATCAGCTGCAAACAACTCAAAGGTCTGCATGTTCCCAGTCCCTGAATGGCATAGGTTACAACGAACCAGTTGGCAAAATATGGTGAGGTTGGAAAATGAGATTCTCAATATTAAGAAAAACCAATCCATATTCCACCAAGGTTTGAACCGGAAGATGAGAATCCTGCCAGTGAGTAGCGAGAGGTCTATTTGCGTGTATTACCATCTCATTGCCAATCTTGTCTCATTCACATTCAGTTTCCTAATCCCTCTCACTTCGGAGAGAAACTAGACAGTGACTATTCCTGGAGTGTAATTCCTGGTGATTCCGACTTGCCACTTGCTCCTCCTGGCCTTCAGCTCAGAGAGCAGTCCGCACCGTCTCGGGCATGCTGCTGCATGGGCAAGTGACTACCTGCACCCTCCATTCACAGACATTGGCATCAGACATGCCCAACCTCACACCATCATGCCACATCTCCGACTCAGTCACTTATCCACTTTCATGCTACACTTTGGAACAATATTGCCCCATTTGTTCCAGCTGGTGCTGGGGCAGGTACCCATCTGATGCACCAGAGCAATGCCACTCACGGTTCTTTCCCTGCCTTTTTTAATGCTGGAAGTCAAGCTGCAACTATTCACCAATGTGTTCTTATGTGCAATACTGCCTTTCTTGGGTGAAGTAGGATTTGGAGGCTTGGGGGAGAAGGTATCAATGATCATGCAACGCTCACAATCTCCTACTGTACTGGCTTGTGGCACATGCATCAGAATAAGGCCCCTTATTTCAAAAAGGTCCATGTCGAAACATTGGTCCTCTGCAGGTGCAGAGAAATTGATGAGGACCAGGTTGAGGCCAGCAGACCCAGCACCAGCAGCAACCTTCAGTAGTTGCTGAACAGCCTTCATACGGAGAGATAGCAACTGAAAGTCCCTTCAGGATGCAGAGGGGGTACAGGAGGCCCAAGGCATTGCTTCACTGTAGACTGAGACATCCCCAGACACTGTCACAGAACTAAGACATCTGCTGGAATGGTACTTGGGAACTGCAGGAATGTATGGCCATCGTATTCCAGAGGCTGTCAAGGTGACAGCAACATTAATCTTTCAGTCAACTGGCTGCTTCCAAAGGCCAACTGGCAAGCTGTGTGGGATCTCACAACCTTCGGCCCACTCATCTATAAAGGCTGCTGCCAACGCAGGTTGTGTTAGATCACACTGCTTCATCTGGTTTCTCCAGGGCGAGGTCAGTGGACATTGCCAGAGTAGCTGGCCTCTCCCAGGTGCAGGGCACTGTAGACTGTACCTACGTTGTGTTGAGAGCATCATAGCACAATGGAGTAGTTTGCATCAACAGAAAGTGAATCTGTTCCATCAATGTTTAACTCTTCTTGGTACCACACCTGAGAAGTCTGCATCAGGTTCTCTGGAGACTGCTTATAAACTTGAGGTCTCTCACGTTCCTGCTACATTTCAAGGATGAAGACTTCATGCCTTGTGATGTTGGTTACTGGTAAACAGGGGCTACATTCTGCAACAAAGGCTGATGATCCTGTTGCATAATCCCCTGACTGAAGTCAGACATGGCTACGGTGTAGCCCATTCTTCCCTCAGAGTCATCGTGGCACAGATAATATGCCTCCGGGAGATGAGATTCTGATGCTTGGATTGGTCTGAAAGGCTCCTGCAGTATCTTCCAGACAAAATGTGCCAATGAATCCTAGCGTCCTATGCTCTGTACAGCTGTCTACTGGGAAGAGGGCACGTGATAGACACTGAAGAGCTGGGAGAGTGACGGATGCAGCAGCCTTCCGAGGAGAACAATGAGGACACTGAGTAGGAAGGACATCACCATCAGCATGGAAGAGTGCAGCTGCATTGGGCAGAATAAACCAGGCAGGACCTAACCATGGCAGCTGGGTATAGCATTCAGTCATTGGCTGGAAATTGTTCAAAATTGACACTTGACCAACTTTTGGTAAGATTCATCTCAAAGTGTTTGATTCGCAAATTGCTGTTTCAGTATAGAAACCACAAGCTAAAGACAAAATGCTTGATTTTAAAGTGGGGATTATGTCTGCAGTCCTTGGTGTGGTATCGCTAGTGGCATTGCAGTGTCAGTGATCAAAAGATTGAATTGAATTGAATTTATTGTCATGTGTACTGAGGCACAGTGAAAAGCTTTGTCTTGCGAGTGATACAGGCAATAAGTAACATAGATAAGTAACTAATAGTTAAAAGCGACAAAAACAAAAATACAGGTACAGGCGAATGCTAAGAGTTTGTCAGTCCATTCAGTATTCTAACAACAGTAGGGTAGAAACTGTTTTGAAACTGGCTGATGCATGTGTTCAGGCTTCTCCCTGATGATAGAGGTTGTAGGAAAGCATTGCCAGGGTGGGATGGATCTTTGAGAATGCTGGCAGCCTTTCCTTCACAGATGCTTCTTCTATTTCCTCTATACTCCATGCTCCACTCTGATGTGCCTCAAAACATTTCCAATAAAATTGCTTGACAATGTACATTCATTATAAAACACATAGCTCATAGGGTTCTGCAGTTTCCAAGCCCTCAGTACACTCTGTCTCTCAGCTTTCTCCAATGCCTTGCTGCAGCAGCTTCCCAATATGTAGGTCTGACAGCAGATGCATTTTATTAATATCAAAATCACTACAATCTGATTGAATGGAACATGCTGCATATGGCGAAAGTGAGGGCTGCAGATGCTGGAGATTAGAATCGAGAGCGTGGTGCTGGAAAAGCACAGCAGGTCAGGCAGCATCCGAGGAGCAGGAAAGTCAATGTTTCGGGCAAAAGCACTTCATCGGGAATGAGGTTCATTCCTGATGAAGGGCTTTTGCCCGAAACATCGACTTTCCTGCTCTTCTAATGATGCTTGACCTGCTGTGCTTTTCCAGCACCGCATTCTATATAAAGGACAAGTTGAATTTTATTGCAAATTCTGTAAGATTCGAGTCAAAATGTCTCAGTAACCTTTCTATACATTCTATGAATAGGATATACTTTTGGAGAAAAATGTTATCATGCTGTGAGTTGGTGGTTGGGCTGGACGTACAGCTGGCCTCACACAAAACAATTCATTTTGGAAACAAAAGTCTGCTCAAACTTTTGAATACAGGAGTTGGGACATCATGTTGAGGTTGTACAGGACGTGGGTGAGGCCTCTTTGGAGCATTGTGTGCAGTTCTGGCCACCTCTGTTATAAGAAGGATGTGATTAAACTGGGGAGGGTTCAGAAGAGATTTACCAGGATGTTGCTGGGAACGGAGAGTTTGAATTATAAGGAGAGGCTGGATAGACTGGGACTTTTTTTTTCACTGGAGAGAAGGAGGTTGAGAGGTGACCTTCTAGAGGTTTATAAAATCATGAGGGGTATAGATAATGTGAATGGCAGGTGTCTTTTCCCTTGGGCGGGGGATTTCAAGACTAGGGGGCACATTTTCAAAGTGAGAGAAGAAAGATTTAAAAAAGGCATGGAGGCAATGGTTTTCCACAAAGAGTGGCTCACGTGTGAAATGAACTTCTCAAGTAAGTGGTGGATGTTGGTAAAGTTAAACGTTTAAAAGGTACTTATGTAAGTACATGAGTAAGAAATGTTTGGAGTGATATGGGCCGAGCGCAGGCAGACGGGGCTAGTTTAGTCAGCATGGGCTGATTGGACTGAAGGGTCTGTTTCTGTGCTGTATACCTCCATGACTCTGTGATGTTATTTAATCAGCAAGGGGATGAATTTTCCCAGATCATTGGGAAGGCTGACGATACAATCAGGGAAAGTGTCGGGAGATGTTCCTGACCATACCTGCAGGCATTTTGCTTTTATCAGGAGGCTATATCTGTGCCAGGAGACTGCCCAGTAAACCTTAGCAACTTCCCAACAGATTTCCAAGGAGGGAGGCATCACTTATGAAATCTTTCACCACAATGAGTGTCCCTGTGAGTGCAGTGCTGTGCCAACACACCGTCACCCTCTGATGATCACTGGGCCTTGACTGCCTAACTCCATCTTCCTCTCAGAAAACTGCCTTCAAAGGAACCTTTACTCAAGAATTCCATCTTGAGTAATGGTGCTGCCAAGGCTGTGGCATGCCAGCCCTCTGACTGAAATGGCACTCCTGAGTTTGGGTATGTGAAATGGTGCCCCTAGACTCCCCCTCCCTAACAGAGCTTGCTCCCGCTCTCAGGCTCTTCAAAGAAACAGAAGTTGCCATGGTGACCATCAATTTTGAATCTGCAACTGTTGGACCAACTGCCTTTTCTAACTATTTCTGTTGTGGAATCTTGTGTCAGTGAAGAAGATGGCAAACAGAAGACTCTCAAAGTAAACTCTCTAATTTGAGCTCCACCAGAGCTGGTTGTTACTATGAGGGCAGAGAAAATGCTTCAACACGATCGTCACAGCCTCCCTGAAAAGGATTCAATATCCCCTTGACTCACAGGAATCTCTCACCCGAGAGAGCCCTGGATAAGGAATGAAGGGCTAAGTGTCTGAAATATCTTTGATAGGTCCACAGCAAGACCAAGCGCGAAGAGCTAAAAGGCTTTTACTATTCATTTAAGAGATGTGGGTGCCACTGTCCAGGCCAGCATTTATTGTCCATCCCTAATTACCCGGAGGGCAATTGAGAGTCAACCTCATTGCTGTGGGTCTGGAGTCACAAATTCCACCATCTGCCATAGTGGGACTTGAACCTGGGCCCCTGGAACATGACCTGGGAATCTCTGGATTAATAGTCCAGCAAAATACTACTAGGCCATCATCTCCTGTGTGGTGTGCGAAAACCTGGAGCATCTCACCACCTTCCTCTTCAGACACCCAAGTGGGGCATGGTGTTTGGATTCAGCGATGGGCTGTTTATTTATTCAGGGCCCACAACTCCAGAATGCGAGAAAGTCAACATCTGTCTCAAAGGCCTGCTTTAGAAGGTTCAAACTCTGTGTTCAAATCAATTCCAGTCATTTGCAGTACTGCTGACCAGGCAATTTCCAAATCATTTCCATTCCTATCAAATTAGTCATGTCTCCGTACATGGCCCTCAGACTATACCGTATGGAGATCTATATTCCCGAACTAGCTCTGCTTCTGAGTGAATTTCAGAACCCTATATAAATTTACAAAGCTGTGTTTACAGCAAACACAATCAGATGGCAAGATTCTACTTAATTGTTGCTTTCACCAATTTTCAACTTAATGAAATCATAATCTTTTATCTCAAGAGCCACACTTCAGTACATAAAGTAAAAAACAAACACACCACTTAGGCAGAGAATTTAGATTCTTCTGGTAATGCACATAACATCTGCACTGCACATTAACCTGTATTTATAGGACTTACGATTGGATGCTTCTGGCTTGCATTTGATCAAAGGAAAATTAACAGGAAGTGCAAATAGACATAATCAGATTTTTTTTTAAAGAAAGCAGCAGACTCCATAAAAATAAGCTCTTAACTTCAAAGAGGATGAGTGGGATTTTATCACCCGCATTCCCCACAAACAATTTCTCTTCATAAATTGTTTTAAAACCACAAGCTCAGCTGAACACAATAAAGTGTACTCGGTTTATTACTACTCCCAGCATGAAGCTGCTATACAGGATTGTAAACAAAAAAAAAAATAACTTGTTTACTGTTACGCCAAATTCAATTCAATCGCAGAACATGCACAAGGTTTGATAGATGTTCAGTAGGCACTGGAATTAAAAAGAGCACAGATGAGAACAACTTGGCGGATCCTAAGTGTGTGCTTTCAAATAAATTGCTTCATGTTGTAGGCCTTGTTTTATCACAAGATTACAGAACAGAAATGGTTAGTTTCTGGGAAAAGGCAGATGGTGTAACAGTCGCAGAGATGGACAGACTCAAAATTCACTGTTGCCATGGCAACTCTTTCTTCTGAAGGCCTGCTGACCACTAAGGACCTGGCCCACTTAATTCCTTCGAATTTCATTTGCACTTTAGTCTTTGGTCACACTGTCCCCTTCCCATTACTATTCCAGTTCCGATTCCTAATTTTCTCTTATTCACCCCTTTCCTCTGCTTCCCTCTGTTCTGGTGGTACCACATTGATGTAGCCACTTCCCATTGTAGGCCTTGAGTTCTGCTTAACGATGGGCCGTTCAAAGGCAAGCCCCACTTGAGATTCCATTCATTGTCTTCACTAATGGCAGGAAGTTTGCTTTTTCAATCACCAAAACACATTCTAATCCACCCAAAACTGCCCCGAATGAGATGAGCAAACCCAGCACAGATTTCAGATATTTTAGGGGGATGCATGAGACTCCTCACTTACTTTTTATCCACTCATGGGATGAGGGTGCCGCTGGCTAGTTCAGCATTTATTGCCCATCCCTAATTGCCCAGAGGGCAGTTGACTCTTAACATTTCTGTAGGTCTGAAGTCCCATGTAGGCCTGACTGGGTAAGGACATTAGCGGACCAGATGGAGAGAAAGCAAGCTAACATTTCAAGTCTAGATGAGCTGCAGATGAAGCTCAAAACGTTAGCTTGCTTTTTCTCCATGGATGCTGCCTGACCTGCTGTGACCTCTAGCATTTTTTGTTTTCAGTGAACCAGATGGGTTTTTCAGACAATCAGCAATGGATTCATGTCATCATTAGACTCTTAATTCCAGATTTTTAAAAATTGAATTCAAATTCCACCAGCTGCCATGGCAGGATTCAAGTTCAAGTCCCCAGAACATTATCTTGGACACAGGATTAAGAATCCAGCGATCATACCACTAGGCCATCAACTTCCCCAAACACTTTATCCACACAGTTTAGCCTTATGGCCCTCAATTCTATTTCTAACTACATGTTCATGAACTCATCCTTCCCTCTGGTTGTGACCTCATCCAGGCTATCAACCCTCAGAGATTTCTGCACTCCTTGAATACTGTATCTTCAGTTTCCTTCCTTGCACCATTAGTGGCAATGCCTTCATCTGCTGGGGCTCTAAGTTCAGAAAACCCTTTCCTAAACATGTCCAACTTGCTGCCTTCCTTCAATATGCTGCTCTGATGCAAAAACAAACCTTTTCACACATCATCACAGAATGCAATCCCTGGAAATGAGAAGGAGGCAGGTTCAACAAGGGCATTGGATGATCCTTGAGATAGAAATAATGTGCAAGGCCATGGGTGAAAACAGAAGACTGGCACTTGGTAAGGATGCTCATTTGACGAGGTGATGCAGATACAAGAGACTGAATGACCACACTCTATGCCATGACACTTCTGTGATTTAAAACCTAACCCTTTGACCAAGCTCCAGTCATTTGTTCTATTATCTCCTGATGTGACTAAGTGTCAAATGCTGTTGGACGACACTGCTATGGAACATCTTCGGATGTATTTTAAAATCTCCATGTTGTTGTTAATCGACATTCAATTGCTTTTGATGGCTGCTGTTCTTCTGTAAGGAATATGCTTTTGATGGCTTCAGTATAGTAAAAGTTGGCTATGATTGTGCAGATAAGATCTGTCAACTCAGACAATGGCTGAATTGAAAAATGCACAACCTGGTATGGAACTGAAATGCTGGGTAATATGTCTGAAGAGTTAATTGATCTTCAATCAGTGTGGTGCCAATGGTTAATAACTTTGGTCTCAGTCCCTCTCAGTTAAGGAAGCAGAAAGCAGTTGAGTATTGTTCTTCTGAAGGAACATGCATTTGTGGATATCAGATGAGGATTGGGAACTTTCTCACAACAACTGACTTTTAGTCAATGTCTTGGCTATTGATGAGGCATATGCCTTCAGTTGGCTGAGGTAGCAGAGGGCTATAGAGGTAGCCAGCCAACATAAACTATCAGTTTCTTATAAATTTATTGTCTACCTATAAATGTAGTGATTATAATGACATCAGCCAGGTAGACCTCTTAGAATATGAGTTCCCCAACTGGGGCTGTTAACCTGGTCCAAATAGCGATTGCTGGCAGACAGATATAAACTGCAGTGTCAGAGCGTCTGCTCACTCTGAGAGCTGGTTCTGTGGGAGCTGGATCAGTGCCAAGGACTCTCCGTGTGTGAATACAGGGGGAATCGGAGACGAGATACCGGCCTCTGTGGAGTTATTTCAATAAATATCAGATTAAACATATTCAGTAGGAAATTCAGGGCTAGCTACTTTAGCTAGAGAATGTGACACTTACTATCACACAGGGAAGAGTGAGTTGATGATTGTAATTGCAATTAAGGGAAACCATCCCTACACATGAAAGAGAAGGAACAAAACAGGATATGATGATAGTGTTGAAGAAAGTAAATACTTTAGTTTGCATCGTGATTTTTACAAACACCAGATGTCTCAAAGAAGGTCAAAGTCAATCATACGCCTTTGACGTCTTGTCCCCATTGTAATGTAGGAAACGCAGCAGCCAATTTACACATCGCCAGCTCCGACAAGCAGCATTGCGATAATGTCCAGATCATTCCGTTTCTGCAACAACGACAGAGAGATCAATATTGGCCAGGGCATGAGGGATAACTCTCCCTGTTCTGCGAGAAGCTGTGCAATCATTGGCCTCCTCCCAAGCAGGTAGGCAGGGCTTTGGTTTAACATCCTGCACTTGCTCAGTACTGCACTAGAATGCCAGCCTTGAACTTTGTGCCCCATTCCTGGATTCCTGGAGTGGGGTTTGAACCCATAACCTTGTGATTTAGAGAAAGAAAATGAGACTTGAGCAGTGGGTGGCAATGCAGTACGGCATAAGGAGGCTTGTGTGAAGCAGTGGAACAGAAGGGCTGAATGGTCCAAACACCATCCATTTTATGCAATTCTATGCAAATGTTGTTGCCTATGGTTTGCTACATCACAGGTTTTACTGTCGCTGAACTGAGCAAAAAATAACGTGAGCCTGATACTTGATCTACAAACCATAGCTGCAGAACCTCAAAAACATGATAAAGCCTGAGAAATGATGTCGCTCAAAGATATGAAGAATTCAGCACGCACCAGCTGTACAATTTTGCTGGCCTCCAGCGTAGGCAATCAAATTCAATGATAGTGTTATAGCTTGCTCTGGAATACACGCTGTAATAAATCTGACGGACCTTCTGCAGGTGAAAAGCTATGGAATAACCGCTAGTGTTTTGTATGGATTAAAACAATTTTTTGATGAATGGTGCTCAAGCAATGACAGGAAGTACACACTCCAGTGCACATGATGTTAGACAGCTTGTCACAGTTTCTCAAGCACAGAATGGTACTAAATCCACACACAGTCAAATCCACAAACACACACACTTCTGCCATGAAGCAATGACAGCCAGAAGCAAACTGCTGCCATGTCCTAGTTTATTCCTGACTTAATCAGTGCAGTCGGAGCTATTCATGCTATGTGTATGGGTAAGGCCTTAGTGTGACATCTCTCCTGACCAAAATTACCTCCATTCCTTAATAACAAATCTAATTATTTATCATTCTTGTTCATTTTTGTCCCTGTCACGACAAGATTGTGGCATGTCCTCACTTGGTACTGGTCGCTCAGGTATGACTCTGTTGGTCGCATACTCACTTCCGCTGACTTGATCAGTAAATCTATTGTGCGTTACCACATTCATGAGGGAATGCTGCACTGTCAGAGGTGCTGTCTTTCAGATACAGTTGATCAATTGAAGCACTCTCTTCTGTCTGCTCAACGTAAAAGATCCTTTTACCAGCATTTGAAGGAGTGAAAGATTTACGTCAATGTCCTGCCCGATGTTTGTTTGTCAAGCTAGCTTTCTGTGCTGCTTTGGAGGGTTTGCTGTACGTAACCTGGCGACCTTGATTCCTGCACTGCAGCAGTGACTTCGAAATGCACCTCCCTGGCTTGTTAAATGTTTTAATATCCTGTGGTTGGGAAAGTTGCTATGTCAGCACAAGCTTTTCTTTCAATAACACACTGGAGGCTTTTGGACAAACTCTCAAAGGAAAGCCGAATAGTTTATAAAGTCATCAAAACTCCTGAAGTATATTACACAGTTTAATGGACTCTGATTGATTTTTTTTTAATCTATGTAATCTCAGATTGTTTATCTTTTGGGAGCTTTCCCATATCTGGTTCACTACCAACAGTGCAACTGATCACACCCCGTTTCATTTTCATAGCCCCCCACAGTTGTGCAGAGGGGATAGGGTGGGGGAAGGACGGGAAGGGGAGGGAGAATGCTTTATAACCTTCTGAGGAGCCCCTGAAAGCTAATGGACTGATAAGTACAGAGGATTTAATTTAAAAATACGCATTCTCTTTAACAGCAGCACATCACGTGGTTTGTCCAGATTGCATTGATTTACTCTATCCTTAGCTGTCTCAGGAGCTCAAAGGAGTAGACAAAACACAACAGGCAGGAGGCCCCTCTAACCAGGCTGTGGCTGTCGGTTCAAAACCCAAATTGGCCAGCTGACTGAGACACCTTGTACTAGCAGCAATTCTCACCTAGCAATGTCAGGATGCAAAACCCCCGCTTGGATATAGGGTCAGATCGAGCAGCACCAACCTTTGTTCAACTTTAAGGAGAAAGTGAGGTCTGCAGATGCTGGAGATCAGAGCTGAAAATGTGTTGCTGGAAAAGCGCAGCAGGTCAGGCAGCATCCAAGGAGCAGGAGAATCGACGTTTCGGGCATAAGCCCTTCTTCAGGAATGAGGAAAGTTTGTCCAGCAGGCTAAGATAAAAGGTAGGGAGGAGGGACTTGGGGGAGGGGGGTCGGAAATGTGATAGGTGGAAAGAGGTCAAGGTGAGGTTGATAGGTCAGACTGGGGTGGGAACCCTCCAACCACAAGGGATGAACTCAGATTTCTCCAG
>NC_057730.1:13520128-13544506 GCF_004010195.1 Chiloscyllium plagiosum
TGCAATCTTCTTCCCGACCTCTCCGCCCCCACCCCAGTCTGACCTATCACCCTCACCTTGATCTCTTTCCACCTATCACATTTTCGACGCCCCTCCCCAAAGTCCCTCCTCCCTACCTTTTATTTTAGCCTGCTGGACAAACTTTCCTCATTCCTGAAGAAGGGCTTATGCCCGAAACGTCGATTCTCCTGTTCCCTGGATGCTGCCTGACCTGCTGCGCTTTTCCAGCAATACATTTTCAGCTTTGTTCAACTTTACTCTTGAAGGGCACGAATAGTGACAATTTCACAACAGGCTAAGCAAATGAAATGGGTTAATTCTTGTATTACAGCACTGTTCTCCTGCTCGTTGCTTTATTCCTGAGAGTGAGCGAGAAGGTGAAATAACTCCATAGAGGCTGTTACCCTGTCACGGAGTCACCCCTCTTTTACACATCCATAATACTTGACACTGACCTAGCTAGCTCAGATCTGACCGCCAGAGTCAGCGGAACCTCTGACACTCCTGTTTATATCTGTCAGCCAGGGATCCCTGATTGGACCAGGTTAACAGCCCCAATCAGGGAACTCATACTCTATGAGGTCCACTTTGTTGACCTTGTTACAATCACTACAGAAAGGTGGAGGGAGTACAGTCTGCCACGGGGCTACAACTCCTTTTCCAAGGATCTGGGGGAGGCCATTCAGCCTATAAAGCCTGTCCCACCATTCTTTTACATCAACTCCATCTCCCGAGAACCTTCAATACTTTCAGCAGGCAAAGGTTCATCAAGATCAGATTTGAAATTTTCAAATCAATCCCAGCCTCAAAAGCTTCCTGAAGCAGACAACTCCACATTTCGCCTGACATCACCCCCTGGAAAACACGGCTGGAATTTTAAGGTTCTGCCCCATTCTTTTGGACTTCCCACCATTCACAATCATTTCTCTCAGTCATCAATTGATATCACCTATCGGTCACCCTAGTGCATCTCGACTGAGAGGAGATCATTCGAAACTGTGAGGGATCAGGACACAAAGACAGGGAGAAACAGTTCCCACTTGTGAAGGGATCATCAACGAGTGGGCAAAGTTTGTAGGAGATTTGGAAAAGAAGCGAATGCACTATGAGAATAACCTGTTTTTGTGCAGCAATTGGTCAGAGTCTGGAATGCCAAGTGTGGTGGAGGCAGGTTCAATGGAAACAGTTGGAATAAAAAAACTGTGACCTGAAAAGGAAAACAGAGGAGAAGGCAGGAGAATGATACCAAGTGAATTGTTCGTTCAGAAAATCAGCACAGGCAGGATGGGCTGAACACCCACCTTCTATACTGTAACAGAACACTGAACATAGAACATTACAGCGCAGTACAGGCCCTTCGGCCCTCAATGTTGCGCTGACCTGTGGAACTAATCTGAAGCCCATCTAACCTACAGTATTCCATTCTCGTCCATATGCTTATCCAATGACCATTTAAATGCCCTTAAAACGGGCAAGTCTACACTGTTGCAGGCAGTGCTTTCCATTCCTTACTAATTTCTGAGTAAACAAACTGCCTCTGAAATCTGTCCTATAGCTATCACCCCTCAATTTAAAGCTATGTCCCCTCGTGCTGGCCATCACCATCTCAGGAAAAAGGCTCTCCCTAACCAACCCTCTGATTATATTATAAGTCTCAATTAAGTCACCTCTTAACCCTTTTCTCTCTCATGAAAACAACCTCAAGTCCCTCAGCTTTTCCTCATAAAACCTTTCCTCCATACCAGGCAACATCCTAATAAATCTCCTCTGAACCCTTTCCAAATCTTCCACATCCTTCCAATAATGTGGTGACCAAAACTGTACGTAATACTCCAAGTGCAGCTACACCAGAGTTTTGTACAGCTGCAGCATGACCTTATGGTTCCGAAACTCGATCCCTCTACTAACAAAAGCCAACATACTGTATGCCTTCTTAACAACCCTATCAACCTAGGTGGCAACTTTCAAGGATCTATGTACCTGGACACAGAGATCTCACTGCTCATCTACACTACCAAGAATTTTACCATTAGCCCAGTACTCTGCATTTCCGATACTCCTTCCAAAGTGAATCACCTCACACTTTTCCACATTAAAGTCCAATTGTCATCTGTCAGCCAGCCCGGCAGCTTATCAATGTCCCTCTGAAGCCTATAACATTCTTCATCACTATCCACAACTATATGACCTTAGTGTCATCCACAAATTTACTAACCCACCCTTCTGTGCCCTCATCCAGGTTATTTATATAAATAACAAACAACCAAAACAGATCTTTGCAGTACACCACTAGTAATTGAACTCCTGGATGAATATTTCCCATCCTCTGTCTTCTTTTAGCTAGTTAATTTCTGATCCAGACTGCTAAATCACCCTCAATCCCATGCCTCTGCATTTTGTGCAATATGCTACCATGGGGAACCTTATCAAATGCCTTACTGAAATCCATATAAACCACATCTACCGCTTTACCCTCATCCACCTGTTTGGCCACCTTCTCAAAGAACTCAATAAGGTTTGTGAGGCACGACCTATCCTTTACAAAACCATGTTGACTATCCCTTATCAACTTAATCCTTTCTAGATGATTATAAATCCTATCTCTTATAACCCTTTCCAACACTTTACCCACAACCGAAGTAAGGCTCACTGGTCTATAATTACCAGGCTTGTCTCTACTCCCCTTGTTGAACAATGGGACAACATTTGCTATCCTCTGGTCTTTTGGCACTATTCCTGTAGACAGTGATGACATAAGATCAAAGCCTAAGGCTCAACAATCTCCTCCCTGGCTTCCCAGAGAGTCCTAGGATAAATCATCTGGCCCATGGGATTTCTATATTTTTATACTTTCCAGAATTGCTATCAATTCTTCCTTATGAACTTCAATCCCATTTAGTCTAGTAGCCTGTATCTCCATACTCTCCTCAACAACATTCTCTTTTTCGCGTGTGAATACAGACGAAAAGTATTCATTTAGCACTTCCCCAGCCCCTCTGACTCCACAACATCCTACTATTATCCTTGATTAGCCCTACTCTTACTCTAATCATTCACTTATTCCTGATATACCTATAGAAAGCCTTAGCGTTTTCCTTGATCCTAACTGCCAATGATTTCTCATGTCTCCTCCTGGCTCTTCTTAGCTCTCTCTTTAGGTCTTTCCTGGCTAACTTGTAATTCTCAACCTAAAATAAGCTTTCTTCTTGTTCTTCTTGAAGAGAGATTCAACTTCCTTAGTAAACCATGCAGTAGCTGGTCCTTGAATAAACTCTACATTTCAGTTGAGCCCAGCCCCTACAGTTTCCTTCCCCATCCTATGCATTCTAAATCTTGCCTAATCGCATCATAACACCTGGCCGAGTTCATTACCCAATACTAAATCCAATGTGGTCTCGCCCCTTGTTGGCCTGTCTACATACTGTGTCAGAATACCAGCCTGGACACATTGGACAAAAATTGACCCATGTAAACTTGAACTATTGTATTCCCAGTCAATATTTGGAAAGTTAAAGACCCCATAACAACTACCCTGTCACTCTCGCTCCTATCGAGGATCATCTTTGCTATCTTATCCTCTACATCTCTGGAAATATTCAGAGACCTATAGAAAATGCCCAACAGGGTGACCTCTCCTATCCTGTTTCTAACCTCAGCCCATACTACCTCAGTAAACGAGCCCTCAATCGTCCTTTCTGCAACTGTAATACTGTCCTTGACTAACAATGCCAACCTCCACACCCCCCACTTTTACCATCTCCTCTGTTCTTCCTGAAACATCTAAATCCTGGAACCTGCAATAACCATTCCTGTCCCTGTTCTACCCATGTCTCCGAAATGGCCACAACATCGAAGTCCCAGGTACCAACCCACACTGCAAGTTCACCCACCTTATTCAGGATTCTCCTGGTGTTGAAGTAGACACAATTCAAACCAACTTCTTGCTTGCTGGTGCCATCTTGGGATCTTGAAACCTTACTTCTGACCTCACTGCCCTCAACTTGCAGTATACTCGAACTACAATTTAGGTTCCCATCCCCCTGCTGAATTAGTCTAAACCCACGTGAAGAGCATTAGCAAATTTCCCATCCAGGGTATTGGTACACCTCTGGTTCAGGTGAAGACCGTCCTGTTTGTAGATGTCCCAACTACCCCAGAAAGGGCCCCAGCTCCGTGATTCTTGGATTCTGTTGGCGCTTAGTCTTCTAAAGGCAAGGAACTGCAAACTTAAAGGCCATCCACAATTCAGGCGATGTAAATATAACAACTGTTTGTTTAATTTCAGGACCAAATGAGGAGAGAACTGGATTAAAAACCAAGGATTGCTGGAGTAGTGCTACTTGTTTTGAAAGCAAGTAACCTGGCACTCATTGCAAACACTGTTTACACAGCTGCTGGTTCAGGCAGTATTTGAACTGTAGCTTGCAGAGGAGGGCTGTATATAAATGAAGCTTCATCCAGCAAGAGGGTGCTGATTGGTTTGTGGACTGGTTAGTGATGGCACAGGCCTCCTGCCTGCTGACAACTGTGTGACTGGTTCTCAGGGAACTGAACAGATCGCAACTGAGAATAAGATAATGAGAAGCCTTTCCACCTTCACCAGCTCAGGACTTCTCTCTGTTCTCTGCAGTAAAACCCACTTTAAACCCAAAGTAAACTACTTTATCTTTCCTTCAGCAGCTGCTGTGCCTCTTGCAAACCAGTTAAAGCATCTGGAGAAGGAAGTCTGAGATGTAGCACTCCAAATAGCACAGTGAACATGGACCACTGAACAGCTTTCCCAATTTTCCCTCCATCCACAACACCCAGTTTTTTCCCATGTCTGTCTGTATATGGGTGTATTAGGGTGAGTTTATAATGGAGTTAGGGTTTAGCTAGTAGGATTATATGGTGACAGTTCATAATTGTTTATCTATAGCTGGAGTCAATATACTTGAAATAAATACAGTAGCGCCTCGACTTACAGACTTAATCCGTTCCGGGACCCGGTTCGTGAACTGAAAAGTTTGTGAACTGAATCAATTTTTCCCATTATTCGGATAGCATAAGAATGCTTGGACGTAACAACGAACGATGTTCACAGTGCACGCACCAAAGACGAACTGAATGAGATCACACGGGGCCCGAGAGCTTTTGCGGTCAAAGCGCGCGCAGCAAAGCAAAATAATGAAACCACATGATCGCACACGGGCTTTTTGCGTTCGTACCATCGTACGTACCTTCATATGTACATTGAAGCAAAGTTTTACGTACAATCCTGTTAGCAAACCGATTTGTTCATAAACGGGGTTGTTCGTACGTCGAGGTGCTACTGTACTTTGTTATGACAGAGGATAAGAAAAAAATCACGTTTCAAAAACCAGCCAGCTGTGTCGACTCTCCTTTGTAAATTTTCCTCTGTAGATTTTTTCTTGATCGTCTTTTCTTCGGTCTTCTGCTGCACAAATTTCTTACGGACAGGTACCTTTCAGAGTTTAGATCAGAGTGGTGCAGGAAAAGCACAGCAGGTCAGGCAGCATCCGAGGAACAGGAAAATTGACGTTTCAGGCAAAAGCCCTTCATCAGAGAGCTATTATGCTAGCAGTTTGTTGGTGCTTGGCAGCTCTTTGCAGTTCTCCCTCTAACTGTTCAAAATGTCTAATTTTATACCCCAAAACATTGGATCATGTCATTGGTTTGATGTCATCCCAAACAGTAAAATTCAAATTCGATTGGATTTTGCTATCGGGGCATAATGTAAACTGATTGGCTGAATTTGAATTTGATTTGTATCCAGGGTAACACAGCTCCAGTGATTTGTGTCAACGAAATAGTTCACTTTTAAACCTTTCAGCACACTCTGTGCCAGCCAGAAATGTCAGCTCCCTTAAAGGTATAGCACATGCCTACGACTTCATGACAACCTGCTAAACTTGGAGAGGTGGTGGTGAAATGGTAACATCATTAGCTTTGCAATCCAGAAGCCGAGGCTAATTGTTCTGGGGCCATCAGTTCAAATCCTGCCATGACAGATGGTGA
The DNA here is from genome assembly GCF_004010195.1 of Chiloscyllium plagiosum. Taxonomy (NCBI): domain Eukaryota; kingdom Metazoa; phylum Chordata; class Chondrichthyes; order Orectolobiformes; family Hemiscylliidae; genus Chiloscyllium; species Chiloscyllium plagiosum. The sequence continues at coordinate 13,526,147 of NC_057730.1, forward strand.
AATTTGAATTCAATACAATGAAAGAATGTGAAATCTAGTCTAATCATGACCACGTAACCGTCGTCAATTATTGAAAAAACCCATCTGGTTCACTAATCTCTTTAAGGGGAGGAAACTGCCATCCTCACCTGGTCTGGCCTACAGGTGACTCCAGATCCACAACAAGGTGGTTGATTCGTAACTGCTCTCTGGGCAATTAGGAATGAGGAACAAATGCTGACCTAGCCAGGGAAACCAAAGTCCCATGAATGAATTTAAAAAAAGTAACTCTTGTTAACAACAGAAACCTGATCCATTGTTTCTGTCATCCTGGGTCTGAAAATCAGGTAAATCGGGCAATTCTGGACATTTTAAAACATATTTTATGTTAGTGATGGTTCTGGGAATAATGGGGCTTCATTTCCAATGAGCTAACCCAGACAGTAGAAAACAGAGAATGAACATGAGCAGTAAGTGTCAAGTATTTGTGTTCAGTGGCTCAGTTTGCAACAGCTGAGCCCAGTACGGGTTCAGAGACTAGACCCACAGGAGAGCGCTGTAACTGGGAATGACTACTGCACATGCAGCATCCCCAAACACTCCAAGTTACTGAAAAAGCAGAAGTACTTCTAAACCTCAGGAAGGAATCCTTCCATAGGCAAAACAAAGGAACAGTCTGGGCTGAATGTTTGCTCATCGTGAGTCTTCCCAGCACTATCCACACATGACAAACAGGAAGAACTGGTCTGGTTATTTTCTCCTTTGCTGAATAGAATAAATCACTTTGAAGAAATGTTGCATCCAGCTGAAACCCTAATGTGCAATACTCTCGTGGTTGTTTGGATTTGGTTGAGTTTGTAGATTGCTCAGTGAAATATCTGTTACTCCCATACATTCCTTTCAAAGGCCAGTTATTATTAACTTAGCAGGGAGTGGGGGAATGAATGAAAACAATGTCGTAATGGCACTGCGCTAAACCTTCCAGACGCTCCCTTACAATTCTTCAGTAAACTTTCATTACACCTGCGAATGATACTTAACCTTACTTCTCCCCCACCCTCTTCAAAATAATAATCAGCAACCTTTTGAATGCTTGCTGCAAGTAATTTATTTATGGTAAGTTGCGATGCAAGAGGGTGCACTGAAATGACATAAAGTTGATTGTGATTTCTTTTCGGAAAGAATTATTAAGCTATTTTGAGACTCCCCCCCTAACCCTACCTCCCAGAAGACAAAAGTGGACTGTGATTAGAGACCTGTTCAGAGACACATAACAATAGTGGCCACCCCTTAGCCTTAGTTCACCAGCCGCCAACAGTCGAGTTAGTTCCTGGTAGGCAACTCACACCCTGGTTTGACTGAAGCCTGAAGAGAAACATCAGACAAATCATTTAAACCCCCTTAACCTTCATTGCTATCCCATCGCTGCTGAATCCCTGACTGTATTGTTCCTCCATCAAACAGTGCTCACTCAATAGTAGCATCCTCACAGTCTCAGTTGAGAGGTTTAAAGAGATTTGAGCAGGAAAAGTCATCCTGATGCTCCTCCATTGTTCCTGTTGAAAATACCTGTTTAAGAATGAAACACCCAAGCTCCCACCGTGTCAATTTGAAGAGTTTACCACAATATTGTGGCCAATATTTATCCTCATTCACCATCATAAAGAAATATGACCTGGTTTTAAAGGAGAAATGAGAGTCAGAGACAGAGTCAGACTCAGAGAGTCAGAAAGAGAGTGTGAGGGAGAAAACTAATCAGATAGGCAGGGAATCAGAGAGTAGCAGAGATTCAGGGAGGAAAAGCATTAGAGAGGCCAAGCCATAGAGAGTCAAGAAGGCAGAGAGTGAGAGTCAGAGAGCCTGAGAGAGGCAGAGAGTGAGAGAGTCAGAGAGACAGAGAGAGGCAGAGAGTGAGCAAGTCAGAGAGCCTGAGAGAGGCAGAGAGTGAGCAAGTCAGAGAGACAGAGAGAGGCAGAGAGTGAGAGAGTCAGAGAGACAGAAAGAAACAAAAGGTAGAAATCAGAAAGGTTTGGGAGAGACATCTAGAAAGGGAGTGTGGATTGCTATCTTTGTCCTCCTGAGCTGACACAAGCATGGGTGTGTCCTCCTATCAGCTCCCAAACAAAGGATTGAATGGCAGCTAGTATGGTGGGCAGGTTGAGTTTAATCAGATTATCAGACAGGATCTAACCCATTCGCTAAAACCCATAGCTGTGACAAGAGGCAAGGAACAGGTTGCGCTAATGGCTGACATGCACAGACAACTCTTTTCTTCCTCTTCTTTTTGCCTTATTTGTACTTCTTGGAGACTACCCAAAGGAGTAGACCAAAGTCAGCATTGATCGACTCTTGAGAGTCCTCCTCTTCATGTTCTTCAACTGAAGACCTATTTTTCCTTTCATTAAAGAGGGAAACTGGGATCCTTTTTTGACAAGGACCTACTAATCCCTCTAATACAAGGTACACATTAGTATGTTGAAACCCATTTGTTCAAACCATGGAGAGAAGCCCAGATTATGTCCAGAGAGTATGTGAAGGATTGTTTCCCTGCCCCATTTCATATTTCTCCACAGAAGTGCCAGCCTCCAGATATATTAGTCAACATCCCCATTATTCTTCTTCAGTTATTAATGCTTAGAGTTGCATTGATTTGCTCCCCTATTTGACGGACAATACACTATGTCTATGAAAATATTTCCTATGTTACTCTCATATATTGGTCAATGTGCCAATTACGACAAACATCTTTGTTCACTAAGACTTTTGTTATAGTGCAAAAAGAAACCAATAACCCATTGTGCCTGCACTAGTGCCAATCTCCAGCCTTTTCTTCATATCTCTGCACACCATTTCTATCCAAATCACCATCCAATGTCCTTTTGAAAGTCTCAGTCGAACCCGCCTCTGCTACATTTCCACACAACCCTAACTACCCGCTGTGTGAAAAAGCTTTTCCTCACAACATCCTTGCTTCTTTTCCATCACACTTTCAATCTACGCTCTTTCATTCTTTTGCTAGCGGGAAAAGCTTTTCCTGATCTACTCTTGCTCATGATTTTGAAAACCCTGAACAGGTTAATTTTTTAAAAATCTCCCCTTGCCTGAGGTGTGGTGACCCTCAGGTTAAACCACTGCCATTTGTCTGCATCTAATGAGAGAGCATCCCTATAGTCTAGTAGGAATACGGTGACCTTTATTCTGGATATAGTTTAAAGAGAATGTGCTTCATTAACAGGTTGTGGTGAAGTATTCCAGTATTCTAACTAGCCTCTGTGCAAAGCAATTTTTTTCAGCCAGCTGTTCCATGGCATTTTATGTTTTCGTTAAATATTTTCTATCTTCTTACTGTCCCACTGCCCCATGAGACCAATCCATCACTGTTCACCATAATCTTGAAGATGTTCATTACGTAACCCCTTTAACTTCTCAGCTTGAATCAACTTCGCGAGTCTCGCTTCATAACTGTATCTATTCTGTTGTAGTTTCTGTTCTGGAGCAGACCATGCAGGGTCGAAGATGATGAGGTTCCACCCCCAGTTTGATAGATTCTGAGATAACAACAATGACCACCCCACAGCCTTAGTTCCTCAGCCGCCAACAATCGAGTTAGTTCCTGGTAGGCAGGCTCACCTCACACCCTGGTTTAACTGAAGTCTGAAAAGAAACATCGGACAAATCATTTAAATTTCCTTCACCCTCTTGCTCCCGTTACTACTGAATCCCTAACTGTATTGTTCCTTCATCAAACACTAGGGATCAGTGCACACTCAATAGCAGCATCCTCACAGTCTCAGTTGAGAGGTTTAAAGGGATTTGAGCAGGAAAAGTCATCCTGATGCTCCTCCATTGTTCCTGTTGAAAATGCCTGTTTTAGAATGAAACACCCAAGCTCCCACCGCGTTAATTTGAAGAGTTTGCCACAATGTTGTGGCCAATTTTTATCCAAATAAATCCAAACGTGTGATCTCCAGACTCTGCCTGATGCAGGCCACTTGATAAATTGGGCACAAGAGTTGCTTGGAGATTTACATAGTGTGCTCTATGATATTTTAATTTTGTCACTGCATTTTCTTGATGAAAAATCATGATGGGTTTGATGTCGTCCTGAATGAACTTTCTCCATTTTGAACAGTCACAGGCCAAGGGACTGCCATGAATTGGCGGGATCTTTGATGAGGTCAGGGGCACTTCAAGAACATCCCTTAGAGCATTTCCACTGTCCTCCAACCTTGACCATAGAGTCTTTACTGTGTTAAAAGAGGCCATTCAGCCCATCGAGTTTGCATCAGCTCTCCAAAGAACATCCCCCTCAGGCACATTCCTATCCCCCTAACCACATATTTACCATGGCTAAACCACATCTCTGAATTATACAGACAATTCACATGGCCAATCCATTGAACCAACGCATCTTTGGACTGTGGGAGGAAACTGGAGCATCCGGAGGAAACCCACGCAGATTATAAGACAGGATCTAACACATTCGCAAAAGCACAGGCCATAACAAGAGGCAAGAAGCAGGTTGAGCTGGACGGTTAACATACACAGACAACTCTTCTTCCTCTTCTGTAATCTTCTTCATAATTCCTTCAGTTGAATGATCAAAACTGAATACAGTATTCCAACTGTGGCTGAATTAGGTTTTGACACTTTGTTTCTTTTATTCTAAACCTTTACTTGAGAACGTGCAAACTCCACACAGTCACCCAAGGATAGAATCAATCCTGGGTCCCTGGGGCTCTGAGGCACAGTGCCACCCTTATGACCAAGCTCTGAACAGACCAACTGGGAGGCTGAATAGGCTGGGCCTATTTTCCCTGGGGCGTCAAAGGCTGAGGGGTGACTTTGTGAAGGTTTATAAAATCACAAGAGGCATGGATAGGGTCAAGTCTTTTCCCCAGAGTAATGGAGTACAAAACTAGAGGGCATAGGTTTAGGGTGAGTGGAGAAAGATTTAAAAGGGCCCTAAGGGGCAACATTTTCACGCAGAGGGTGGTGCGTGTATGGAATGAGTCACCAGAGGAAGTGGTGGAGGCTGGTACAATTACAACATTTAAAAGGCATCTAGATAGGTATATGAATAGGAAGGGTTTGAAGGGATATGTGCTGAGTGCTGGCGAATGGGGCTAGATTAATTTCGGATATCTGGTTGACATGGACGAGTTGGATGGAAGGGTCTGTTTCCATGCTCTTAAGCTCCACGACTATGCTTCTATAATGTGTAAGATGCTGGGTAGGCAAGTTACATGTCCTGCTGTGGAGCTGGTGTTGAGGGATTATTGTCTCAATACTGGACTTGTTCATTTTGAGTAGAATGCTACACTTGGATGACCCTTTCTTGCCACTGGATTTGAAAGAACTCGCAGGTGGCTCATCTCCAGTGCTTCGATGGGCCTGTTGCGTGTTGCCCAAAACTGTGGAGCATATGGGCACATGGGGATCACTGCTGCCCGGTAAACCATGATCCTGATCCTGGCACTGAAACAATCCTTTCTTCAGTTGGCTGAAATTAAGCTGGCATGGCAACATTTTAACAAATCACACCACTACCTTTCCATCATTTTTACATCCTTCCTTCAGTTGAATGATCAAAACTGAATACAATGTTCCAACTGTGGCCTGATTAGAATTTGGCATAAATTCAACAGAGTCACTTTGCTTCTTTTTTTCTATGGTCTTTTTTCTTTGCTTTTATATGGTCTTACAGACTTTCACTGCCACCTCCAAAGACCTGTAGATTGAAATGCTCCTCTTTTCCATGTAAGATTCTTCATATTTGAATTGTGATTTTTTTTCTTTCTATTCAGCCAGGTTGTGGAACTGCTGTTTAATGATTGCCTCAAAAGTGACAACCATTATGTTACGGAAAAAAAGCATAGGATCCTGGAGCAACCTTACATTGATATTACAGAGCTGCTGCTCACTGGACATAAATAGCACAGCATGGGCAGGGTTAAGGAAATTGGGAGAGAGGAACACTCAGAGAGCTATGCAGAAGTCTGAGGTCCAGCTATTTGAATGTTAGAAACACAAGCATGTGGAGTAGACTGACTAGCATTAGGTGATAGAGTTATGGAACTGTCGTTCAATAATGTAACAGTATCTCATCGTGTATCTCTGAATATGGTGTACTATAGTTTATTACCTTAATATGTGACAAACAGAGGTATAAAGAAACTCAAGCCTGAAGACAGTTCTTGACCTTGCCTTCCCCTGGAGCAGTCTATCATGAACGAAAACTGTTGGACATGGGGATAAAGTCACATGACAAAAGGGACTGAAGTACTGGCAATTTTACCTCTCACTTGAAGAGAGACGAGAAACGATGAGACACATTATAAACAGAGGGAGTGAAGTTTGTCTTTATGGTGAGTGAAAGCTACTGCTTCAGGTTTCTGCTCTTTGCCACTGCAGTTAAGTTTATTGATAATACCTTCAGGCCTCCTTTAATGTTGCTGAAGTCCTTCTCAGGGTTAAGTCCAGCTCTGGATCTCTCAGGAATAATGTGATTCATGGATTTCATAACAGAGGCCAAACCGATTTTAAGGTTATTCCTGGACCTTATATGTCTTGACCAAGTTTCGCTGTTTCATATGTAACATGAAACACCATGAAATTGATCACCTTAAAATCCAGAGCCAAATATTTCACTGTGGAATTGTCAGCCTGTGTTGAATGTTGCTCTTTAGTTTCAGTTGCCTTGAATAAATATAGGAGTGTAGGTAACGAAGGCCTGCATCCAGACAGTAATTCAATCAAGCAATTCAGATGACATCATAAACTTTGAAAGTCATCATGTACGTCAGTAAACCTCCGATTGTATTACTCAGGGACTTGTTATTCTTTGTTACAATACTTCTAATTCATTATTATTTGGAGATTAGATTTAGCTGCTCTCAGGCAGTAGGGGGGGGGAAGGAAAGAATTCCTCACTGATAGAAATGGAATAATGCAGATGTAAAGGCAATGGGCCAGATTTTACTGTTAAGGTGATGGTGAAGGGAATGCTGTGGCAACGTGAAGCATTATTAAGCCAAGAATTCCGCAAAACAGTGTTCAAATTGTTTCTCTGATAGCTTCTCCAAACAACATCTCACTGTCTGACTCATCATTCAAATGCACCAAATGGCATGAAGTTGCTGTACTTGCTCAGGAGATGTGGCAGGATAAGAAAAAGGCGTTTGGATGCTTTCCTTTATTGGTCAGAGTATTGAGTGCAGGAGTTGGGAGGTCACGTTGCAGCTATACAGGACATTGGTTAGGCCACTGTTGGAATATTGCGTGCAATTCTGGTCTCCTTCCTATTGGAAAGATGTTGTGAAACTTGAAAGGGTTCAGAAAAGATTTACAAGGATGTTGCCAGGGTTGGAGGATTTGAGCTACAGGGAGAGGCTGAACAGGCAGGGGCTGTTCTCCCTAGAGTGTCGGAGGCTGAGGGGAGACCTTATAGAGGTTTACAAAATTATGAGGGGGATGGATAGGATAAATGGACAAAGTCTTTTCCCTGGGGTCATGGAGTCCAGAACTAGAGGGCATAGGTTTAGGGTGAGAGGGGAAAGATATAAAAGAGACATTAGGGGCAACTTTTTCACGCAGAGGGTGGTATGTGAATGGAATGAGCTGCCAGAGGAAGTGGTGGAGGCTGGTACAATTGCAACATTTAAGAGGCATTTGGATGGGTATATGAATAGGAAGGATTTGGAGGGATGTGTGCCAGGTGCTGGCAGGTCAGACTAGATTGGGTTGGGATATCTGGTCGGCGTGGACGGGTTGGACCGAAGGGTCTGTTTCCATACTGTACATCTCTATGACTCTATGACTCTATGTGAACTGAGCTCACAGAATGTTGAATCGGATTGGGACCAACTTTGAGTTTTGGTAACACTCATGATTGTGGTGTTGGTCTTGAAGGAGATAGGGTGCTCTCACTGTCTTCAGAGAGATCTCTGGAATCTAAGGTCTTTTTAAGGAAACTGTTAACTCACTATTTACTCTTAGACTTAGCACAAGATCTATCTCGCAGTTCCACCTCCCGAGTCTCTCCAACGTATCTCTGACATCAATACTGATGTACCTTACTAATTACACATTCAAATATTATCCTCCCACTCCACATTAACGAGACAAGATAGAATTCCAAATTAATGCTTATGGCATTTGGTTTATTCTATTGTGGGATGTGGCCCATCCCTAGTTACCCTTGAGAAGGTGGTGGTGAGCTGCCTTCTTGAACCACTGCAGTCCACCTTCTGTGAGTTGGTTCACAATGCCATTAATGAGGGAATTCCAGGATGGTATGGGCATGACTTTATTGTACAATACTGGAGTGATGGGATCCACACATGCAAAGTTATGTTGGCTGGACGGATGCAGTTAGGCCTGATCATGGCTGAATGCAATATTGATTTGAAACCGATGCCGTCATTTTGGACATGAAAATTCTAGCTGATGCTGTCTTTTCATTTTGCATAGCTGAACATAAGTTAAGTAGCAGGAAGAATTCCCGACTTTCATTATTTAAAAGGGACCGTTGACTGATTTTGGTATATTTTTTCAGCTGTTGCCACAATTTCATGTATTTCCAATGCTTTCTCTGTAGTTTGAAGTTTCAAAACCCTACAGGGAGTGTCTGGTAAGTGCTGAAGTAGCTTTCCTGGAGTTCAAGACTTATGCATAAACCAACTGTGTGCATCCAGATACGGAAGCACTTATTGGGCATTCTGCTTGGAATAAAGCATGACTGGGAAAATGAGCAGAGATCTCACAGAGTATGAAAAACTGCCAGAAGTAGGAGGGACAAAGGGGGTGAAAAGATCTCTGCTGGAAGCCATAACTACCCAGAGTGTTCAGAGAGTAATTCTTCTATCTGTTCTTTGGTGACCAATAATGTTTGAGATATCTGTGCCTCTTTAAAAATACCTCTGAAATCCATGAGCTGCTACAGCCACAACTGTAACCTCAGAACTTGGTGAGGACTGTACTGCCAGTGGCTGTGAAGATGATTATAACCATGAATCATCATGTGTCTGACTCCTTCTAGGCCAGAACTGGGCCTATTCGCAACATCCCACAGTTTACATTGCATCATACATAAAGCACATTGCCGGGCTTTCTATACAGATAGAGATCATTTCATTTCATTCCTTCTTGCCTGGGAGAAGCCGATGGAGTGAGCTTTTGATAAGATCGCACCCGTTCTTATATGATAGGGTGACACTGATTGCATGCCCTACTGGTGCCATATTACATCGCTGATGTAAACTGGAGCCAGAAAGGACTCCACCAGCGCAATGTCCAACCAGGATGTAGCCATGGACAAAGACTCACACAGCAATTCACACAGCCTGCTTTACACTCGCTTCTCAGACCTTGCACTGTTAATTCGACCGAACTGGTTAAGGAATTATACAGATAGTTGCCTTGCTCCAATCATAGACTTTCAATCTCCCTCACTGCACCTGTGCATTTCAGCAGCTTGCGTATCCGAAAGTGTGAAAAATCCAAATGTGCAAGAGCAAATTGTAGTAATGGCAAATGCTATTAAATACCCTGCCACGGCAAGACTGCGACCCTATGAGAAGACTGTGAAATCAAGCAAAGAGCAATGTGCAAATATATTGCACCCTGCATGACCCCAAAACACCTCATGACCAATAGAATATTTCTGTGGTGTTGGTTGGAATATAGGATGGCATAACTACATTGTTGTTAGGAAACCTAGCAACAGCACACAGCAAGATCCCACAAACACCAAAGAGATGACTGACTAAACAAGCTGTTTAAGTGGTGTTGGCTGAAGTCCACATATTAACACTTGGGATGCCCTGCCGACTTTTCTTCAGGGATTTTTGATGGCCGATTGAAGGGCCAGGAGGAGTCTCGATTGAGTGACTCATCTGAAAGACTGCACTGGCAACAGTACATCATTCCTCTGCTGCACTGGATTCAAGAATTGTGGTGCTGGAAAAGCACAGCCGGTCAGGCAGCATCTGAGGAGCAGGAGAGTCGATGTTTCGACTTCATCAATGATGAAGAGCTGATGCTCGAAACGTCAACTCTCTTGCTCCTTGGATGCTGCCTGACGGGCTGTGATTTTCCAGCACAACACATTTTGACTGATCTCCAGCATCTGCAGTCCTCACCTTCTCCCACTGCACTGGATTGTCTACCCTGGGAGCATGCTCACGTTTCTGGAGTGGGAGTGAGCCCCATAAGCATCTGATTTAGAGTGCTGCCTACCAACTACAGCTGACCCTGCAGGAGCTTATGGATGCTCAGTGGCAGATGTCAAAGATCTCTCTTTCTAGGATCTCACCGTGGCATTCACAATCTGATCATGTGGGTAAAAATATATGACTAACACGACCTCAGACACAAGACTCGAGCTTCTGTTTTCAACCACACTGACACGTTCAGCCTGGTAGAGCTTGCGACGCTTCTTTGAGATGGTTTATCGAGCTGGCAGAATGTGGGCGGGGCTAAGCTTGTCAGCACGAATTGCAAACAGTGATACTCAGCAGGAGTACAGGACGGTCCTTTCCTCAGTGCCCATGTTGTAAAAGTCACAGAAGCTGGTGTGAGACAGGTGTGATTTTTAGTCTTGTCAGCTTTTCACATTTGTCATGTCACTAGCATTAAAGACACACCTCATCCTTGTAGGTGCTCATGTCCTGTCAAACACATGACAATCGCAGTTGCATTAAACAAATGAGAAGTGCTGTTTCGATCGAGCTGCTAAGCAGGGGAGCAGGCTTCGAGTACAGCTGGATTGACTTGGGCTTATCCTACCTGCTCATGCCTAATGCTGAAATGATCATGCGTAGCTATATTGGAGGATTCAATGACAGTTTTCCATTAATGCAGCTGACAAGTCGTTTTTCAGGAAGTGCCATATTCATTTAGACACAACATCAGTTCCTTATTGTTTTCATATATATTTAATGCATCGTTTTGTTTTGGACATTTTAAAATGTACTTGGAACATGCAAATAAAATTGAAAAAACGGAGTTTTCTGGCTATCCCATTGGTGTGAGTTTCAAATGTAAGCCACACAAAAAGCCCAAGTTAGATCAGCAACTTGTGCTGAGTTAGAAGATTTATAGCTTCCCTCGGGGTTCCCAGCTCAGGGATGGGCAGAAAGGGCCACTTAGAGTATGCTCCAGATTGCTCATTCCCTTCCAAAATCACCCGAGTTCTGGGAAAGATAGTGAGACTCCTGCGTGCAAATGTTGTCTGTGTCCAGAGTTTCCTCCTCATCTCATTTCCATGCACTACTCCATCCCTTATTCCGCATTGTTAATCTTCCCGGTCTAACAGTGTAAAAATATAAGCCACATTGACCAACCCAAGCAGCACTGAAGCAGGGCTGCACTAGCATAGGGCCTACCTTTCCAGTTAGAAGGTAAACTGAGACCCTGGCAATCCTTTCAGGCAGAAGTCAAAGATTCCATGTAAGATTCCGAAGAACAACAGAGAAGTTCTCCTTGGGGTCCCTGGTCAATGTTTATTCCCAATCCACATCTAAAAATAGATTATTTCGTCGTAATCACTTTAATATTTGTGAGATCTTGCAGTGGACAAATTGCATGCAACATTTCCAATGTTTCAACAGCGAATACACTTCAAACAAAATGACTGTGAAGTCTTTGGGCATACTGCAGTCATGAAAGGCACAATACAAATGTAGGAAGTCTCTGTTTTGTTGAGGTTTGACTGAGTCTTTGTAGAGATGAGCATGGGGGACTATAAATGGAAAACCTGGTTGATATTCTCAATGAGTAGGCCAGGGGCTACAGCACCTAAACGTGGTCTGATTATCAAATAGAGAGTGAAGACCTCCCTCCATTCTGCATTTGCCTGCCAAACTAGCATGTACCTTTGACATAGGACATTATACCTCCAAAATAAAACAGAAGAAACATATTTCCCCATTTTACTACCCAATCACAAGAGCAATCCAACTTTGTTGCAAGTTAAAATACACCTTCGCCTTACAGTATGGTCAGCGAATCCATCAACTGGCCAGAGGTAACCAAGTATTAATCTGAGGCAAAAACACTTTCAAAGAATATGAACTTCTTTTCTCTCTGTACATATGGTTTATATGGTGCTACTGTGCGTAATACTCGATGATTTATCCAGCAAAACTGTGACAAAATTTCTGGTGAATCTGTTACTGGTACACAAGGATGGCATCTATAATTAACTTTATCAATCCACTAATTTTTCTAGAATATCCATACAAGTACACAGGGAAATAGCATTTCTGTATTCTCTGCTTTTGGATCTCTGCTGTTTAAGGATGATTGGTTTGGTAAATAAAACGAGGAAAGTTGTCCTGTGTTTCTGGATAGTCAGTCAGATTCCTGCACACAAATTTAACCACACTTGAGTATTCCTGATTGATATTAAAAACACAAACCGCCTGGATGTAGGTTTGCTCACTGAGCTGGAAGGTTTGTTTTCAGACATTTCATCACCATACTAGGTGACATTATCAGTGAGCCTCTGGTGAAGCACTGGTGATATGGCCCACTTTTAATTCATGTATTTAGGTTTCCTTGGTTTGGTGATGCCATTTCCTGTGGTGATGTCAATTCCTGTTTTTTTTCTCGCGGATAGTAAATGGGATCCAAGGCAATGTGTTTGCCGATAGAGTTCCGGTTGGAATGCCATGCTTCTAGGAATTCTCATGTGTGTCTCTCTTTAGCTTGTCCTAGGATGGATGTGTTGTCCCAGTCAAAGTGGTGTCCTTCCTCATCTTTATGTAGGGATACTAGTGAGAGACGGTCATGTCATTTTGTGGCTAGTTGATGTTCATGTATCCTGGTGGCTAGTTTTCTGCTTGTTTGTCCAATGTAGTGTTTGTTACAATTCTTGCAAGGTATTTTGTAAATGACATTAGTTTTGCTTGTTGTCTGTATAGGGTCTTTCAGGTTCATTAGCTCCTGTTTTAGTGTATTAGTGGGTTTGTGGGCTACCATGATGCCATGAGGTCTGAGTTGTCTGGCAGTCATTTCCGAGATTATGCCAGACAACACATCCATCCTAGGACAAACTGAACAGACACGCATGAGAATTCCTAGAAACATGGCATTCCAACTGGAACTCTATCAACAAACACATAGACTTGGATCCCATTTACCACCCCCTGAGAAAAAGAACAGGAAATGACATCACCACCAGAAATGATGTTTAAAAGCGGGCCATACCACCAATAACCACCGTAGGTTCACTGATGATGTCACCTAGTATGGTGACGAAACATCTGAAATTAATCTTCCAGCTCAGTGAGCAAAACTTATATCCAGAACCCCAACCTGACCTACAAATTTTCTCAAAGCACATCTTCTAAATTTTTGTCAGCTGAATATAATGCTACTTTGGTTTTATTTTGAATACAGGGAGGTGAATATAGCAAATCAAGGCAGAATAAACAAATGTTGCTGGGAAGTGTCAGTACTCTAGTTGAAACATTTCTTCAAGATTTCTGGTGTCCAGAGAGAAATCCTTCATAACAAAGAAGATCAAATAAAATCATCCCCATTCCCAAATGTCTTCCGCCGTCTCCTGGAGATAGTAATTCATATTGGAATACTCCTTTAAGACAACAGATATCCTTTCAATATTGTGAATAAGTGACAATCCATCCTGTGTGAACCTGAACAGTGACCTACTTGATAAGTTAGTTAACTCTGGAGTTAGCCGCTTTGGAAGGAAACTGTAGTGAAATGTTCAGTTAAATTTACTTTGTCACAACCATTGCAAACATCAGCCTAAATAAGAAGGGCTATTATTAATACACTGTATAGAAGTTATGGATGGGAATTTGGGTCATCAATATTGTTTGAGACTGGCTTCCTATTCGTATCTACCATCAGAATCTCTTTCATGTATCATCGTCTCTTCACTGACCTACATTGGTTCCTGGTAATCAATGTCTCAGACTGAAAATTCTCATACTTGTATTGAAACCCCTACATGGACTTAGCACAGTGTTCCAAAATATCTGTATGCATCCAATTCTGGCTCTTGTGCATTTCCCATTCCCTTTCCTCCATCATTGGTACCAATGCCTTCAGATATTTAGGTTTCAAAACTTGGAATATGTTCTGAACCTACTTTAATCTCCATTCTCTACAAACTTAAGATCACCCAAGATTCTGTCATCTATATCTGAATATGCACTGTCCCATTTATTTACCTACCCTTATGCTCACAGACCTATTAACCAATGTCTCAAATTTTAACATTACTAGTCATTCCGATCTGTGACCTTTTTTGACCGACAACAATCTGATGTATTTGTGCTCCTCTGACTCTGGACTTGTGAGTGTCCCTGATGTACTTACTCCATCATCAATGCTAAGCTCTCGAACATTTCTTCCCCCCACACCCACAATACTTGCAACTTCTCTGCCTTGACCCTTACAGGATCATGAGACCATATTACCTTTAAGATGATCTGTAAATCCTGGCTGTTTGACCACAATCTGCCCACTGCCCAGTAAGAGGCTGGTTTGTGTTGTGCTGTTCATCTCTATGTTAAGTATTGACTGGTGTGTCTCAGGAACCTTACTGCTCCATTTGCTGCTCAGGTCGATAATGGACAGAGAAGGTGGGGTGATTTGCTGGTCTCTGTTTTCTCTGGGCTCTCTTCTCATCCGGCTCAACTTTGTAAAGCCCTTTGAAACAGTCAGCCTCCAGAGGTCCTGCCATCAGCAACTGTCTCCCAGTGTCATAGTCCACCAACTTTATAACTTTCTTTCACGTGCCCATGTAACGGAGATATGGATAATAATTGTGACCCAGTGGCCAGTTCATGATAATTTGGTAGCCCTCTACCCAAATAAACATGGTCAAGCCAGTATAGATGTATAAATAATTGTGTGCAGGTGGAGTTAGCACGCTGTAGGGTCTCTGAGTTAATGACTTTGTCTCGCTAATAGACACTGGGGAAACATAACAGTCAACCGAAGTGGGAATAGTTCAGTCTGTGTTCCTATGTTTCCCAGTGCTCACCACTGTAAAGGGGTGCGCTGCAGGTGTAAGCTTGGGAGACTACGGTTATGTATTCTCAATCATGTTGCATGTGTTTCATAATCTTACTCAATTTGGACGTAGTAGCTATAGATTTTGCGATGCATGCAACAGATTGTTGGTGATTGTGGAGCCATAGTCTGTGATTGTGGGTCAGGGTCAGTGAGCAGAGCTCAGGGTCAGTGATTGTGGGTCAGAGGCAGTAATAGCGAGTCAGGGTCTGTGACTCTGGGTCAGGGTCACTGATCAGAGATCAGGGTCAGTGATTGTGAGTCAGAGTCAGTAATTGTGGATCAGGGTCAGGGTCTGTGACACTGGGTCAGGGTCAATGATCAGAAATCAGGGTCAGTGATTGTGGGTCAGGGTCTGTGATTGTGGGTCAGGGTTTGTGACTGTGGGTCAGGGTGAGTGACTGTGGGTCAGGGTTTGTGACTGTGGGTCAGTGTCAGGGATTGTGGGTTAGAGTCAGTGATTGTGTGTCAGGGTCTGTGATTGTGGGTCAAGGTCTGTGATTGTGGGTCAGGGTCAGTGATCAGAGATAAGGTCCAGTGATTGTGGGTCAGAGTCAGTAATTGCGAGTCAGGGTCTGTGACTCTGGGTCAGGGTCACTGATCAGAGATCAGGGTCAGTGATTGTGAGTCAGAGTCAGTGATTGTGGGTCATGGTCTGTGATTGTGAGTCAGGGTCAGTGAGCAGAGCTCAGGGTCAGTGATTGTGGGTCAGAGTCAGTAATTGTGGGTCAGCGTCAGTGACACTGGGTCAGGGTCAATGATCAGAAATCAGGGTCAGTGATTGTTGGTCAGGGTCTGTGATTGTGGGTCAGGGTTTGTGACTGTGGGTCAGGGTCAGTGATTGTGGGTCAGGGTCAGTGATTGTGGGTTAGAGTCAGTGATTGTGGGTCAAGGTTTGTGATTGTGGGTCAGCGTCATTGATCGGAGGTCAGGGTCTGTGATTGTGTGTCAGGGTCAGTGATTGTGTGTCAGGGTCTGTGATCGTGGGTCAAGATCTGTGATTGTGGGTCAGGGTCAGTGATCAGAGATAAGGTTCAGTGATTGTGGGTCAGAGTCAGTGATTGTGGGTCAGAGTCAGTAATTGCGAGTCAGGGTCTGTGACTCTGGGTCAGGGTCACTGATCAGAGATCAGGGTCAGTGATTGTGAGTCAGAGTCAGTGATTGTGGGTCAGGGTCTGTGATTGTGGGTCAGGGTCTGTGATCAGAGATCAGGGTCAGTGATTGTGGGTCAGGGTCTGTGATGGTGGGTCAGGGTCAGTGATTGTGGGTCAAAGTCTGTGATTATGGCTCAGGGTCAGTGATTGTGGGTCAGAGTCAGTGATTGTGGGTCACGTTCTGTGATTGTGGGTCAGGGTCACTGATCAGAGATCAGCGTCAGTGATTGTGGGTCAAGGTCTGTGATTGTGGGTCAGGATCTGTGAATGTGGGTAGACTCTGTGAATGTGGGTCAGGGTTTGTGACTGTGGGTAAGACTCAGTGATTGTGGGTCAGGGTCAGTGAGCAGAGATCAGGGACAGTGATTGTGAGTCAGAGTCAGTGATTGTGGGTCAGGGTTTGTGATTGTGGGTCAGGTTCAGTGATTGTGGGTCAGGGTCAGTAATTGTGGGTCAGGGTCTGTGACTCTGGGTCAGAGTCAGTGATCAGAAATCAGGGTCAGTAATTGTTGGTCAGGGTCTGTGATTGTGGGTCAGGATTTGTGACTGTGGGTCACGGTCAGTGATCAGAGATCAGGGTCAATGATTGTGGGTCAGAGTCAGTGATTGTGGGTCAGGGTCAGTGATTGTGGGTCAGGGTCAGTGATTGTGGGTAAGCATCAGGAACCGGGGGTCAGGGTCTATGATTGTGGGTCAGGGTCTGTCATTGTGGGTCAGGGTATGTGACTGTGGGTCAGGGTCAGTGATTGTGGGTCAGTGTCTGTGATTGTGGGTAAGGGTCATTGATTGTGGGTCAGGGTCTGTGATTGTGGGTCAGGGCCAGTGAGCAAAGATCAGGGTCAGTTATTGTGGGTCAGAGTCAGTGATTGTGGGTCAGGGTTTGTGATTGTGGGTCAGCGTCAGTGATTGTGGGTCAGGGTCAGTGATTGTGGGTCACGGTCTGTCATTGTGGGTCAGGGTTTGTGACTGTGGGTCATGGTCAGTGATTGTGGGTCAGGGTCTGTGATTGTGGGTCAGGGTCGGTGATTGTGGGTCACGGTCTGTCATTGTGGGTCAGGGTTTGTGACTGTGGGTCATGGTTAGTGATTGTGGGTCAGGGTCTGTGATTGTGGGTAAGCATCAGTGATCGGAGGTCAGGGTCTGTGATTGTGGGTCAGGGTCTGTCATTGTGGGTCAGGGTTTGTGACTGTGGGTCATGGTCAGTGATTGTGGGTCAGGGTCTGCGATTGTGGGTCAGGGTCTGTGATTGTGGGTAAGGGTCAGTGATTGTGGGTCAGGGTCTGTGATTGTGGGTCAGGGTCAGTGAGCAAAGATCAGGGTCTGTGATTGTGGGTCAGCGTCATTGATCGGAGGTCAGGGTCTGTGATTGTGTGTCAGGGTCAGTGACTCTGGGTCAGGATCACTGATCAGAGATCAGGGTCAGTGATTGTGGGGAAGGGTCAGTGATTGTGGGTCAGGGTCAGTGATCAGAGATCAGGGTCTGTGATTGTGGGACAGAGTCAATAATTGTGGGTCAGGGTCTGTGATTGTGGGTCAAAGTCTGTGATTGTATGTCAGGGTCTGTGATTGTGCGTCAGGGTCAGTGAGCAAAGATCAGAGTCAGTGATTGTGGGTCAGGGTCAGTAATTGTGGGCCAGGGTCCGTAATTGTGGGTCAGGGTCAGTAATTGTGTGCCAGGGTCCGTGATTGTGGGTCAGGGTCAGTGATTGTGGGTCATAGTCAGTGATTGTGGGTCAGGATCAGTGATTGTGGGTCAGGGTCAGTGATTGTGGGTCAGGATCAGTGATTGTGGGTCAGGGTCAGTGATTGTGGCTCAAAGTCTGTGATTGTGGGTCAGGGTTTGTGATTGTGGGTTAGCGTCATTGATCGGAGGTTAGGGTCTGTGATTGTGTGTCAGGGTCAGTGATTGTGTGTCAGGGTCAGTGATTGTGGGTCAAGGTCAGTGATTATGGGTCAGGATCAGTGATCAGAGATAAGATTCAGTGATTGTGGGTCAGAGTCAGTAATTGCGAGTCAGGGTCTGTGACTCTGGGTCAGGGTCAATGATCAGAGATCAGGGTCAGTGATTGTGGGTCAGAGTCAGTGATTGTGGGTAAGCATCAGTGATCGGAGGTCAGGGTCTGTGATTGTGGGTCAGGGTCTGTCATTGTGGGTCAGGGTTTGTGACTGTGGGTCA